>NC_136890.1:17661919-18261919 GCF_949152265.1 Phoxinus phoxinus
TCTCAATGTCCTAGTTGAAGGTCACATAGCTGTTGCCTCCAGGTGTGCAAAAATGCTTCATGTTTTACTATAGATGACCTTTGGAAATGTAGCTTGCCACGCTTACAAACTACTCATATGAAGCGCATGCAGGGACTTCTCTTTAAAATGTGATGACTTAAACAAATTGATCATTGTTTTGATCCAGTTCATTAAGAACTAGTTCATTTTAGGGTAGCTATGTTTTCATCCACACGTTTTTATCCAAATTAAGTGATATCGAATGAAAAATGCCTTATGGAAACAGTAATATCGATTGAATTTCATGAATATCGACTCAAATGAAATATGTTCGGTCTCATCGGATTTTATCTTGATCGATATACGGCTTATGCGATAAACGCTGATGAAAGCGTTATTTGCCGAAAAAATAATGAATTGCATTTTGTCTAGCAAAACTTTGTTTCGCAAATGTTGGCTTGAATGTTGTGCGATTCAGTGCGAAAATGAATGGAAACACCTTGAAATGTCTCAAATCAATTACATACCAATTTGATCGCAAAACAGCATGTGACGTCATTACGCACAGGTTTTTATTCCCTTTAAAGCCGTTGGATGGAAACACACTTTTTAACCAGCTTTATTCGCATGAGTTTTTTTACCGAACTTCAGATAATTCGATTGACAAGTGGATGGAAACTTGGCTAATGTCTGCTTGATATACCGTTCTCTTCTGTGCTTCTGCTCAGTCACTTTGTGTGCTTGGTTGTTGCCTGTTCACTTAATTAAAAGACACGAAATGTCAAACAAATGTTAATTTTTTTCTGATTTAGCAGGGGGGGGGGGGTAAAAATATTTATATATATATATATAATTAAATATTTTTTATTATATTATTTAAAAATTTTCATATAATTAAAAATAACTCTTTATTTTAAAATATTTTAGAAAAATAGTGCAGTTTTAAAATGTTATTTTGTACAGCCTACTTTTCAGTTAAAATATTTATATATTTTGTACAATACATTTTACATCCACATACAAATCCTAAATGTAATTAAGTTATATATTACAGATATTAAATAAACATTACACATAACTAGGCCTACACTTAATCAATTTGCATGAAAACTTCAGGTAATTAAAAAAAAAATCTAATTTTGAACTTATGATTAAAATTTTTATTTAATTTCACATGTTAGCCTATAGTCGAATTCCACATGTTAGTAGTCGAACCAATCTTTTTTTTCTTTTTTGTCATACTAATAGTCCTAGATAAAGCTATTCTAGCTCGCCTAAAGGACCCGGTTTAACCTACTTCTTTTTCTGCGTTTCGCTCCGCCTTGCGCACAGTTGAGTGCGAGCGCGGAAAACGCGTTCGGCGCGTGCGCACTACCTAGTGGATTTTTTTTTCAAGCGCTCAAGTCACTCGCACATGCGATATTCTACTGTCTATGGCACTGTTGTAGGCATAGGTTGTAGGCAATGGCGCCACCAGGGGGTGGCCAGGGGTGGCCGTGGCCACCCCTGGCCGACTCCTGGCCACCCCACTGGCCACCCCAATGGCCAGTAAAAAATTTTGTAGCATCAGTTATGCATTTCATCCCTAATGCACAGCCAGGCAGGCAAGCTGATCTAGACTTTCGATCGCACACAGTAGCCCGCCCCTCCCCCGCCCCTCCGTATGCCGCTGTTGCGCGCTCAGACAGCAACAGCTCAGCGCGTGCCCGTCGGTCAACAATTTTAAAAGAAGTTAAGAAAGAAGACGAAGACTACCGGTAAGTAAATAAGTAAAAAAATATTCTTTAGTAAAAGAAGACGGGGAATTATGTGTCGTGACGTGCTTTTTAAGTGCCAAATGGTTACAGTATACTGTTACAACAGCTTTTTGATGCGTCTTTGACATGTTTTGACAAGAGTTACCTAGCTAACGTCGTTAGCTGGTGCATGTATATGTGTAACAGAGTTAAAATAATGCTGTTAAATTCATGCATTAATTGGGAAAACTCGACATTGGCTGTTGTGTCACTCGCATTTGTGTGCGTGATATTGCGGGCGGAGCTACGTCACCACCAGCAGAGTCTCACATCTCTCGCTGCTGGTAAGTCGCATCAATAAGAGCTGCGTCATAAAAACAGAGTTTAGATTGTTTTCAACAAGTGCAAGGTTGGACTTTATAAACTACACACAAGTTTACTTCATGTGTCTGTTAGTTCCTAGTTTTGTCAGTCGAGTCATAGGCTATGTGTTATTTGCAATGATGAAATGGAGTGTGTGTATTATTATTAACCTGCTTGTGAACTGTTTATTTCATTTAAGAAATTCATGCAACGTGATGCACTGTCCGTTAAATATAACACAATAAACCAAAGTATATCAGTAGGAGTTTCCTTAAGTCTTTCTGATAGTTTTCTTCAGGCCGGTTTACCCATACGGAAATGTAATATATGTACATAGCCTAGGTATATGAAATATACATATATGAAATATATCCACATATATAAAATATATATACCCATATATAAAACCTATTAGAAAATGGAACAATTGACATATAAAACCAGCCCATATATTTGATGTATGTATAATAGTGTTTTTTTACATACATGTCACATATATAATTATCAGTTTTCAAATAGAATTTGTGTAGTATTTGTTTTGTTTTTATGAGCTGGTCAAGAAGAGGTAAAATAATAATAAATAATACATTTTATTTATAAAAGATTCGAAAATGAGATAGAAATTGAAATGAAATGTGGATAATGAGAGAAATTGAAATGAAATGTGGATATGTAGACTTGATCTGTAGACTTGAAATAAATAGTAAATAGTTTGGCATATATAAATTATACATATCGGTGACATATATGGTCAAAACATACAGTATTATATAAATAATAATCATATACATCATATTAATATATGTCAATATACTCATTTAATATGGCAAATTTATATATGTTAAAAACCTATATCAACATATATGTAGAGATATGTATATATGTGATAGCAATATATTGTCTTATATTTAACATATATGACGGCGTCACTAGCGATATAGGGATATGTCATATATTACATTTCCGTATGGGTTACTACAACAGTAGAATACAATTCTGAAATTATGGTTTATAGTTTTGGTGTGCCACCCCAAGATTTTAAGTGGCCCCATCTGGCCACCCCTATGAAACATTTCTGGAGGCGCCACTGGTTGTAGGCTAAGTGCAACGTCCGCGCAGTCATAAAAAATGGGCTATAGCCTACGCAGACTAGGTGTGCCGACGTCCGTGGACCCTCCTGATGATGAAAATTACGTCACTCGGACGGTATTCCTATGGTATACTTTAGGACGGTATACAGCCGAAGTATACTTTGGGCTTCATTTGGACAACGGGTGGCCTCGGCGTTGTGCACAGCGCATGTCCAAAAAGACGCATAGAGGCAACGCGAATAATGCAACACAAGCAAGGTATCATACCACCAGTGTGTATCAAATATTTGATTTCGCAGTCTGTAATTATATCGCATTATATATTGCAATTATATTCACATTGTGAGCTCGATTATAACAGTGCAGGTTAACGTATTTTGAGACTCAAAACTGGCCTAGGCTACATTTGGAGAAAAGCACACTGCTACTTGTTGGAGAAAACATGATGGCTCTGGAAAAACTTTGCTATTTTGGGAGCAATTTACGTACTACTTATTAACTACTACTTCTTACAGTCAGCACTTACTAGTACCAACACTGGTATAATTCACTTCTCTTCTTAAACTGCTCTCCGAGTCCATACTTCATTGGTGAATTCCTAACAATGCCAATGAAGTGACATGCTGTACCAGACAAAAGTTTTGAAAAGACACTATTGAAGCCAGTTGTTAAAGATAAGCACCAGGTAACCTATTTTTATCGGTTAATGTTGACTCTTATGTAATTTTTTAAAGCCTGTTTTGTCTGACAATGCTTGATTGAATAGAAAACACAAACAAAGCTTTCATTTTGACAGAAAAGTCGCTATCTTTTATCCATTTGAGTGTCGAATCAATTTAAAGTTTCCAAACTTGGCTCGCAGACGTGGGAGGCTAAACTAAGAAGTATTCCAGTCTGTTCATGCACATGCGTTTGGAAAAAAAAAAGCTGTAGCGATGCTAAAGACAGATGTTTTCTCCTTCAGGCTCAATTTACGTTCAATAAAAAATAGATGCTTAGCTCCTGCTAACAACAAAATATGGAGCTACGGTTTTATTTAAATATTCATATAAGCCAAATGTCTTTGTACTTTGTGCTGGCGCAAAGCACATTTAGGATGTATGGAAAATTAACATTTGGCATATCCCAAAGTGTCAATCTTCCATGAAGATAAATTAACTATGAAAACCAAAAAAAGTCATATAACACCCAAACACTTTTAAATGTTATTATTGTATGGAGCCCCTAAAGGAACACGTTAATGGGAAAAATATGAGATGGGAGGATATGTCACTGCTTTTGCAAGAGAACGCATTTTTTTTTCCTTCCATATCATTCCCATTACCATGTTCCTTTTGGGGCTCTGTAATTATTGTTTTTGCACTGCGGTGCAAAAAGTGAAAATGCTTCCTTTTTAAATGTTTATTTATGTTTTTTCATAGTAATGTAGGCTATACATTTTTTTATAATTTCATTATAATGTAGTATTTAAGATGTTCTAGTGTGTAAAAGATTACACTATTATGCTTCTCTTTTCTTTTCTTTTTTTACCTTTCCTATAGTGTGTCATATAGTTGTTAGTGCATTTAAACAATCTGCAGTTTTACAGTCAACGACAAAAGGAGTTCATCTCTCCAACAGAAAACACCTGCCTTAAACGCCTTGTTTCCTGCTATTATTTTCATAATGTGGCTATGTCACAATGTAACACATTGCATAATGCCAGCTGCTGGCTACTTTGGCTCGCCCTCAAAAAAAGGTAGTTATGAGGCCATGTAGGGACTATCATTATGTCTAGGAAACACTGTTTTTTTTCTCCCACTGCCAGGGCAAAACATCATTACATGATGGGCTTTTGTAGCAGGTAGTTAAAGGAACTCAATTATAGGAACTAGCCACCAGGACGGTCCCCCGAGAATTAAATTTTTCCCTAGGGCCATTTTCCTGGTTGCATTCGCATCGCCAGTAGGAACTCCGAAATGACATAAACCATCACTTACGTCTCGCCGCTCTGGTTGTTTTGTGGGACATTTTGCCAGAGCCGATCACACACAGCGCTTCCATTCTCCATTTTCATTCGTTAATGATCTGTTTGACATTCCTAAAATGTTATTTGAAATAAAGTAAACGGTATTTGAAAAAGTATTATAGCGTTTGCCGTGTGGTTGATGCCTAATTTCGTGTTTCATGTTTTGCTTGGTTCCTTCAAAGAACCGTGAACTCTGCATGCATGGACATGCTTTCGCACGCATAGCTAGGGGCAGAATGGTCTCCGTGTTCTGAGCGCCGCACTGCGCGGGCTCGAGAAACTGAAACGGAGGTATCAGCGCGGCGCGCGCGCCCTCGTTTGCTGAGTAATGCTGCTCGCTGGTTACAGCAGCCTGCCGTTTCACATTCAGTAACTCGGTCGCTAGGGACGGAGAATAGTCTGTGGCGCGAACAGCGGTGCTTGTGAGCGATATGGGGGGAACAGTGTTCGTCAGTGAGCGCGCGTGCTCGTGAGCACGTGCAGCGCTTATATCTGAAACACGGCCTATTGGCTTTATTAGTTTCGCCCCCCGTGATAACTGTACAGCAGAGCGGACATTTTGTAGGTGTGGGCACTGGGACGTGGGCACAAATCCTACATTTAACACTCGAGCGGTACGTGCCCGCTTTATGTGAGTGGGCTCTGTGACGAATATGGGGGACGTGCTTGTGTGTAGGGGTGAACACATTGGAGTGGGCACATTTTCTACACATAGAACACAATCGGCGTGAGCCGCATAAACAGACATTACACTCTTTTTGTGATTTATCTGGGTCGCCGTGAAAACGGCGTTTGTGTGCAGGCGAGCGTGTACTGTAAGTGGCTCGTTGGCTGCTGAATACACAACTGCAGTAGCCTTGTTTAAGGGGACTGACAGAGCGGTTAACTTTGATGGCGGTCCGGCGGCGGCGGCGGGACTCGCGCATCTTTTCCTCTTCGCGGCTGCTAGGAGGATTTCGCGGCCTCAGGCTTCAGCACGATCTTCTGTCGCGGTCCCCGGGGGGGAGGCGGTCTGTGACGGCTGTTTGAGCGCGATCGAGGGCGGCCGCCCTGTCGCTGCTGCGAAGCTGATGGAGGCTGCGATGGGCGCTGTTGCGATGAGCTTCGTGCAGGAGGCTGCTGGGAGCGGCCTGCAGCGGAGCTAACGCGTCGCGGGAGGAACAACTTCATGGCTTGAGACGTTTTCTGTACCTCAGAGAACCTGTCCACAATCCCGGTCACCGCAGGGCCGAAGAGGCCGGCGGGGGAGAGCGGGGCGTTGAGGAACACGGCGCGTTCAGCCTCACTCATCTCGGCGAGCGTCAGCCAAAGGTGCCTCTCCGTTACCGTGAGTGAAGCCATGCATCGTCCCATCGCCTGTGCTGCGGATTTCGTGGCGCGGAGGGAAAGATCCGTCGCGCTGCGCAGATCCGTCACGATGTCCTGAACCGGGCGTTTCTCGTCCAAACGGCGGAGGAGTTCAGCCTGGAGGATCTGGAGGACAGCCATAGAATGCAGGGCGGAAGCGGCTTGTCCGGCGGCGGCGAAAGCGCGGCCGACAAGGGCTGAGGTGGTCCTGCAGGCTTTCGACGGGAGGGCAGACTTTGAGCGCCATTTTGGTGATGGCGGGCAAAGATGCACTGCGACCGCTTCTTCCACTGGGGGAATCCGGCTGTAGCCTTTTTCGACGGCTCCGTCCACTTGGGAGAGAGTCGAGGAAGCAGGGGAGCGGAGTCTCGCGGAGAATGGAGCATTCCACGATTTAGAGAGCTCGCTGTGAAGCTCCGGCAGGAAGGGTGCTGACCTAGAGGCAGGCGCTAGGCGGCGGCTAGGTAGAAAGCACCCATCGAGCCTGTTGGGCGCGGGCGCCTCCGGTGGAGACCAGTCCAGGCCCAGTTGGTCGACGGCCATGGTGAGGAGGCGGATAAGTTCGGCGTCCACATTAGACCGGGCCTTGCCAGGTTCCTGCGTCGAAGAGGAGGTGGAGTGTGCTGATCCAGACCACTCTTCACTGTCCGACGCCAGGAGAGAACAGCTGTCGATGGCGTCGTCCCCCGCCTCGTCCCCTGTGTCGACGGCAGTGAGGGCCGAAGCCGTCATCTGCGCGTCGGGAAGGGGGGGCGGTGAAGGGGAACGCGAAGCTCGAGGGGAAGGTTCCGGCGAGCGTTCGCGAGCGACGGGCTCCGGGAGTCTCTGGGCACGGCGCTTCTTCTTTCGCGGGCCACTGGAGAGAGGCGGAGCGACAGCCTCGACGTTGAAGAGGGCGAGTCGAGCCCGCAGGGTCGAAATCGCCATCTCGTCGCACTCGATGCAGCCACCCGTCGAGAGAGCGATGGCTGCGTGGTCTCGGCCCAGGCAGAGAGCGCAGATCACGTGGCGGTCTCCGTCGCTGAGCGCGGTTCGGCATGAACCGCAGGAAAGACGAGGCATTTTTGTACAAACGCCTGGCTCTTTTAGGACGTGAGTCGCGGCGGCGAGCTCACAGAGAGGTTTTTAAAAGGATACTTGTCGCCGGATAGCGTAGCTGGCACGGACGGCTGAAGGTGGCGAAGACGGCCGGCTTCCTCAGGCGCTGTCCTAAGCTGGCTGGTCGCTGGATTCGACGGCGGCGGCTTCTCTCAGAGGTCAGCGTAGCATAGAGCGTCGCTGAAGAGATGAAAATCGAGTGTTAGCAGCCTGAACTGCCCCTTATATACGCTAAGCCACTCCCATTTCGGCGGGCTTTCCCGCGTGAGGGCGCGAAGCGCCCTCATTGGGCGTGACGTCACGCCAGGGGCTCAGTGGTAGGCTGCAGCAGTTGCCGCGGAGCAGCCAATGAGCGCGCTAGATTGCCCGCTCTAGGTCTGACTGCTGCTGCACTGCGTTTACAATATATGGAAATTTAAGGATAAATTTTGGCTTCAATATCTCGAGCAAAGAGACTTTACCCGGTGCGTACTTTCAGTACGCAGTACGAGAGAACCTCTCGTAAGAGAACGTTACCCCCCTGTCTCTGTTAAGCGTTTTGAGAGTGGGAAAAAAATGTATATTAATGTTAGCAATCCTCATAACTGTGGGATTAACTGTGGGATTCCACTCACTGTGTACGACTGCTGTTAACATTAAAAGTTGCAATTAGGAGTCTGTGTAATTGTTCTGGATTGAAGTGAAGCAAATGATTGCTCCAGGTGTTGCTGAACTCGTTGCACAAGCACAACAATGTGCTTAATCATTTCTGCTTCTTTCCTTTTTGTTATGCACAGCCAGAAGAATTTAGCTATGTGACATGTCTGGAAGAGGTCAATACTTTTCATTAACAATGTCTTTGTGCCTTTAGGCTCTCAATGTGTCCATTCATGCCTCCAGCAAAGCGCATTAGCCCCGTGAACTCTGTGACTCCGACCGCATACTAGCTATCAGAGATTGAAAATGAATCATTTGTTTGGTTTCGTCTCTGAGATGTATTTTGCACTGAATTTTCTGAAATGGATTATGAATAAATAGCTCTAAAGGAACAGTTAATATTATATGTGAACGGAAAATCGTGCCTGCAAGTGGTCATTATAGTATTTCTGTGATGCCCTAGACGTTTAATTAAGACTACGGTCTTGCAAAGTTCATTTCAAATTGTATTTTCACTTTGTTTTGAAAGTTATTTTGAAAGTGAGTAACCATTTTTGAGCTCAATCATCAGACAGTGATTTAATTATCCTCTTTGTGTCATTCTGAAACTTCTGAGTCTTTAAACATCGCTGTCAAGAGCTTTCCGTATGATATCAGAGTTGAACTCTTAAGCTCATGTTGAACTGTTCAGCTCAGATTTGATGATTTCTGATTGCAGTCGTGTTTATCTGCACCAGGCGTCCTCCCACCCTTTGATTTGCACACTTTTCAATCACAATCTTGCGATTCCTTTGGGGAATTACACAGCTCCCCTGTGGTTAAGAGATGAGGAAATGACTCCGGAGAGTCACCTATTACTCTTCTCTCCTCAATTAGGACCAAGAGATGCTGCTCTTGATGAGACATTTTGACTCCAAAAGAATTCATTACAACTCCTTCGACATCAGCCTCAGTGATCTGTTGTCTGCACTGCTGGAGAAGCTTGTGTTTCCTCGCAGTCATCGGAGACTCCGCTTCATATCGCTGAAATCAGGGCTCAGAAATGCGATGAGGGGATTGTTGGAGCGCAAACATCTCCGCTATAGGTCAACTGAAGGGAATTTCAGAATGTGAAATGGTTTAGCAGGATTTAGTCTTGAATGATAATAATATAAAACTTTATAATAAAATATTAATGTAATACAAATATTTTTTCTCATAATTTTGTTTGCTATTCATGTACTTTATCAAAAATACAGTAAACTGTAAAATTGGGAAATATCAATAAAATTGTAATATTAAAATATATGTTGTCCCTGTGATGGCAAAGCTGAATTTTCAGTGACATGATTTGTCTTCAGTGTCACATAATCTTTCATAAATCATTCTAATGATCATGAAATTCAACATATCTTATTAATTTTGAAAACAGCTTAATATTTTTTGCGGAAACCATGATTCTTTGATTAATAAAAAGTTTAAAAAATGTTTATTTAAAAAAAGAAATATTTTTTAACATTATTAATGTCTTTGTCACTTTTAAATCCATTTGATGCATCCTTGCTGAACAAGTGTTAATTTAATTTTATTTTAATTAATAATCATTTTTAAAAATCGTACCAATCCGAAACTTTTTGAACGGCAGTATATATCTTACAATAAAATAATTCATGTTTCTATGAAATCAATGTAACATAATTTTTGTTATAGTTAGTTTAATAGTTCATGATCTTGTAAATGTGTTTTATACATTGTTGGCATTTCTGTTCACCTTACTACAAGCTATTTGGAGTTCTTCCTGCTGAAACTCAAAATATCTGTTGCATTTTGTAGGGCAGCCACATGTCCCATCTGCTATCTGGATTTCATCCATTTTTTAAGTTCCTATACCTCATCACCAAGGTCATAGCATTGCTTGAAAATGCACATGAAGAAATTTACAATATACCTTAAACGTACCCATTTTGTTTTAAGTTGTAATCAATGTAAATGATTTTATGTTGCTAAAATATACATTTTATTATTTTTATTTGCTTACCATATAATTTTTTAACATTCTGTGCAATTGTCTAACAGCAGATGGTAACAGACATTTCTCCATATCTCTTCATCGCTTGGACCAGTATTTAATCTTAAGCAATCTTTATAAACCAAGTACTGACTGTTATGTAATGTTACCATTTACCCAAGAGTCCTTTAAATTACTTTTAATAGAACCTCTTTGGACTGACTCAAAGTCAACGGAATAATAGCTAATGGTGGCTATTTAATCACTTCAAAACCTGTGTTAAAATTTGAAACAATGTGTATTTTAAAGGAATTGTTCAACCCAGAATTAACATTCTCTCATCATTTATTCATCCTCATGTTTTTCAAAAAACCCTTATGACTTTATTCTGTGAAACACAAAAGGAGAATTGCTGAATACTGGCTTTTCAGTGCATTCCAATGAATAGGGATTGCGGTAAAAAGTGCACAAAAGGACCATAGAAGTGTCATAAATGTGATCCATATGACTTGTATGCTATGTAATCTAGGTCAATGTCAATTTTATTTATATAGCACTACTAACACCAGTTGACCAGTGTGCTTTACATCAAATACAAAACACAAAAATAAAAACACCATACAATTTAGCCATATGCTAAATCAAAAAAATTTTAGCCTAAAAAATATCTAGTTTTTAGCCTAGATTTAAAAACAGGCAAGGAAGGAGCTAATCTAATTAAAATATAATTAAAAGGTGACGCATTCCATAGTTTAGGAGCAGCAACTAAAAACGCGCGGTCACCCCTACTTTTCAACTTTGATTTCGGTCTACATAGTAATCTCTGATTTGACGACTGGAGAGACATAACTTGACGATGTTCTGCCAGTAGATCCGAAAGGTAAGGGGGGGCCAAACCATTTAAGGATTTGAAGACCAAAAGAAGAATTTTAAAATCGACCCGATATCGTACAGGCAACTAGTGCAAATGACGTAGTACTGGAGTAATATGGTCCCATTTTCTAGTACCTGTTAGAAGTCTTGCCGCCGCATTTTGTACTATCTGTAACCGGGATAAAGCTGATTGGCTGATCCCATAATACAGTGAGTTGCAATAGTCTAGCCTTGGTTTTACTGGAAGAAACAGGATTTGAACACTAAGCTTATCTGCTTGTCAAATTTCAGACCATCATCAAAAACAACACCCAAGTTCTTTACCCAAGATTTTGCAGAAGGGTTATTTGACTAAGAGAATTTGATCAGCCAAACACTATAATTTCAGTTTTATTTTCATTAAAATTAAGAAAATTTAGAGATAACCAAGCTTTCATATCAGATAAGCAGGACCTAATTTTTTCCAGTCCATCACAATTTGGTTTTAGGGGTAAATAAACTTGAGTGTCGTCCGCATAACAGTGGAACGACAACCCATGTTTTCTGAAAATAGAGCCTAATGGAAGCATATATAGTGAAAAGAGAATTGGAGCTAAAATGGATCCCTGCGGGACACCACAAGACAAAGAAGCAGCCTTTGACGAATATTCCCCAATATTAACAATAAACTTCCTATTTGACAAATACGACCTAAACCATTCTAAGGCAGGTCCTTTGATACCCAGCCAATGCTCCAGACGAGCAAGAAGAATCGAATGAGACCGTATCAAAGGCCGCACTCAGATCTAGCAATATAAGTACAGTAGAAACCTCAGAGTCGGCAGCTATTAACACATCGTTTAGAACTTTTTAGGAGTGCAGTCTCTGTCGAGTGATATTTTTAAAACCCGATTGAAAAAGCTCAAATACCTTATTTGATTCCAGGAACCTCTGCAATTGTTTCAACACTATCTTCTCTAAAATCTTAGAAATAAAAGGCAAATTTGAAACAGGTCAAAAATTGGCCATAACATGCAAGTCTAGGTTTGGTTTCTTTAACAGCGGCCGAACTATAGCATGTTTCAAAGCTTCTGGTACCATAGAGGTTTCCAGACATCGATTTATAATGTTTAAAAGGTAAGGCCCCACAGCATCAATAACTTTTTTCAACAGAAAAGAAGGGATGGCATCCATAGAGGAGGTCGACGGCTTTAACTGACCCACTATTTCTTGCAGATGGGAGAGAGAAATAGGTTCAAATTGCTTAAGCTCCGCCGAACAAGCCATCGAGATAGAAGGGTCAAAAGAAGGACAGGATATCCCCGATCTAATGTCATTGATCTTATTCACAAAAAAATTAAGAAAGTCATCACACAAGGTCCTTGATACAGCAGGATACTCATAAACAGGTGGATTAATAACAGAGTTAAAAACAGTACAAAGAGTTCTTGGTCTATGATCATTTTTAGTAATGAGTTTTGTAAAATAATCAGATCTTGCTGCTCTCAAAGCCTTTTGGTATTTTAACAATGAATCACTTAGTATTTCAAAGGAAACATCACGGTAGTCTGATCTATTGAGCTGCATTTCCACCGCAGGAACTTTTCCAAAGAAACTAGGGACTTTGGGGTGGTACTATGTGTGTTTCGACCGCAGCAGGGACCAGGGTCTAAATGAAGTTCTGGGTAAAAATGTCCCACTCAGAAAGGCGCACGCAGTCCTACGTCAACGGACTAATTTGCCTAACATTCTCGGTAATTTAGACCGCGATGGAAACGCAGACAGCAACAGTCTGGGGGGAAAAAGTTTGTATGTGTATCCTGAAAAAATTCATACATGTTTTGGAACAACATGAGAGGTGAGTAAATTATGACATAATTCCCATTTTTGGGTGAATTGTCCCTTAAAGATCTCCCATCACAGCATACGCTCAGTTTCTTTTGTTGGACGATAAGGCTACTGTATTTCTTGTGTCTCAGTTTTCTGGGTTCTTTGACTGAGCCTGACAGTTGCCCTTTGCGTCTCTCCTGCAGCCTCCTGACCCTCGGTTTTGTGTTGGCTTCAAATGGCACGCAGACCTCAAACTCCTGACAAGGCTTTAATTTTCTATCTAGACGTTTCGAATAACCTCCAACGCATTGCTGATGGGTGATTTCCAGAAATGGGCTCACTGCTGAAAGTCCACTGAGAGCGCTGCTCAACAGGCAAGACGAGAAGAAGGCTTTGTGGAATATACTGCAGTCCGCAGGTGGCATCTCTGCTGCCAGAAACTCAATTTCCTTAACAAGCTGCCATTAGACACGCCATTACTGGATATCAACAGCTTGTGAAATGTGCAGAGTTCAAAAGCACTCTTCTGTTCTGCTTTTCAAAATCCATCTTTAATTACGCGACATAATCCTTTAGTTTTGGTCTTTTGCTCTCACCTACTCATATTGTTCTGGGTTTCATTTCAAATGCTTCTCAAAAATAAAGCCAGTGTCCAAAAATGCAATCCAAAATGCCTGCTACACTTCCTACAGCAAGAACTACAGTTAAATAGGTGACACTGACAGTTTGAATTAACAGTGAACAATCTAAAACAGTTTTTTTTCTTTCTTACGTTAACATTTTATTAATATCTTGAGTGCATGTTAACTTTGAAAGCCCTAAATACACATTGTGTGGTCCCCGGTGCACCCTCTTGTGGCCCCTTGGGGGTCCTGGGACCCCAGTTTGACAACCCCTGGTCTATTTCATATAATCTGCGTGAGCAGCCAGGAAAGAACTTCTTCAGTTATTTACATTCCCAATAATCCAATTATTGGGTTTAATGAACATCACCTTCATTTTACCAATTTTAATGCTATGGCATACAATGGAATTTTTGAGCAATGTGCACTTCCATCTTTGTGGACACAGTTTGTGAAGGACACTGTTTGTGAAGGACACTTTTCTTTTCCAGCTAAGTGAAAGTGAAAACTTTAATTAAATGTAGCTCTATATTTTTCGTTTACTGAAAATCATTCTTACGGATCAAGCTTTTAACTCCAAGTAATTTTCTTTGGGTTTAACAGGCGTTTCCTAAGTGTAGGTTTAGATTTGAAGGCAATATTTTCAGGTCCATGTAGGATAGCCTGGATCATTATCTCAAACCTCATGTGTCTGATTCTTGTAGAGTGCCAGACGTGTGTGCCTTGACTCCACGATGCCTTTACTATATGCTGTCTCTCCACTCATAAAGGTGAAATCCAGTTCATGTTTGGTTTGCTTAGAAATCTTGAGTAACATTCACATTTATATAATGTCAGATGGATGGAGGTTCATTTCCTCACGGTTTTATTTTCACTGCCATTTTCTGGTTATCTTGTTATCCTGGAGCAGTCCGAAGCAGTTGTTTGGTCTGGACAAATACATTCTATTCTTGAACCGGAGGTTTGTTCCCCTCATTGTTTGCATGACCATAAATCCCCTCAAATAAAAACTCAGGGCGAATGCTTTAAACTTTGTCTTTATTAAGCCTTATTTTACTGTTATTTGTCCTCCTATTATTAGGTTTTATGTGCTATTTTAAGATATGAGTGGTAGAACCGGATAACAAAGAAGGTTTTATGTCTTGCTACCCGCATCTGTGAATATACGCAGTCAGAAAAAAAAGTTGTACCTCAAGGGGTTTAGCAAATCAGTACCTACTTTTAAGGGGAACTGCGCCAATTATTAGCTGTTGTGCCCCTTCACATTAATTTCACATTTTAAGTTTGCAATTCCACCCCCCTCAGCCTTTCAGAGGAGTGAGTGGAAAATTAAGTAAAATTGAGTCTTGGAAGTTAATTTCAAGGGGGGATTTCAAGTTCACATTTTTGGGGAAATTAAAAGGATTTCTGTCTTTTATCCAAGTGCAAATACACTGTATTCTTTGCTCACAATACACAAAAGTATGTGTAATATAATGCACAAATAAACACTGAGCCATATTGGTCTTCTCAAGATGTCTGTCTAAAGTCCCAAAAAAGCAAATTTAGTTTAAATAGATTTTCAAACTATTTGATGCCAGGGACCCCCATATCAAAAAAGTAAGTGTGATATTATTAATTAAATACTTGACATTTTATGTTGTCATTGTGCTAAAAATAATGTAATCTATAAATATGAATTGAAACTAATTATTAAGCATTTAAAATGATTTGTATAGCACCTTTCATAATAAATATTGGTCCAAAACTCCCCAACTAGTTTCCGCACTGAATCTTGGCCATTTCCAGCACTGTGTGTATAATCTAAAATATCTATATAATATGTATTTAAATTATATAAAATAACTCAATCACAAGAGTTTGCGAAGTGTCACACTCATTTCATGTAGGATATGCAAAATGTCTCATTTAAAGGGATAGTTCACCCAAAATGAAAATTCTGTCATTTACTCCAAACCATGAATTTCTTTCTTCTGCTGAACACAAAAGAAGATATTTTGAAGAATATGGGAACAGTTGATGGACCCCATTGACTTCCATGTTCTTTTGTGTTCAGCACAAGAAAGAAATGTTATATAGGTTTGGAGCAACTTGAGGGTGAGTAAATGACAGAATTCTCATTTTTGGGTGAACCATCTAAAAGCTGCTTGTATGCAACAAACCATACTTTAAGTGCTGAGGTTCAGTTTCTATTCTTTTGATGTGGTAGCAAGCTGGAAAATTGTCCGCCAGGACTACCATAGCTCTTACATGACACAACGTCATCGAAAAAGAACATCAAGGCCAGCCATGAGACAAATAGCTTAGTGAAAAACAAATGCCGCCATTGAGCTCCCGAAGAACCGTGCTGACATATTTCAAAGATGTTTATGTTTTATGTCTTCAAGTTGTTGTCCTCTGACAAGCCTCGTACCACATGGTGAGAGAAACCCAAGTGTAAGAGTCATGAGCAAAGGCACTTAGTCCATCAAGGATTCACCTTCGGTAATATTGTATGAGGAAATCTGGAAATTACACTGGTGAAAAATCTCACACTGACTGAAGGTAACATTAAAATTGAATGAAGCGTGCATGAGCATAACTGACATATTCACATATTTAACACAAAACTCTTCTTGGGCTCATGCGATCCCTCTCTCGGTCAGTCGTTGTGCTGCATTCAGTCACTATATCTTAATTGATTGGTTGCCGCAATATCACATTCAAGGTCAACTCTCATCCTGGTGCATCCTGGTGCAATTTTCAGTTGGGACATCTCAGCATGACAGCAATGTGGCAAGTCTTTATCCTGCCGCATGAGCAATATTTGGCCCTTGGTTACACAAATCAATTATTAATAAGAGCAGCCTGCCAAATATATTTTGTGTTGACTTCCATCTTATATTTCAGAAGATGGAGCAGCACTAACCAAGGTTAGAGAGTTGCAGCCCATCTTTTTGAAGATTTAAGACTCCGTAATGCTCCGTTGGTTGGGATATTAAAAGCTCTGAATAAATTTCTTCAACGTAGACAACCTATCGATTACTGCTTTGCGCGATCTCATTCTTCTCCCTCTGCATGTTCGGCGGGTCTGATCCTCTGACAGCACGGGTGTCCTGTCAGTCATTGCTTACCCTCGCCTGCTCTTAATCCAGGTCACATGGTCCTGATCGATCGCAACACTACATTATGGAGGTTGTTGTTCGGAGGACCTTGACATCATGTTCTGTGCTTTAACAAATCCCTGTTTGTCAGGTTTATGCCGGGAGATGATTTCTAGTAGTCGCAATGCACTTGTTGGGTGTCGAGCTAGTTCTCATCACAGACAAATCAATGAATCGACGTGCATTGATTTAATCCCTCACCACTTGAAGTGCTGGGAATAAGTCACTGCATCAAGGATTACAGGGCTGTGTTCATTTAAACAAGAAGAGACTTGAATCATGGTTCAATTTCCAAGAGAGGATATGGTCTTAATGAACTGTTAAATTCTGACCTTCTGGCGAAGTGAAGATACTCGGTTGCTTTTCGAGATCAAAGAATCACTTTATTCATGGTTATATAGTGACAGTAGACCGGTATGATGCAAACATCAGGCAATGTGAAATCGACGTTATCTTCGTTGGTTCTTTGATATATCAAACTTTTGCAATCTTGGAGATCGCTGCAGGAACTTTTGAAAGTAGCTTCCATAAAAGAATGGAATGTTTTCAGACACTTAATTGTACGTTAATTGCAATTAAATGAAAATGGATTATAGTTTAAATTTATATTAAATGCAATCAGCTGAACTTCTGACCCAGCACATTAAGCGCACTTCTTTGTCACAAGGGTAGCGCATCCTCACGATTGATTTAGAAACTTTTGGTAATTTAAGATTCTTCAGAGTAATTGGACATAGTGAGTAACTTACTGTGAACATCTTTGATTGTGGTCTTGAGGCCAGTGCAGAATCTGACCAAAGAACAAGAAGAATAGCACCCCTTTTTTTTCTTATCTGACTGTGTTGGTTTTTACAGAGACAAAATGACCTTGCCTGTCATTTTTTTCTATCTTTTTCTTTGCTCGCCACTGTTTCATTCTTTGTGCCTGGAAAAGTAAGAGTGTTTTTTGGCTGATACTTTAAAAAATAGACGGAGAGATTGTGTTCCTAAATGCTGCGATTCAAATGTTGTTCACAATGTCCTGTAGGAGCTATCTTTATTACCTTATGAATCTCTTTTCGGATAAAATATGACAACGCATGCAAGATCATAGTAAGTATATGATATAATAATTATATGTATTCATTTTATGTATTGTATATCAATAATATCTCTGAATAATAAAGTGTGTGTGTGCCTGTGTGCGCGTGCGAGTGACCTGGTAAAATCTACCTTATGGGGATAAAATGTCCCCACAAGGACAAGGATTTCGGAAATTGCCATCTTTGTGGGGACATTTTAAATGTGGGACCACATTTTTTGGTCCCCATGAGGAAAACAGCTTATAAATCATACTAAATTATGTTTTTTTGAAAATGTAAAAATTAGTTTAAGGGGGTAGAATGAACAGTTTTTACAGTATAAAAAATATGTCTAAGGAAAGTCCCCGTGTGTGCGTCACTGTGCGTGTGTGTGTGTGTGTGTACTTGTTTATGTGATTTACGAGGACACAAATTTGTATAATGACATGTGTATTACACTGGTATTACAACTTAAACGTGGTTTATGAGGACATTTCATGAGTCCTCGTAATTCAAATAGCTTAAAAAACATAAAAAAAACTACGTTTTATTAAAAATGTAAAAATGCAGAATGTTTCCTGTGATGGGTAGGTTTAGGGATAGAGGCAGTGGATAGAATATAGTTTGTAGTAAAAAAAAAAACATTACGCCTATGGAGAGTCCTCATAATGTAGTTGCACCAACGTGTGTGTGTGTGTGTGTGTGTGTGTGTGTGTGTGTGTGTGTGTGTGTGTGTGTGTGTGTGTGTGTGTGTGTGTGTGTGTGTGTGTGTGTGTGTGTGTGTGTCTGTGTCTGTGTCTGTGTCTGTGTCTGTGTCTGTGTCTGTGTGTGTGTGTGTGTGTGTGTGTGTGTGTGTGTGTGTGTGTGTGGACGCATGCTGATTTTTCATTACAGTACTGTTTTCATTGTCCTTACATTCTCAACAGGATATTCTGGATGCCTCAAGCACACAAATTACAAAGCAGAGAGGGGAAACAAAACAATCGGATATGATTGCAAAGGTATTTTCCACAAGCCCAAGAGCCTGAAGCAGTGTTTTGCCTGCGAGAACACCGGATTCACCTCATTTCAGAAAGCAAAATCAGAAGAACAGGAAATGAAGTCTTAATTCACAAAGCTTAAAATGAATTTTGACACGTCTGTATTCCCTTGATACGTGACCAAACATAATGCGCTTTCAGAAAGAAAGAAAAAAGATATATTTAAAAGCAAAATAAGTGAATTATACCATTTTTGAGGAAGCAGCCAACCGTACATATTGAATATTATTACAATGCCAGTATTTATTGTGTGCCTATAAGGACAGACTTCTTCAACTGATTGTCTGTATTAAAGCAGTAATTACAGCTCAAAAATACCTCAGGTAGCAAAGTGTTTCTTGGAGCTGAAGGATGTTATTTCATTAAATTACTGACTGTGAAGCCTTTTATTGTGCCTTTTTTCAAAGTCTCTGAGTGCTTTGAGTAGCCTATTTTTTTTTTGCTCTTTCTCAAGCCCAGTTCACTCTTTTCTCTTTTGATTTTGACAGGTTTCAAAAGTGATCTATACATTGGGCTCTTTTAGCTCAGGGTGAAGCACTTCATTCTTTCTTTCTTTTTTCTTACACCCACAATGTCCTCCCACTGCTCCTTGCTTCTTTTAAATTAAATGTGGTCTTGCTTTACTTTAGTCTTCATATTGGAGTTTAATTACGTGAGTAATATTAATGAGAAACATAATTATTTTGGTTAACAGCCTATAATTACACCTAATTATTTCCTTCAGTGTTTTAATTAAGTGTATTCGTGAGTAAATATTGATAATAATTCTAAATTAACTAATATGTGACACATTAAATGCAATGGTTTTATGACACATGAGCTAAAGAACCAAAGAAAGAACATTAAGTATATGCTTTCCAGCACAGTCTGAACATCCGTTTTCTTGAGAACAAAAAAAATTTTTTCTCTCCTACATTAATATCTGAATTGCTTGAATGAAAAATGGCAGCATGCATTTGAACTTCCTACTGTTTCAATGCTTTTTTTATTAGTTCAGAATCAGGTTTATTCTTTAAGCAGAGATAAATATCATTGGACGATTTGCATTGACATAAAGGATCTTTTCTCAGTTCTCATATATCTCATATATTCATTTCCCTTCACTGTCAGACTCTTTCTGTCCCCTGCCCTCTTTGAGAAACAGCGAGAGTACCCAGAGTTCCTTACTGTCTGCCACCTTTAAGGCTCCTACTTTTTGAGCTCCAGGCAAAGGAACTCACTAGGGGGATTCATACCTCTTAAAAGGATCGACTACAAAGAACAAGGGAACAAGGCCCAGTGACTCGGAACAGAGCAGGGAAGGGAATAAATGAATGCAAATGGAATCCCAGAGAATCCTGTAATGATCATGGGATTGACTGGGGGTGAAATTTGACTGCTCAAACAGAAAATGTTATCAAAGAAATGTTATAACAAGACCCAAAATTAAGAGAATGAACCACCGCATTGAGGTTTTCCATTTGAACTGTAAATATATGGAGCCTCAAACACATTTTTAGCATCGTCTTATGACCTTTGTCCTGTTCAAGAGCCAAACTGAATTGTAATAACAATGATTGTTACCCAAATACGGTAACTGCCTGCAGTTGTGTCTGCATATTAAACTGGGATACAAACAAGGACAATTATTTTTTTCAATTAAACTCCACTCCACACGTTTAACCCTCTGGGGACCAAGGTGTTTTTGGGGTCCTTGTATTTTTTGTTTTTGTTTTTTTTTGTTTATTTTTTTCAGTTGCTTATAAACATATGAATGGCAAAGGTGTAATTGCACTCTATTTAGCACGAACTTGGCTATCATAATATGTGAGCAACATGTATGTACATGTTTGCATTTTTGAGAGAATATTTGCCAGATTTGAAAAGGACATGGTGATGGAAAAAATGAGATGAGAGGAAAAAATTGCTTTTGCGTTCCCCAGAGAATGGGGACTTTTGATTTCTTTGCGAGCAAATGCAAACTTTATCGGAGGAACGCAAGTTTTGCGAGGGAACGCAAATGTGTTGCAAGGAAGGAAAAGAGCACTGAAATATATTTTATTGTTTCCTTCTATCTTATATTTTTCCATCACCGTGTCCCTTTAGGGGCTCTGTACCTGGGAGTAAGTGCACTGTCTCTTCAAATCAGTCAAGTCCTGTGAAGAAATGCTTGTGTTTTTTGCCATGCACTCAAAATGGAGTTTCCCGATAAGATCTGATGGGATAAAGCCTGCTCTTTAATGTCCTCCTCTAGTGATTTCTACATAAAGCAATCTAAAATCATAACCTCACATATAATAGGAGACAAACATCATCATTTTGAAATCAGTTTAAGGTTAGTCTTCCAGCTGTGCAAAAAACAGCCCTGAAAGTGAATCAGGTTGGGAAGTTACTGGACCTCAAAGACTTCCAATTCAGTTCAATTTATTTGTATAGTGCTTCGAAATACGTGTTCTTCCAAAACAGCTTTAGAAAGATAATTAATTGAATTATTTGATGTGATTTAGCCACATGTGGTAATGAAATTAAATTACATAAAAATATTTAAAATCGAAAAATCAGATCTAAAAAATAAATTGAATGCTACAAAAAAAAAAGTTTCCCTGGCCAAATCAAAATACATGATAACATTATTTAAATGTATAACATTATATGACGTGACAGACAGGTGAATGATGTACAGTATGCAATTTTCCCGCGAAATCTGTCCCAACAACTTTAAAATATAAATCATTATTATAGGTTTTCATAGTGTCACAGTTGTGTTTCTAGTCTTCTAGTCACATGTCTTCCTTTGTTCTGTTTTCCCGCCACTCATCTGTTTCCATGGTTGCTGTCATTTAGTTCATCTGCATTTAGTTCATTATTAGTTTATCAGTTTAGTTAATTATCATCATCATCTGTTTCACCTGTGTTCTGTTAATCAATGATCATCTGTGTTAGGTTCCTTCAGTTCACTCAATCTTTGTCCGTTCTCCATTATATTTAATGTGTGCGAACCTTCTGCCTGTCTGTACCTTTGAGATATCAACCCAGTCTCACGGCAGTTCGTGATATGGTCACGTAATTTAATCTATTGATTCGTGGCACGGGCACGTTTATTTCGTTATTTTCGTAATTCCAGCACGTTTTTTAAAACTAATGTATTTCAATGGGAAGCATCTTTCGTGATCAAAGCACGATTCTATCTGCCTATCGGGCTGCAGTAGAGAAGCTGTTTAATCAACATTTATTCACGAGATCTTATCATGGTTTATGTATTTATTTTAAATATATTATTTCGTTCTTATTGCCAGGGAAGCTGGATTGCTTTGCTGTTTATTGATATTTTAAAAAAAATATTTGATTAGTAGGAAATCGCGCTGAAGAAGTCTCATTCCGAACACCTCGCGATATTTGGCATCAGTTCACGTGTGCCAGATGTTG
Source organism: Phoxinus phoxinus (assembly GCF_949152265.1). NCBI lineage: Eukaryota > Metazoa > Chordata > Actinopteri > Cypriniformes > Leuciscidae > Phoxinus > Phoxinus phoxinus. Next base: position 17,684,140 of record NC_136890.1, read on the forward strand.
GTAAGTAGTCGTAAATACGCTGTCCTAATAATGTTTGATATAATGTATTTTCTGTGTGTCGAAATTAATCAGATTAGCTCAAGTTCAGTCACTGCATTATATCTGTCATCTCAACGGAGGCTTTGCGTTTCATTGCTTTCTATGAAAATGGTTTCTATGGTGATTAAACACTGTCTGTCACGTGATGTGCTATACAGTAGGCCTAGAGTAGACCTTCAATCAGTTAATCATATTCATATCAGGTTTTTAAGTTGTACAATTAGTTCCAAAGTTGTATGTGTAGTAGAAGCACAGTAAAAACAACACCATGCTTTTACCACAGTAACATTAGTTTTACTGTGATAAGTGTAGTAAAAAGACAGTAATCACACAACTTACCATGCTTTTACCACACTATTGGTAGTTTTAATGTGGTACTTATTGTAAATGCACAGTAACCACAACACTAACCATGCTTTTACCTCAGTAACCTTAGTTTTACTGTGATGGGTAGTAAAGGACAGCAATCACAAAACATACCATGCTTTTACCTCAGTATTGGTAGTTTTAAAGTTATAATTGTTGTAAATTATGCATATTAACCACAACACCTACCATGCTTTTAATGCTTAATAATGTAACATCCAATATTTGTAAGGAAAATCAGTACTTTTTCCTTTAAATAATCCTATATATTATACATAATGATATTTTATTTTCTCTGTTTTCAGCTGAAAAGACCAAAAGGGCCTTTCGAACTCAGTCAGCCCATTATTGTTTGAGGACAAGTAAACGGAGGAGACGGACCGCTGCAAAGACAAATATTCGCAATGGTACGTATGTGTTGGTTTTAACCCTAAATCAAACATTTTATCAAGCATTTGTTGTTTCTTAAACCTGTTCTTACAAAACCCATAGCCCAATCAGTATGAACAGTCTCAAAGTCTTAATAATTCACAAGATTTAACAAGTTGTCAAATTCGTACGATACTAGTACATATTTGTATACTCGTACATAATCCTGCAGCTTTTACTCCTAGTGCTCATTGGGTACTGCCTCAATTCCTGTACATAGTTATCGCGATATTTGTAAATCAGTTGCGCCCCTTCTTGGATAGTAGTCTGATGTCCCACACACTGTCAGAAAGTTTATATTAATTGCATTGTGTATTCATTAAAATTATTACAAATTAGTCCCTGTCTGTTGTGTTCATGTTCCAATGTCCAATGATACATGATGTCTCTCCACACCTCATAACCTACCTCTGTTTGCAAGAGTGGAAAAGCTAATCTGACTTGTCACATGACATCAGATACGCGATTATTTTGTCGTAATCAGATCAGTTACACTGCTGATAACTGTCCCGTTTGCATATAAATCATGTTATTTTTAAACGAGTTCATATGATTATTGCTTGCTATTAAATACATACTTTTATTCATAGAAATGCCCACATATCAGTGAACGTATAACATAAAAATGCTTTTAACATTTAATTATGCAACACTCTTTACAGAAATATATCCCACAGTTATGGATAAACTCCCAACATCATCATCAAGTCCTGTGCTGGGCACATTGGGCAACAAGTGTCCTCCAACGTATTCGATCCGTGGCCAAGTTCTCCGCATCTTCCCATGGGACACTGACATTGTTCAGGTCTTCGTGAAACATCTGTCTCCATGTCTTCCTTGGTCTTCCCTGTCTCCTGCATCCTCCTGGTGGTGTCCACTTCATCACTGTCTTTGGGTGTTGTTGTTTGGGCATGCGTCGGATGTGTCCAGCGAGGTGCACCCTTTGCTCTGTCACAGTTTCTAAAAGTCTTCATGTGAAGTCCCACTCCTCCTCAGGATCTCTTTGATATATGCAGAACCAATATTGAAAATAGTGATTTATCTTTTTTCCATATTGTTAAAGCATTTTGTTTTCTCTTTTCAGCTTCATAAACTGTGCTTGATGTCTGCCTAATGCCTTCATCAAAGAAGTGTCAGTGCTCATCAGGTGTTTTGCTAAAGGACATATTCATTGCCATCCATTAGTTCTAGTCATGCAGTGACTTCATGATGCAATAGACACATGTATATTTCTGCAAGTGTATAGCAGATGTTTGTCCGAACAATTGAAGATAGTGAGAGTGTTCAGGAAAACCTTTAGAAAACAATCCATATTTATGGAAATCTTATTGGTGCTGAAAGAATATTACAGAAATGAGACACTTGACATACTGGACATTATTCTGAGTTTGTTACCTTTACATTTAGATGGACTTCATGTCTTACATTTAGCTTCATTAAACCTTTTATTACAGTGGTCACTATAGTAAATGTCCACCATAACTACATCTATGGTATCATCATTACATCACTACCTGGTTAATGTAAATGTAATATACCCGTGAATGTATTTTATTGAAGCATTTTCTTACTGACGTTTATAATCATTAACTATTTTAAGTTGCCTTTCATTTAGTGACAATAAAAGTGATTAATGATCACAAGGATATAGAATTAAAGGTGAGAATGTAAAACGTTGTGCTTACGTTTTTGCCTATTTGTTCTTTAAAGCGAAGAAACAAATATATTTTCACATAACAAAGTTGAATCTCATCTCTTGGTTTGTAAAAATATAACTTCATCATAGCGATTTGTTTTAACGTTACTGTATATGTCCCTATAATAGATATCTTATACCTGTTTTTTTTATATAATTAACTTATTTGTATACTGTTGTGCAGTAGGTTTGGCACTACATTTGTCTTTAAACAGTTTGACATTAAATATTGGAATATGCTTTCAAAATTGTGTGCATTCATTGTGATTTTGTTACATTTATTTGAATATAATTGATATACCTTTGATATACTATACATACACTGTAAATGTTAGAAGCACTTTAGTATATGTAATTATCTTTAATTAAAATACTGCAAAACTACCCCTGCTGTAGGCCATTGCTTAGAAAAAAGTTTATCTTTCAAATGTATTTATGAATTAGTCTAATCAAATAAAAACATTTGTGTCATTGATCATGTGATCTCGTTTTTGGATGGTAACCACACAAAGGAGTCTTTTGTTTTTAAATGTGAGTTTTATAATTGAATTAGAATTAAAACATTACAGCCCAAATATTGTTTGGGTTTAAATATGAAATATTTAAGGTATCTATCCCTGTAGCCGGAACCAGAAGAGATCTGTCATCATTTACCATAAATGGGCAAGTAAGTGTGACGCATCTGTACAGCTGGATTGTTATTGGCTTTGACTTTATCGCAGAACTCGCTGTGATTGGACTATCCTTTAACCCATATAAAACGGCGCTTCATGTTACAAAGTATGTTTTTGTGTTATTATTGCGTTAGTTATACATAAAGTTAATGATAAAGTGTCTCTGTTTTGTGAGAAATTGCTCCTTTACTGAGATCCCCACCCTAACCCTAAGCATGGCTGCACATTTCAATGAACTACAGGACAATGTTTCCTGTTCCATTGATAGCATGACAGAGATATGTGGGTAATGTAGTTTAAAACGTTTAGTAATGAAACAATAAATGTTAAATACATAATATCTTTAATGGACAACTGGATATCTAAATTTGTTCATTGTGCAATCCTTTATGACATATATGAGGGACAGGCTGAAATTTGATAATTTACTGTGAGCACTTTAAAAATAACCTTTATGCCAGCTTTCCGTATATGTCAGAAAACTGGGCCCAACATTATTTAGTAAACATAGCATGAGCAGTTGTCCTGCCGATTTTCTCTTTGATACACTAACCGGACTGTGAGTTACAGCCATTTGAAATGTGCAGTTTTTTGCTCTTCTGGGGGCCGCTGGGCCCTTGGGGGTGGAAGTGCAGTACAATCTACACAGATCTACACACACTATTACACAGGGATAATGCACCATTCAGTAAAACAAACAAAACAAAACAGTGCCTACATTTCCTTTTCACCCCCTCTGATTGCTGCTTATATGCCTGACATCAGTAACGTCTATGCTTTCATTTTAAATGCAGTAGGCTAGTAGATGTACTAGAATGATCAACATGGATCATCTTCAATTATGCTTGAAGTGTTTATAGCAAGATAGCCACTGCAGCCTCTTGTTATTCACATAGCTTCCCTTTATTTCACTGCAAACATTGCAGTTGCAGCTTATACATGCAAGTATGTGCAACTTTTGTTGCATTGTTTTGTTGCAACTTTTGTCCCAAATATCATTAACCAGATCTAAATGTGTATGTCCTAAGAAAAAGAATCATGATAATTAATTATATGTAGTTGTTTTTAAATTATGAACTAAACTAAAGAAATAAGAAATTAAAATTTCTCAAATATTGTTTTTATTTACTGTACCAAACACCACTTTCAATAAACAATATTCACCATACTTTATTACACAATACTTTATTGGAGGACACAGCATAAAGTTGATAAAGTAGCATAAAGACAATGAGATTCAAGATAAATAAAAATGTGTCTTCAAAAATACATTAACATCATATTAATCCATTCACAGCTGCTGAGCCACAAAATGAGTGCCAGAGAATCATATTCAGTCACCTATGATACAGAAAACAGATTTGATATTGTGTTGGAAAATAATGATTCATTATCACTAAACTGGTTTCTTGCTCTTCCCTGTACATGTCTCGATCATGTTCATGTTCTTCTTCCTCGTCTAAACAGTTTGTTCAGGTGTACCCTACAGTACAACAGAAGAACAGAAGATGTGATCACTGATGTGGTGTAGCTTTTTCTCAACCAGAGGAAGAAGTCTCAACATCCCATTGTCAGGCGTTCTCCAGTCCTGGTCTGAAAGTAAAGCAAAAAACACAAACAATACAAATTAAGTTGTTTAATGGACAGTCAGGTCAGCTTTATGGCTATGTTTACACGTGGAAGGCGATTTTCATAAACGGACATTTCACCACTCTTCGTTTTCAAAAATAACATCGTGCACACGAACCCGTGTATATGCCGTCCAGAGCATGCCAAACCTGTAGGTGGCAGTGTAACGAGAAGCTCAAGCCCACGTTAGCCAGTCAGAATCCCGAAAATATATTCTCATATTGTGACGTCGCTGCCTAAAACTCAGTTTTTCTCAGTTTACATGCAAACGTGCAAACAAAGTTTTCCAAAATCTCCACTTTGGCCGGAGTTTTTAGAAATAATCGTTTTCTGTGATAAAAACTGGGTTTTCGTGTAAATGAGAGGCCAAACCGCAGGGAAATATCGGTGTCTTCACTTCGTGTAAACGGGGCCTATGTTCTGCGATATATTAAGCAGTGATGGGCTACTCTGGCCCTTAGCGTCCACTGTCCTGCAGATTTAGCTCCAACCTCAAACCCTCCTGCCTATTGTCTATAAGTAAAGCTGAAGACTTTCATATGTGCTCAATTAGGGTTGGAGGAAAACTCTCAACCTCAAAAAGGAGAACGCAAAAGGGCCAGAGTTGCCCGTTCCTGATTTAAATTTACAAAGCAGCAGTCAGTACATTATATAATATACACATTGATTTATTTTATATATATATATATATATATATATATATATATATATATATATATATAATATTTCAGCACATTATATAAGCTAAGTACTGAACAAAAAATGTTTTACCCATATCAACAGCAACCTATTTTAAAATTTCTTTAAGAAAGGCATGGTCTCTTTTGCCTTTGCAAGTGATGCTTGATTTTTTTCAAGACAACATACTCTTCTGTCACTTGTTTCAAGAGCTTCACTTGGTCAGTGATAACCTGTACAATGTAAAATTGTCAACATCAAATTATGTACTACATATTACAGCATTGTTTCAATACAAGACATACCAATGGATTTGCGCACCTTTCTGTCTTCTTTGGGCACCAGATGTTCCTTCCTCACCCGAAACAAAGGACTTATTCGATTAGCTTGTGTTGATATAAGGACTGGTCTTCCTTCTCTGCTGTAAAACAAGAAAGTATCTACTTACTCGTGCAATTACTATTGTTCTTGAAACATAAATTAAGACAGTTATAATTTACCTTACGATTCAGGAGAGAGCATTTGATGAGTAAATACTGATTGAAATGTTCTAGAAACTTTACCTGGGAAGGGCTGATCACGGCAAGATCCGCTGCGACTCACTAGTAGCTCTTGTGAGGGTTGGCTCTTAAAAGAGCTGTTGAGTTTGATGTTGTAGAGATCTAAAAAAAAAGGACAAAGTAATCCTGCAATACAGAAAGGAAGGTAATTTTATTACATTACATGCAAGCAGTCAGTTATACAACTGTAGGATATATTTCTGTAAAGAGTGTTGCATAATTAAATGTTAAAAGCATTTTTATGTTATACGTTCACTGATATGTGGGCATTTCTATGAATAAAAGTATGTATTTAATAGCAAGCAATAATCATATGAACTCGTTTAAAAATAACATGATTTATATGCAAACGGGACAGTTATCAGCAGTGTAACTGATCTGATTACGACAAAATAATCGCGTATCTGATGTCATGTGACAAGTCAGATTAGCTTTTCCACTCTTGCAAACAGAGGTAGGTTATGAGGTGTGGAGAGACATCATGTATCATTGGACATTGGAACATGAACACAACAGACAGGGACTAATTTGTAATAATTTTAATGAATACACAATGCAATTAATATAAACTTTCTGACAGTGTGTGGGACATCAGACTACTATCCAAGAAGGGGCGCAACTGATTTACAAATATCGCGATAACTATGTACAGGAATTGAGGCAGTACCCAATGAGCACTAGGAGTAAAAGCTGCAGGATTATGTACGAGTATACAAATATGTACTAGTATCGTACGAATTTGACAACTTGTTAAATCTTGTGAATTATTAAGACTTTGAGACTGTTCATACTGATTGGGCTATGGGTTTTGTAAGAACAGGTTTAAGAAACAACAAATGCTTGATAAAATGTTTGATTTAGGGTTAAAACCAACACATACGTACCATTGCGAATATTTGTCTTTGCAGCGGTCCGTCTCCTCCGTTTACTTGTCCTCAAACAATAATGGGCTGACTGAGTTCGAAAGGCCCTTTTGGTCTTTTCAGCTGAAAACAGAGAAAATAAAATATCATTATGTATAATATATAGGATTATTTAAAGGAAAAAGTACTGATTTTCCTTACAAATATTGGATGTTACATTATTAAGCATTAAAAGCATGGTAGGTGTTGTGGTTAATATGCATAATTTACAACAATTATCACTTTAAAACTACCAATACTGAGGTAAAAGCATGGTATGTTTTGTGATTGCTGTCCTTTACTACCCATCACAGTAAAACTAAGGTTACTGAGGTAAAAGCATGGTTAGTGTTGTGGTTACTGTGCATTTACAATAAGTACCACATTAAAACTACCAATAGTGTGGTAAAAGCATGGTAAGTTGTGTGATTACTGTCTTTTTACTACACTTATCACAGTAAAACTAATGTTACTGTGGTAAAAGCATGGTGTTGTTTTTACTGTGCTTCTACTACACATACAACTTTGGAACTAATTGTACAACTTAAAAACCTGATATGAATATGATTAACTGATTGAAGGTCTACTCTAGGCCTACTGTATAGCACATCACGTGACAGACAGTGTTTAATCACCATAGAAACCATTTTCATAGAAAGCAATGAAACGCAAAGCCTCCGTTGAGATGACAGATATAATGCAGTGACTGAACTTGAGCTAATCTGATTAATTTCGACACACAGAAAATACATTATATCAAACATTATTAGGACAGCGTATTTACGACTACTTACCAACATCTGGCACACGTGAACTGATGCCAAATATCGCGAGGTGTTCGGAATGAGACTTCTTCAGCGCGATTTCCTACTAATCAAATATTTTTTTTAAAATATCAATAAACAGCAAAGCAATCCAGCTTCCCTGGCAATAAGAACGAAATAATATAATTAAAATAAATACATAAACCATGATAAGATCTCGTGAATAAATGTTGATTAAACAGCTTCTCTACTGCAGCCCGATAGGCAGATAGAATCGTGCTTTGATCACGAAAGATGCTTCCCATTGAAATACATTAGTTTTAAAAAACGTGCTGGAATTACGAAAATAACGAAATAAACGTGCCCGTGCCACGAATCAATAGATTAAATTACGTGACCATATCACGAACTGCCGTGAGACTGGGTTGGAGATATCGTAAGCGTTTGCATTGGAACTTCTGACTCATCGTCGTCTTCTGCCGACACCACACCCTGACATATAGGCATTTGAGACTTGATTTATAAGATGAAACTCTTATTATTATTTTATTATTATAAAAAAGCTGCATAGAGTAGCTTTAATTTAATTCACCAGATGTGGTAAATCTAGAGGTTATGACTTTGAACAGTAAACATGACAATCTGTAGCTTGTCATTATTAAATATAACAAACATAATCAGCTATAAAGTCAGATTCTCGTTCATATTTTGTTTTATCTGAGCACAAACTTGTTTCTGTTTATGTATTGTGTTAGTTGGATGTATCTTTGCTTCCTCTAATCACGGTAATCCATGTGTATATATAGCACTTTCAGCTTCCAGGTTAATAATGGCTTTTACAGATCAAAGACATGTAGGAAAGAGATGTGACATTAATCTGTGACAATTTATGCCCAATTATACAAATCTTTAAAAAGTTCACACTCAACATCACAGGATATTTGCCCAATATTTTGCTGTCTAAAATGTGCGTCAAACTTTTTTCCGGCATGAAACTTTATGCACATTAGCTAATAGCATTGACTCCAATGCTCGACTAGGAGATTTGTTATCTATTGCTTGCAGAACAAAACACCCACTAACAACAACAGGATTATAAGGGAGGAATTTGCATTGTGAAGCAGAGTTAATTATCACTCTTTGTATAAATGCAGGGACGGATACGGGAGGATTACGGTGTGTTGTTGATTTACTGACTGACTCGAGCAGGTCACAGTAGGGGATGAATGTGGGACGTCTGTGATCTCGCTTTTTGTAGTAACAAGTTGTGTGCTGGGGGTATTAGTAGTACAGCTATAGCTGGAGCATTAAAACATTAAGGCCCTGATATAGCCTACTCACAGCAAAGTTATTTTTCGTTCTTCGCTTAGGGGTAAAAAGAAGTTCGTAAAACGAGAGCTGCGGTACACTGATAGCGAACATCTGAGAGCAGCCTTTATAGATATGTGCTGCGCTTTCTTCTCAATAACAAAATAAACAACAAAAATGACCTGTGAGAAAACAGCTGTAAAGAAGCATCTGATCATAGCGATGTGGATATGTTTACACCAGCTCTGCAATTTGGCGTTCAAGTCACGTTTTTTTATTTTTTTATAACTGCACTCAAGATGTAGGTGTCTTTGTTTCCACAGTATTTTCAATTTTTATATTTTTAGGTCAAACCGTTGTTGTCTGTCAGTCATATCATGCAGGTCTATGGGGTCCACCTCAAAGAGCATGCACAGCGAAGTCCAAATTAAACATGATTTAATGACTCGTAAATGTAAGTACACATTGATGGCCTAAGACAAGAAACGAGCGGTTTGTGTGAGAAAACGAACAGTATTTATATCGTTTTTACCTCTTGTAACACAGCCACGTCCAAAGTGATCTGAGGACGCGAGCGCATCCTGGTGTGTGACGTGTGCGCAGACTGGTGCATAGATGTATACACTAAATGTCGCCTTGGCAACGGCAGTTCATTGGAACGAATGTCTTTAATGCGACATCTAGTGTATATATATATATATATATATCTATGCACCAGTCTGCATACACGTCACACAGAAGGAAGCGCCCGCGCCCTCAGAGTACTTGGACGTGACTGTGATTACAAGAGGTAAAAACGATATAAATACTGTTCGTTTTCTCACACAAACCGCTTGTTTCTTGTCTTAGGCCATCAATGTGTACTTACATTTACGAGTCATTAAATCATGTTTAATTTTGACTTCTCTGTGCATGCTCTTTGAGGTGGACCCCATAGACCTGCATGATATGACTGACAGACAACAACGGTTTGACCTAAAAATATCAAAATTGAAAATACTGTGGAAACAAAGACACCTACATCTTGGATGCCCTTGAGGTAAGCTAAAACATATCAAAAATTAATTTAAAAGTGAACTATCCCTTTAATGCAATTGATTACTTACAGTAAGGAGCTTTACAGTATTAAACATTAAAAAACTTAATTACAACAACATTACAATCACAACTTCAATTTCTACTATAAAGCAGTGTTCCAGTGTGTTCATGATTTTTACTTGTGGATGTCTCGAAAGATTGAAGATTTCCATGTCAAAGAAGGAAGAGCCTCAGAGCCACAGCCACGGCACGGACCAATGGTAAACCGAAGGTGTTTACCAGCTGGGGCGGACTTTTCTAGGAATTCGGCTTTGGCAAGCTGTTTCGAACTCCTGAAACGAAATAATGACCAAGGACGGAGATATTTGTTTAATGTCCTAAGGAGGACTGTAGGCCTACTGGAAGGACGAATTTAAAGTCGACATGAAATCAAAATTGACCCTATTTAGTTTGTTAGCGCTAGTCTTTATTAGTTTATTACTAGTCTTGTGGTGAACAATTCATCCGTGCAAGTTAATACAAAGAAAAAAATGGTTTGCCGTGGTAATCTTTAATCAAAGTCTGAAAAGTTACATCCGGTCTGGAATGGCGTTCCTTTTCTGATGACGTCAGTTTGACGGCTTTGGGTTGAAAACGCTTAACCACTTCTCTCAAACCATTAGTCTGCTATGAGCAGAGATGGAGAGGAGGAGCGCTAAAGTAAAACACTGCCCTCTGTTCAATATTCCGTTTCAGTTGGAAATACATCCCAACACTGGAGAAAAGTCGTTTGCAACTTCCGGTTCACGCGGACTTTAATTTAGAAATAGTCCATTAAAGTGAGACAGCAGGTGGCAGAAATGCAACATTATAAATGCCAACTGACGTTAAACTCCTGAAACGAACTCCAAACAAAAGCTGCGTCCCAATGCGCCTATACTACGCCCTAAAAGTATGTACTCTTTTTGTGAAGAAAAGGTACATACTTTTGAGTGTGTAGCAAAAAAGTAGACAAGCTTTAGGACATACTACTTCGTCATCTTTAACGGACAGCTCTGTCGCGTGGCTTCCTGTCACTGTAAACTGCCCTGTCAATCATCTTGTCACAGTTAAAATCCTCCATTCATTCTAATTTCATTTTCCGTTTCTGAGAGAAATGTTGTAGCACGTCGATCTGCCAGTCGTGGCTCTTTCATGCGGAGACTCTCCTCATGTGTTTGCAATTTTATAATGATGCATTTAAAAGTTAATGGCTAATCGTATCTTTACAAAAATTCACAATGCTGCTGCAGATGAAATATAATGTGGAAAACATCGAATAAATAAAATTTTCTCAGTTTATACTGACAATTAATCCCTCAAACCCCTTTATCTAAACCTCTATATAACCGCTGGCATCGCACATCCTCCATGTCTGTAGTTTTTAAAAAAAAAACTTTTTACTCATGTTTGTAGTTTTAATCGAATCCTCGTCCAACGTGCAATGGGTTGTGGGCAATATTAGCCATTACAGTGTGCATCGATCTGCACTTCAGATACAGGCTCTGTCCCAAATGGCACCCTATGGTCTTCCTCTGAGTTCACACTTTCGTGACGTAACGCCGCTTTGACTGTCGGGAAGAAGTTCGGCAAAAGTGCGCATCGAGAGCGCAAATCGACCGCAGTGGAGGCGTTCGCAAGCACCCTTCTGAGAGCTAAAATGACAAATACGACACCCTACGGTCTCACGGACTCAACGGAAATTGTAAGCCCACAAGACCGAAAGTGCATATGAAGTGTGCCATTTGGGACGGGGCCATAGAGGATATCTTCGGCTCCGGAAATAGTAGACCATCTGGGTATCGTTGTAATAGCCTACTGATTTCAACATATTATGATTTGTGACGTACTAAACAGTATGCAAAGACGCACAGGAAGTTTGTTTTGACCTGATTTTGTTGAACGCCAGTTCAATCTTCAGTCGAACTTGAATTATCGGGACCGTTAAGACCACAGACCTCTAACTTAGTTTGAGAAAGCCATTAGCAGATGTGTCAGTGATTAAGTTATGAGAAACATAGGCTAATTGAATACAAATGATTAGATTAGATTTTTTTTGGGACTATCAATACTTGGCAGAAGAAGTAAATGATGACAGAACTTTTATTTTTGGGTCAACTGGTTCTTTAAAGTAAGACTTGCAATATGTCTTATTAAAAGCAATGAGGTTGACCTAGAGATCAATGAGATCTTTCACCCTTTCATGCTTTATAAATGACTTCTGCACGTCTCAGGTCTTCCTTAATGAGGACAGCACAATATATAGAGCCACTGTACAGAACATTGCCCGCTGGTAATGTGACTTATACACGATTACCCTGAACGCTGTTTTCACCTTATACAAGGTGAGAGACAACACATTAGCACCGTGTAATAACCAACAATAATTAACTCTGAAGTAGTCCATAGTTTATTAGGCAGTCCGTTCGGATACAAAGTGACTTTTCATATACTAATTGCAAGGCCCGGTCCCATTGGAGCAAAGTGGTGTTAAGACGCCCAGTGACACAATTGTGTTGAGCAAGACTGTGATCTCAGTGACTCAATTACTGGCTGATCCCTGTATAGAACTGAACTCATCCTGTGTTAGCAGACCCTTAACCCAGAAGATACTATACCACACATGATTTTCTTCTGCTGCATTTATTTACTGAAAAATACAGTAAAAACTGTGATATTGTGAAATATTATTTCAACTGATTTCTATTTGATTATATTCAAATGTAATTTACTCCTGTGATAGCAAAGCTTTGTTGCATCATTACTCCAATCTTTAGTGTCACATGATCCTTCAGAAATCACTATGCTGATTTGATGCTTAAAATGACTTTTCAAAATTGTTATTATTTAGCCATAAACATTTTATTTGAAAGTGATATTTTTGTCCTTCTGACAGTTGAATTATTTAGCTGCTTTGTTTTGACAGACAGCATCATGTGATATTAGCCAGTCTTTCTCTCTTGTTGTTTTAGGGGTTATTGTTGTGATTAAAAATTAGTTAAGTGTGTTAAGTCAAGACTGTTTAATTCTGTAAGAAAAACAGAACCTCAGATACTTTGATCTCCTGAGATATGGACAACACAAACGCATACTGCCATGTTCCCAGGGGCCTTCATCCAAACTTCCTCCTGTTCCTCGACAAGGTGCGAACGGCATATGTCTAACTCAATGCAAAATCCCTATTGTAAGTTCACGCCCCACATTGGGGAATGTTTTGTCTTGGTCTGAGTATTAAAGAAATGTTTCAAGAGGCTCAGGGCGATTTGTAGCCAAATCAGCCCGTAATGCTTAATGTCCTCGGACGCTCAGCATTATGTGTTTTTTCTAATGTCAGGTATGCATCTTTTACTCTTTATCTCTGAGCATTTGATGTTATTTTATTGATTATCGTTGAATTGATTATGTAATTGGCATGATGCATTTACCTGACTAATAATAAATTGTTACATTTGGTTTTATTCTGACTTACTCTGAAATTATTTACTCTAGTAGATTACATTAAGTCCATCACACCACGATTCTATGCTCAGGGCCATGTTTCTCAAAAGCATCGTAAGCCTAAATTGATCGTAGAACAATTGCCACCAATGGTCTCTACTACGACCAACTTATGCTTATGATGCTTTTGGGGAACGCAGCCCAGGTTAGTAAAGGACTAAAATCCAGCTTAGTTGGAGCAGAGGAGCACAGCGACGGAAGTTTTCTAGATCTGACTAACACATTGGCATTAGTCATGTATACTTAGACTGTAGAGGCTAATAATGGGTTTTCCGGTTAGAGTGTTGTTAGACCAATCTAAATATGGTGAGCCTCAACCTATGATTATTGTATAGTATTATTCTACAAGTGTACGTGGAAAACTATGATTATACAAAGTTACCATTAGAAGAAGTCAAGTTGGTCAGCTCGGTTCTATGGTAATGGTCATGAGTCATGACCTCTGCTTAGATATAGCCTAGACTTAAGTGTTATAGGAATCCGGATGAACGGGTGTAATTTCAATAAAGAGTTAAATAGAATAATCAAACATTCACCTAAATTGAATGATTAACAAATATCGATTAAACCTTTTTCATTTTTGGAGTTTGGATGAAATAATGCGGTAATTAAATCACTTTGCCATGCTGAAAAGACAGTAACACACATAAAACCTTCACCAGCTTATCGGAAACTGTCGCTTGACCGATTGGGCGGATCTTCTTCTTGCCAGAACCCTACACAGCATGTGGCTGTTTCTTAATTTCTTGTTTCATGTCAAAAAGGATTGTTGCACTCAGTTAAGCTTGTGCTAAAATTCTAATAGACTAAAGCTGGTTTCACAGACAGGGCTTAGATTAAGCCCTGGACATTTAAGTAGCTTTTATTTTTTTTTTAAAAACATTACTGATGATGTTCACCTTTAGACAAATCAATGGCAGCAAGTTGCTTTCAGTTTAAACATCTCAAACTAGATTTAAGACTAGTCCGTGAAACCAGACATAAGTGATTCATTTCAGTTGTTTTTCCGACAATTGCCAAATCATAACCACCCGGTGTTATCGTTCTCCCCTTACAAATAAAAACTTTACAGTGTTGATACGTGAACTATATCGTCGGCCTTCCCGGAATGCTTCAATAATGAGGCATTTCCTTCATTCTCCTTAAGCATAAATGTACTTCCAAGTACATCAAACATTGTTTACTATTAACATTTGATTTGCATCCTGCTGTTGCTCTCTGCTCCGTGGACGAGGAGTGGAAATTTAATGCAAATGAGGGGAATCTTCAGACTCATTTGTTTGAAGCCTGTCTGTCCTGCATGCTTCTATTGTGCTACTGAAGGGCTTTGATGTCATCAGGTAATTGCTCCCTTAGAACTGCGGAGGTTCGGCTTTAGAGCATCTCCATGGTGACCAGCACAGCTCTCAACATTGGCAACAAGTTTCCAAATAACTGTAATATTTCTTATGAATGGGGTGAGGGAGCTTAAGCCACAGACATTTCTGAGCACCACGTGGGGTTCGGTGCCATAGATGGGGTCTAAAGAAGTGCAATCGTTGCATTTTGAATGTTGATCTGATGGCAATGGCTGGAGAAAAGCTCTTTGTGATACTCATCTGAATGCAATTTTAGCATTGTTCCCTGCATGTGGACAATTTAAATAGATTAGCATGTAATTAAAGACAATCAGCTGCCTAACTCAGTCAACATGAGTTGTTGTGATATTCTTTTTTATTAGACTTAGGGTACGTTTACACAACAACGATGTCCTAAAAACGGAAAAGTTTCACGTACAGACAACAATGTTGTCAAAACGATTTTGTTCACATGGATCAGTGAAAACGACTAAAAACGCTGTAGGCCTATGCATCCAGGCCTGACGTCACCATTTTCACAAATGTGCGTTTTTTTAGTTTATACAGAGAAACTTGCACTTTGAAACACGTTTTCAATAGTTTGCATTTCCAGGGGCCTGTTTCAATAAGGAGGTTCAACCAACTCTGAGTTAAAACTTGAACTCTGAGTTGACTTACCCTGAGATGGGAAACTCTGAGTTTTCGGTTTCAGAACAGCTGAAATTAGTTAGTTCAATCAACTCTAAGGCCACATTTACACATAGCCGGGTATTTAGAGAAACTAATATTTCTCCCCCCTCCGTTTTCAATAATAACATCGTGCACACAACCCGCATAAATACGCCGTCGAGCGGCTTTATAACTATGCTAAACCTATGGGCGGCAGTGTAGGGAGAAGGATAAAGCCATGCAAGCCAATCAGAATCCTCAGAATCGACAAGAGAGAACCTAAAACCCCGTTTCTCCCAGTTGACACGACAACATATAACCGGCGTTTTCAGAAATCTCCACTTTGGCCGGAGTTTTTAGAAATGATCGTTTTCTGGGATAAAAACGGCGTTTTCGTGTAAATGACAGGCCAAAACGCAGAGAAATATCTGCGTTTTCCCATCGTGTAAACGGGGCCTAAGTTGACTGACTTTGAGTTGAGCGTGTGCACCACAACTATAAAAAGCCATTATCAATGGAGCCCAGATATTATGAGTCACCATGGCAACAGCGCCAGACACAAAGAGGAATTACTGTTATACAGTGTTGGGTGTAATTAATTACCAAGTAATCTAAATATTGTAATTTAATTAAAGGGATTACTCTTAATTAAAGGTATATTTTGAATGTAACCTTCTCCCTCTACACACTTTGGTCAATTCAAGAATAATTCATGCAATTGTATATTGTTCATTTTGAAAGCATTAAAAGTGCAGTTTCTTGTCTCTCCTTGTGTTTTTCAAGTGGTTGAGGTTGATATGGGACTTAGTAATTAATAATAAGTAGACCAATACTTTCTAAAGATAGTAATTATTACATTAATCTAATTACACTGTTGAAGATGTCATTTGTAGCTAGTAATAACTATTTTAGAGTAACTGTTATAATATCAGGTGAAACTGGAAGAACAGTTATTCAACCTTATTTTAATTTTCATGAAGGCAATCCTGCAGGCATTAAAAGAATATGGCAGCAGCTGAAAATAAAAAAAATATAAAACCATAATTCAATCAGGTAAGGGTTGAGCATATCATGGGTGTAGGCTATCTGACTTTACAAACATTTGACATATTAAATAACTAAATAGCATCCAGTGTCTAGCAGTGCAGGAGCATTTTTGGCTGAGGGAATTCCTTCATCAGAGTCAGTCACTCCCGGAGATCCAAGGGCCTTCATAAAATGTAAGAGGTCTATGTGTTATTTTTTATATAGGGTATTTTTGATATTTCCATTTATTTTACTTTGGGTTGGGTTTTTCGTTGGTCCCAATAGATTCGGATATTGGGACTAATATCTATCTGGAGACTAATATCTGTCTTTTGGAGCCTCCTGTCCCAACAGAACCCCAGACAGTTGTAAGTTGCCTATATACTCAATACACCAGAAATGATGACAAATAGTGTTATAAAGTGTACACATGCTCATCTTCACAGGATGATGGGTATGAAGAAACAGTTTCTGCGCTACAGAGAGGCCTACAGGGTAATGTTAATATTATGTGTCTACACATCAGACAATCTACACATTCACATTTGTATGTGGCGTAGCCTATAGAATCGAAGTTTATATCTAAGAATAAAAGGACATTCTTATCCCCCAAGTGATTTTCAGTAAATGCCACAGTTTAATTCTGTAGAATTTGTTTAGAACTACATGATGTAACTCTAATGTACTGTATTTTCAGTTGCCAGTTATATATACTTGGAGTTATATATACTTCATCTTATTAATTTATTTTTTTAAACAGCGGAAAAAACAGCAATAAATAAATGTACAGAAAGAATGAATGAAGTGTTTAAACACCGCTTCCTCTTTAAAAAAGGGGAGGAGACCGCAAGAAACTCTGGGTTTACCGAAGAAAACCTGCACCCAGGTTAGGTTCACAGAGTATGTTGCCATGGTAACTGACTCTGAGTATAAGTTACCTCTCTTTCAGAAACGGGCTTGACTTACTCTGCTTTCACGGGTTTGATATACCTCCCATTCTGAAACGGAAAACCCAGAGTTTCCCTCATTTCAGGGTTAACATACTCAGAGTTTTCACTTAACCTCCTTTCTGAAACAGGCCCCAGGCCTCCAAAAGTCCTGTTCACACTAAACAGGTGGCTAATTCTGCGTCTCAAAATTTACTACACCCCATGCAACATGGCTAACTCTGTACACAAATTGGTAATTTGCATTGTATATATTGTACTTTATTAGTAAACTGCTTTTTTATAATGTATTAACTGTCTTTGTTATATAATTTGCTGAATACCTTATATGTTTATTGCCTCTGTTATGGAATTTTTAATTCTGTTATTTCATTTTAATTGTGTAGGACTACAGATGGAAATTAGCATATGCTAAATCTGGTGCAGCCATCTTTTTAACTGCACATTGTCCTGATATAAATAAACTTAACTAACTAAACTAAAACACCGCTATTGTGTAAATAAACTACCAAAACGCATAAAAAGTTTTCTGTTTTTAGTTCAAAACTGTTGTGTAAATGGCCTGAGAGTCAACATACAGGAAGTTGTGATATTCTGTTTTTATTAGACTCTGAGAATTGCACTTTATTAAATACTGTATGATTCATATATATCAATAAAAGTCTTTTTAACATTCACAAGGCATATGAATGAATTATTTAAAATATGAACCTTTTTTTCGAAATAAATTTGATTAATGAATGTTCAATAAATTATTTTGTTCTTTTACATATTTATTAAACATTGTATCAATTCTGAATGATTTTTAAGTGTTTTTATTAGTGCTGTCAAAACGATAAATCCAGATTAATCAAATCTAATATTCACACACACACATCTAATATTGAATTCAAAATATTAAAACACACACACACACACACACACACACAAATTTATAGTAGATGCAATTAATTGCGAATAATTTATTTGACAACACTAGATTTATCTAAAAATAAATATTATACATTTTTAATTATTAAATAAAATTATTTCTTCATTAAACTTTTTTCACAAATAGCCTAATTGTAGGCTATAATTAAAAATATATAGATATCAATTTTAGCGCTTACAGTAATTGTGATTTATCGATTTGATAGAACTAGTTTTTAAAAATATAGCCTATCATAAATAAATGTTTATACCTTTATCAATTTCTCAATAAAACGTTTAATAAAAGTTTTTTTTTTTTTTTTACAATATAAAATTATTATTTTTTAAATAGCCTATATATAGCTATTATCCATTTTTTTTATCCATTTAATAAATAAAGGCATTGTTAAATGTTAGCGCTTGAAATGTAGCTATATCACTAATTGGTGTTTTTGGTAAAATGTAATATAATTACAATATGATTAAATGTGAAAAAAATGTAAGTCGACCGGGTCCATGCTGTTATTATTCATCAGCTTCGCTTCCTCTGTGCCCCACATTCTCCGTCTTTTAATGTTCAGACCGACGCACTCTCTCTGGGCAAACCACAGGCACTTAGGGAAAGCTGGCTGGAATGTGCTACAGGCCAATAGCAGCGAGACCTTCAGCTGAATCTTAAATGGCTCGGTCAGTGTGTGAAAGAAAGCTAATGGAATTACTCATTTAATGGAGCTGGTTGTAAAGCAATAGAAATTGTGCTGCTCAGTGACAGTCCACATCGCCCAACAACCATGAAGAGCTGTGTCGGTACAAACATTAACTGAAGATAAGAATGAAGAGTTTAGCAGCTACGAGTCTGGAGTAAAAAAGCGCTCAAAGGCCCCACGTGACTTCAGTGACGTTTCTGTGTGATGATGACTGTAGCTGAAGAGGTGACTCATGACCAATCACACAATGACATTATTGTGCCCCTCGGCTAGTCTCTATTGAGATGCAAAGATGTAAAAGTGCTATTTTTTGCTATTGCTAATTTTTCTCTTTTTATTGTCTCCTTGCTTGGTTCATTTCAGAAAGAGAGCGCAATAAGGACAATTTACATTTCACTAAAGACAGTTTGCATTCAAATGTTAAACCTCTTTCAGATTCTGTCAAACCACATTATTCAGTCACTGGCTCGTGTGCAACTCATTTTGCTGTATCTATAGGACTTAAATCAAACATGCCTACACTATTGCTTTACAATAGCTAAAAAGATTGTTGTGTGCATATAACAAAAATGTTTTGTCAGTTCTACTTGGAAAATGTACTTCACGTGGTAACATTACAGTTTTGTTGAAAGGTTACTGATCAACTGAATGCAACCACGCTGTAAAAACAAGGTTTTACTGAAGCATAACTCAGTATGTAACCTGATTTCTCCAACAAGGTAAAATGACTTAATAAGTTTGATACAATCTTTCTTGTTTTATTTGATGACAGTCCTTTTCCACCAATACACTCAAAAACATAATTCCTCTTACTTAATTTAATTGAAAATAAATCAGTTTAGTTTGTTTAGATCAAATTAATTTACACTATAAAATTAGAATGTATATCAGGTAGAAATACCTCCTTAAAGCAACATCTACAGTACTGTACGTTCACAGTGTATATGTATCCGGTTTCTTCTTGAATGTTGTCATAAACCCAACAGGGGACTTTTGATCCCTTAAAGCTCTTTGGTTTGACCCTCTTTGACCCTGAAACAGAAACTCAAGTGACTGATGCGCTGGACATTAGTGCGAACTCACCTTCAGAAATACCATATAATATGACATTTGATAAAACACATTGAAAGTGCCATTGGGAGTGATCAATTTATATTTATTACATTTGTTTAAATGAGACATATTTAATATGTATACATATTTGTATACATTTATATTGTTATTTTGTATTTTTATATTATGTTGAATACATTGCAAATCAATACATTACTGATTAAAAAGTTTGGGGTCAAAGATAAAATAATAATAATAAATATACTCAGCAAGGATGTGTTAACTTTATCAAGAGTTTATATTCTGAGTGTAATTAGCAAATAAATGCTGGTTTTTGAACTTTTTTATTAATCAAAGAGTCTTGAAAAATGTATCATGGTTGAAACAAAGAAAAGAAGCAGGTCAACTGTTTTCAACATTGATAATAATAAGAATAAAAATGTTGCTTGAGTGCCAGATCAGCATATGAGAATGATTTCTGAAGGATCATGTTACACTGAAGACTGATGCTGAAAATTCAGCTTTGACAACAGGAATAAATTACATTTTAAAATTGAAACGAAGAAAGACATTTTAAAATTGTAATGACATTTCACAATATTACAGTTTATAATAGTATATGCACTGAAAAAAACAATAAACAAAATGTACTTAATTTTTCTTTGGCAAGTTTTTGCACAAATATGTTTTAAGTAAATTGTACACGCATATTTTTAAAGTAAATTTCACATATGGAATTAAGTAAACTCTACTTAACTAAGTTAAGTGATAGTAATAAATAAAATTAAAAAGTAATTTTAACTTTGCTAGTAAAAGGTTGATTATTATCTATTTAGTTGCCTTTTCAAGCTTTTATTTGTTATAATTTTGATGATTATGGCTTATGAAACCCCCAAATTCAAAATTCGAATATTGTGAAAAGGTTTTCACAGCTGTAAGCCATAATCATCAAAATTATAACAAATAAAGGCTTGAAATATAATGAGTCTATATTATATTAGTTTCACCTTTTAAGGTGAATTACTGAAATAAATGAACTTTTGCACAAATTTTTCGAGTTTCACTATACTGTATATTCTAAAATTGTTTTATATACAAAGGTAAAACTGAGATAAATTGTAAACAAAGCAATTCATTAAAAATGTTTACATTTTAAACAGCTTTGAACAACTTTAACCTGAACTGAATTAAAAAGAAAATTGTCCTTTTAATACGTACACGCAACAAGGTCATGTGCAACTATCCAGACATCCAACAATTATCACACAGATGTAGTTTGTAATAATTACTTCCTATATGCTTTTAACATGCTATCCAGCAGGGGAAAGATCCATCAGAGCATGCTGTGTAAGAGCAAGGAAGCGATGATTCATAGGTCTTTGGCAATGTATCACTTTAAAAAAAAAAAAGAAAAAAAAAGAAATGACAAACATGCAGCTTAATCTCTTCTTCTTAATGCTCGGAAACAAAGGTCAGCTGAGTAACTAACAGCCGCTATACTGTAGTCTCTAGACTGAGACTTTCCTCAGAGGAAGAGAGTGAGGATGTTCTTTTCACTTGTCATTTAGCCTCACAAATAGTTCTATCAAGGTTAGAATGACCTTGTGAATGTCCCTCGTGGCCATTTCAATTTACTCCAGGGCGCAAGGGGGAGGAATTCATATTGTGCCTTTCCCCTATGGTTTCCAATCAAGCCAAAGTTGGTGGCTGGTCATTTATTACTTTGACACGGGGGCATGACCACTGTCATCAGCAGAGGTGGTACATTTTTAAAAAAAATGTCAAAAGTGAAAATGGGTCAAAATTGTTCATTATGCGCTAAAGGAGTGAGTCAGCAAAATTTCACTCCAGCAGAGGATATTAGCACGAGCGCTTTGTGTTCATTCACAATATCCTTTGTCAAGTTATCAATGCCGTCATCTCATCCGAACAACCTCGTCCGTCACATGGGGCAGTGTGTCAGTAAAACAGCACGTTTACAGATGTAGGAGGAAAGGCAAATCATAAACATTACATTGGGTATTTTCCATTTTTCTTTTCTGACATTTATATTTTGCCACGGTTCTATGTGGGCAGAGCCTTAGGATGTTATTTGAATAACATTTCTGCGCCCATCACTGTGCCCGTGGCCACTCGAAAGATACATTGAAAATGTCACTGGAAGTGGAGGAGGGTTATAATCTGTAAGGACTAGCTTTAAAGAATTAAACATCTGGAGAGACGTGTAAAGGATGTTTGGGGTGGCGTAAGCCAATTCTGGAGTCATGTTATTTGCCTTGGACTCAGTTGAGGGTATTAGGATCTTTAAGCCTGTTGAGGGTTGTAATTGTGAATCACGTGAACTGGTTTACAGGTTCTACATGAGTTTTTTGAATGTAGTGTGGCACGACTGCAGTATTAGAGAAACAGGCCTAACTGCGCCTCATTGTGTACGCACCGCATCTCTGATACTGGCACTGACATGCTTTACATTGCTTTATAGCTTTATTATCTATGTGCACATATTTTAATTGTACGTCCTTATGCAAACTAAACATCTTTGTTTTAAGAGAAGCTTCTTTATGTGCCAAAGGAAGAAAAAAAGAGCATAATAATCCTTTTAGCAAGTTCCTTTAAGAGTGCATTATACTAACTCATTTTGAATATGAATATATAATTGATATTTTTGTTCATTACTTTCTTGAATTGTACATCTGAATGTGGCAATGTGTACATTTCCCCTTGCAAGCTTTTTCCAACCCTTCCCAACTGCAATGATTCAAATACAGTGATTTTTTGTGTGATCTAGATTTATGTTTTTATTTCAAGGTATTTCCAGTCAGTCTATGTCATAAGAAAACTCTGCTGAAAACAAATAGATGTAAGAGAAATTATTTCACATTACATTTTTCTACATTAATAATCTGCTGGATATTGGTGTCTCCGTGTGCTTACAATCCCACCAACAGCTCCTTGCTCGGAGAAAAGTGCCTTTCATCATATACAGTGTAAAACAAAAGCATTTTTTTTGTTTAAGGGCTTTATTGTTTAATGCACGAACGCAGCTGGTCTGAGAGTCTCGATCTAATCCAGTGGTATATGCACATTGTGTTGTGGTGGAAGCAGATTAACTTCACAGATAAACAAATACACAAGGACAGAGCTCTAACTCTTCTTGTGCTGAAGTGCTGTCCATTAATGCCTTTAGAGCAGTTCTTTAACAATCGATATCTGCATAATAGCCTCCATCAAATAGCTTCTTCGTTCACTGTCTAATACATTTGCATTTCAAGATCTTCTTAAATGCGTTCTGGAAGTCTTTGTTAAAGTACGCATATATGATGGGATTCAAAAGTGAGTTGGAGTATCCGAGCCAGTTAATGACTGCCGTCAGCCACTCGGGCATAAAACAATCTGGACAGAATGGCAAAACAAGCGCCACGATGAAGAAGGGCAGCCAGCAGAAAATGAACGTGCCCATAATGATTCCCAGAGTCTTGACCGTTTTGCGCTCTCTGGCCAGCGCCACTTTGCGCTTCGCTTCCGTGTTTTTCTCGTTTCTGTTCTCGAAGCACGGCTGAGGGTTGTTGGGGAGGCTCAGGTGGTTTTTGGAGACGGTTTGAACTTCTGTGATCTCGAACGACTCTCCGTCCTCCGCGTGTTTCAGCGCTCCGTTTACGCACGGTTGCGGCTCCACGCTTCGCCTCCAAGTTTTGCCCAGCTCGCCGTTTGCCTTCCTCGGGAACAGCGCCGGAGACACCGAGAGGCATTTGTCCGCGATTTTGGCTTTCTCGGGTTTCTTCACCGTTTTCCTTATACGAAACCTCGCCGCTTTGAATATCCGCCCGTAGAGGACCAGCATGAGGATGAGGGGGATGTAGAAAGCTCCAAAAGTTGAGTAGATGGTGTACCCGTGGTCTTGGCTGATTGTGCACGCGTCGGGGTCTGCCCGGTCCTCTGGTTTCCTCCAACCCAACATGGGCGGAATGGAAATGGAAAATCCTATTAGCCAAGTGAGGCTGATCAAGATAGCCGCTCTTCTGGGGGTCCTTTTATTCACATAGTCTATGGGATCGGTGATGGCCCAGAACCTATCCAAAGCGATTGCGCACAGGTGCAGGATGGAAGAGGTGCAGCACAACACGTCAAGAGAGATGAATATATCGCACATCTCCTGTCCCAAAGTCCATTTGTTCAAAACCTGATACAGGGCTGCCATGGGCAGTACCAGAACCGACACCATGAGGTCTGTGACGGCCAGAGAGCCGATAAGATAGTTGGCCACATTCTGAAGCGATCTCTCCAAGGCGATGGCAGCGATGACACACGCGTTTCCCAATATGGCAAACAGAATTAACGCAGCCAGGAAAAGCGAGCCGATTATTTGGTAACACAGAGCAACTTCACTAACTGTCGTCTCGTTCCCGCTCCAGTCTTGGCTTTCTGTGGTGTTGTTGTAACTCTCCATGGTGAGAGCGGTCACTCAGAAACAGTCCCTCGCGCCGGTCACCTCGCTGCTCTGAAGACGCATGGCGGGCTCCGGGCTCAGGAAGTGCCGCACGCTCGAGCTGCGATCATTGGCGCCCAGTGACGAAGTGAATTCATTTATACGAGTCGTGCTAAGTGCGTCAGAGATCGAGAGGTTGGCGCGCGCACTTTGCAGAGCTGTCGTGCAAGCTTTAAAGTAGTACAAAGTTGTATTTAGGATATGAGCTGCTATTCTAATATGTTTTTGATATATTCAACAGTTGATGTTATGAAAGTTGAGCACACAAATTCAAGAACGTGCTTGTTCAATTGTTTCTTGGTTGTCAATTAAGGCACAATTATGAAAATAGATTTTTTTTTAACAACCCTCTAAAACTTTTATATTTGTTTATTTTATTTTTGCAGTGTTAAACGAATTGCACTTTTTCCAATCAATTTGGATTTCCCTACTAATGAAAAATATCAGCTTGAAATTTATCTGGATTATTATTATAATTTTTTTTTTTTTTAAGAAAACAAATGGAATAAAATAAGTTAAATGGTTGGAAAGAAAGATGAAAAATACTTTAAAGAGCATATAATTCTGTGAACAACTAATGAATTGAAAACGTATAAAAATAATATATGTATTATGATATGCTCATTGCAAAACTGACAGTATAATATGCCAGTATAATGATGATGCTTTCGAATATCATAAACAGTTGGATGATTATTATAATTATTAAAATATGCACTCTGTGACTTTTTGTAGAGATGCATCAGAAAAAAGCACTTTCAGCACCACGGACAGTTCCCAGTGTTACCCAGAACGGAAATCTGCTGCCATCTGGTGAGAGCATGGCAAAAAGATGAAAGAACATTAATGACGGCGAAGTATTGAACGAGACCCCGTTTCCTAAAGACTCAGATCACTCTCAAAACCATGCAGCATAGATTTTCTCTCAAAAGCGCTAGAATATAAATAATATCAATACATTTATAACTCTGGCTATAGCAAAGCCGACAACATGCTCGGATGATTAAAACAGAAAAGGTTTGAGAGCATGGTTTTGACATTGATTATTAATATTAATAAGCATTACACCATATAATGCCTAACCCATCATATTCAACTTGAATGTCTCTTTGGTTTAAGTTGTTTTAATCTTTTAGCGTTATCTTTTTCTATCATTTAAATTAATAATCAATATTTGAATAGTCTATTAATGTTTAATATTTACAATGTATTTTGTTTAAAAGTTGCATTAAATTGATTTAACAATTTCTTGAAATGACCTACAACAAATCCATTGTCATCCATTGAAATGTACATTAAATTAAAATATTCCAATTAAAAGATAATTTACATATATCATGCATTTGATATTAATGTACATTTTGCACACATTTCTATATTGATATATGTATTATTTTATTGCATATGAATTATTATGTAATATTTTATTCAAAATATTTTTAAAAAACACACACGCATGCACACGCGCGCACACACACACACACACACACACACACACACACACACACACACACACACACACACACACACACACATACTTTTTTATTTGTTTATTTGCACTTGTAACTTAATCACTATATTACGGTAAAGCTCCAAGAAGGAGACCACACAAACTGTATGAAATGAGCACATATTTCGTTTCTGTCAGCGTGACTCATATTCCCATGTGCTGCTAATTGTTCAGATAGAAAAAGAGCTGACCGGGTCTGTTGAAAAAGGTTGGTCTAGTTATTTCACCTAATTTTACCACCCTTATAACAATGCAAGCATTGTGGGCTGTTTGAGTTCTATAGGCCCCTAGAGACAATTGGGTCGCTGAACTGCCACTATTTAGGGGGCTTTACCTTTGTCAACAGTGCAAAATGCCTCAGGGGGCCAGTATGTTCCTGCTCACCTCTTCAACAATGAACTCAAATGTTTCCCGTTCTGCTGCAGAGTTGGGTGCAGTGGGGGGGGAGGACTCGGTTCGCCAGTGAGTTGTCTGATCTCGGAGATGGGCTCACGTGGAGGAGAGGATCGTGGGCGTACGGCTGAGGCCCTGTGCTTGGAGGTCAGGCCCCTGCAGAGGGCCACACTTGGAGTCAGACTTGCCCACAGGAAGGCCTTCAGTCTGGACTACATGGACACCCATCGAGAGGCTCACTACAGGGGGCGATACTCCCCACGAGGATTCTCTCATCTGCTCTTTCCAGACTGTGATGTCCTCACTGGACATACGCTGAGGTCCACGGCCAGCCAGCAGGCCTCCACTTCCCCGTGCCACAGGATAAGCCCTCCTGCTCAGCCTCACTATAGCAGGGCTATGATGCTTTCGAGGAGGTCCGATCTTGATCCTGTTAGATCGGATATTATTAGAGGCTCTCGCGAAGATCAGGAAGCAGGCAGCTCCTTCAACCACAGAGCTCCTCTGATGTCGCTCAGCAGCTCTGAGGAGGAACAGGAGGTTGGAGAGCGGGCTGGCAGAGTGACTTCATCCCTGCTCACAGCTACTCCCACTGGGGAACGCAGGCTGAGCAAGAGAGAGAGGAGACGCATGAAGAGCCTGAGGAGGAGACAGAGGAGGAGAGAGCGCTGCAGACAGAACCAGCAGCAGGAGAACGTGCAGGTGAAGCAGAAACACACACACACACGAGCAGCTCAAGCTGGGAGCGATGCGTGACAGGCCGATGCTTTTCTGTCAGAATATTAGCTTTCTTGACTCAAGAGTGAGAAGATAAGATCAACTTCTTTGCAATTACTGCAAGTCTCTGTCTATCAAATGTACTTGAAATGAAAAAGACAATGCATTAACAAACTTAAGATGATATGCTTTGAAGTTTTCTATAAAGTTTTTTCCGTAAAGTTGGTGCCAAAAGATTAAATTAATATATAAATATGATCAATTGGTATGATAGGATCCGTGTTTAGTTAATTAATATTCGTTTTTGTGAGTTGATGAAAAGCTAATTGATTTAATTATAAAAATGTCAAACATAAAGAGATCATTTTAAAATAATAGAAATGGGGGAAAAGTTAAATATTTATTTTGTTTACCTGCGTGTCATGTGGTCTTTGACTAATATCAGAGAACCGTGAGCATGTGAATAAGTTGTGAAAGTATTAAAATACTAACTTAATATTTAAGAGGATACTTCAAGGAAATATTTTAGTTCAAAAGAGTTTGGCTGACAAACAGAAGTATTATCTCTGAGCTATTACTTATGATAAATATGAAACTTTTGACATGTGGTCAAGGAAATGAGTTTTCAGTTAAAACAATGGACACACAATGGTACAATGGACACACCACACAGAACAACAACTGATTGCAGATAATAATAATAACAATAATAGGCTTATATTTTTGTGTCAGTATTTGTTTTGTTGCTGACTGACTATTTTCTGTTGTGCTAGACAACTTTTTATTTAAATATTTTCCTCAAATTAATATTTCATTTTAGGGTTTATTTTGCAATAATAACTGACTGGCACATTATCCCTTTCATGTATTCATATATTTAAAAATGTTATTCACTGCTTCTTCCTTATTTTATTTATTATTATTTATTTATTTTGCTGGCACAATATAAAGCTGAAGGATCATGGATCATTAACACAGAATGTATAATTTTCCAGCAGAGGGCATCTTTTAACAATCAACAGGTTCTGCATTAGGGATTCTCAACTCAATGCAATAACCCCATTCACCAGCATTAACGCTCACTGCATCACTGTTGTAAAATTTCAAGTGTATGTTTCTCTTCACAATGATTAATCTTTAAAGCACAATGCCCCAAAGTGTCTCATAAGAAATCACAAACCATAGACAATGCTCTTAGAAAGCACTGGTCCAATAATTCATGGTTTTGGTCTGATTACTATAGCCTATAATGCAATGATGCTGCTCCTTCATTTCTCATCGTTCAGTGGCTAGAAGAGGGTGAGTTGTGATTCGGCAGGAGGAGGTAAGGGCCCTTCATAATACAGTGAAGAGAAACATAAATCCTAAATGTTCATTTCAGTGGCATAATAATTTGAGTTGTAGGCAGTTTTCCCCCTTTTGGAGAGCAATCAACATCTTTTTGGTACAGTGTGGCATGGCATACCAGTTAAAATACACTTGTTAATTATTTATTTAACCATTTGCACAATGCCTGCCTACTGTATGGTCTTCATTGGCTGTGTTGGGGGTAATGCTTTACAAGTAATGGGAGTTACGTAATCAGAAAACTTTTTTTCTAGTAAAGTAACACATTACTTTTAAATTTACAACAAACCTGAGTTACTTTTTCAAGTTTCCCCATTTATTGACTGAAAACGTTTCCGTCCTAATGTTGAGTGAAATCGTGCAGAGTCAGACGTGTTGTGTGCGCTTTGTAAACATGATGGTTATTGTAGTTCTAGACTAAATGTGAGCATGCATTTACTCATCTCACTTGCACAAAATTCAGTATTCCTCAAAATTAATAAAAACAGTGAAATGCAAACTCAGAATATCATGCAAACCTGTAATAATGAAATATGTTAAACAATACAAATATACTTTGTGTATTTATTGTCACTTTAATAACTAATGTCTTTGCTGACCTTAAGTTATCCAATTCAACCGTACAATAAGCAAAAATTACTTTGTATTGCTGAAGCTGAAAGATTTGTTTGAGCTGCACCCTAAACTGAGGCTTATTCATTTCACTTTTGGTGTGAAAAGGCCATTACATTTGCCAAAAAATATACAAGTTTTTTTTATTAAAACAAATAAACAAGCAAGCCCAGCCCAGGTGAGAAAAAGTAGCACATTACTTTCCATATAAAGACACTAAAACATTTAAAAACTTTTTAAGGGATTAACACAACATTGCAACGCATCACTTTTAAAAGTAACTTCGCCAAACACTGTTCAATAGCGGCCTGTGAACATCTTACTTTGACACACCTTCAAACATTGTAGTTGTAGCTGAGGCTAACATGTCGAGAAGATGCTGTTTTATGTGCTGCGAAAGCAAATCCACTTTGCATGTAGTTCAATAGGATGAGGATGTGGACTCGGGCTCAAATTGATATGGTAAAAACAACGGCATTGTTACTGTTTGTATCACTGTGTATACAGGCGAGGGAGCCTCCAGAGCTGAAATTCAGATATGGTCATGGGATTTTAGTTTCTAACACATGATGTAAGCAATACACCAATCACAACAGACTGGGCCATCTGATCTGGCCAATCAGACCATAGCAGGTTCTCAGTAAAAAAATATGAAGTTAGAATCCTTTATTGAACTGAACAATTTCAGACTGAAAACAGGTAATACGGCAATGTAAATTGTGAGAAAATTAAAGTGTTTTTTTGACCTTGGAAGCATGTACACCTAATGGAGACATTAAAAACAAAATTCCATGTGATGTCCTGGGTTGTCAAGTGGGATGTGGAGACTTTTATGAGATGTGTATTTGGTGTTAATGACACAACTAGGGAAAAAGGAGCATGGTCTCCTGAGGTCCCAATGGGGGAGAGCTGTAATTATGCTGACAGTCCCTGTGCACCAGTGGACTCTTGTGTGGGACACACCACCCCTGCTCAAAGCCTGTCTTTAAACACAATCCAAAAGATGCTTCATAGTCCAACAACCAAGTGTGTTAAAGGTCAAGTTGAAACACTGTTTATACGAACGATCAGCATAACACTGAAAGCGATGCTCCCTGGTAAAGGTGAAGCTCACCAGATTGTTGAGTTTAACAGCACTGAGTCATCTCCTCTCTGTTGAAGAGCTCTACAGGGAACCCATCTAGCAGCAGTGAGGATGAGGAGCTGCCCGGCCGGGATCGTGAAGGCTATATCTGTGCAGTGTGTCTGGATGTGTACTTCAGTCCATACATGTGCCATCCCTGCAGCCACGTCTTCTGTGAGCCTTGTCTGCGGACACTGGCCAAAAACTGCCCCACCAACACACCCTGTCCACTGTGCAGAACCACCATAACACATGTTTTCTTCCAGAAAGGTTTGTTTCAGGAAAAAAGTGAAATGTCTGGTATCTTTTTATAAATGGGACTTATAATGTTAATAATAATATATATTATAAGGAATAATTATGGTTATACCAACGCCTATGGTTACCACACATCAAAACATTCTTCAGATCATGTATTTTTTGGTCCTTGTATTCTCTTGTAGCCTCCTTGCTAATTCCAAAAGGTAATTTAGCTAATGGAGGCTTCAGCCACTGATAGCAGAATTCAGTTATTAATGCAGTTATGAGAGAGAGAGAGAGAGAGAGAGAGAGAGAGAGAGAGAGAGAGAGAGAGAGAGAGAGAGAGAGAGAGAGAGAGAGAGAGAGAGAGAGAGAGAAGAGAGAAAGAGAGAGAGAGAGAGAGAGATTAATCGTGTATGAATTAACGTTTCCTCAGTCTGTGAGTCTCTCAGTGTTCAGCAGCGTCTCAGCAAAACTGTACGTTTTTCTTCTCCAAGAACAGAGCCGTTTTTACTTCGGTAGTGAGAAATGTCATGTAACTTTTAAGTTGTTAAAGGAACACTCCACTATTTTTGGAAATACGTCCCCTTGGAATTATAAGGTTCTATCTGACATTTTTGTCAAAATTTAGTTATTCACATATTCTTATTCTGTGACAACTTATTTACATTATGTGATGTTGTTTTTTAAGTTGTGTACATTTTGGAACTTTTTATTTAGGAAAAAAAGGTTCTTTCTACACAGTCGAATGGGATGCAAAAACTTTAAAGCTCAATATCTCAAAACCAGTCAGAATGCAGATAGAACCTTATAATTCCAAGGTGGCGAATAGGCTGCTGCCGTACCATCCTGTGCAGCAGGCACAATGATATTACGCAGCACCTGAAAATAGTCCCCAGCTAGGTAACTTCTAACGTGACCGGCACTAAGTTTGTAATATCATTGCGCCTGCTGCACTCATGGTACGGCAGCACAGTTCCTTGAGTATTACCATAGATGTATACAGTAGATGTCGCCTTGGCTACGGCAGTTCGTTGGAACGAATGCGTCAATAGAGCCGCCCTCATAGAACAGGGGAGCCCCTCCTCTTTAATGCATGGTCAATGTAGGCAAAGGTCTAACGGAAATAAAATCACCATAAATCGTCATGAATGCAGTTTTCTAGTTTTTTTGGTTCGTTCCAACGGTCAGACATGTATTTATCATTGAGTCTAGAGAAAATGTTAAAAAAAAAAAACATTTTTAAACATTCTTCCTAGTTCAGATTTCGTTTGTGTGAACATCCATGTGCAGCACAAAAGTCCGGCATCATCCATGAATTCGAAAGTACAGGCGGAGATAGCAGCGTTACCTAGCTAAGACCCCTGTTCCAAGATGGCGGCGGTTTTGACGCATGCTTAGAACCCCAAGGCGACATCTAGTGTATATATCTATGGATTATTACGCAGGAATGAGAGTATAATAATAATAATAATTTGTTACATTTATATAGCGCTTTATCTGAGACCTCAAAGCGCTTTACATAGAAGGCGGGGAATCTCCTCAAACCACCACCAATGTGCAGCATCCACTTGGATGGTATAGTTCCTAGTCATATTGGCCTAGAAAATCACAACTTTTAATTTTCTGTCGGTCTTAGTACACGATGTAACTACAGAAGAGTCAAGTTTTAAATAGGAAAAATATCGAAACTCTTTGGTCATTTTTTTGAGAGAGATGCTAATGGTCTAATCAGATACAATTATCTATGCTAAAAGTGCTACCGCCAGACCCGGAGATCGGCTGAATGGATTCGAAAACGGTCAAACTCAACTGGTTAACTTTGGGGGAGTTGGAAAATGAGCCTATTTCCAAAAAAGTGGAGTGTTCCTTTAAACTATTTTACTGACAAAATCGTCAGAGCCGCGCTGACACACATTTCTGTGCGAGTGTGTCCGTACTGTTGTGTGAGCACGCGTTTGAGTGGGAGAGAGAACGGGAGAAAGAAAGTGTGCTTTCCGTACATAATAAAAAATATATTTTGTGGTAAAAAAAATTTTATCAATTGACGTTTTTATCCTATTGTTTACTATATTTATTTGCTTGGTCAGTGTCGTTGTGGGTTTTGGTTATTTTTTGCTATTGTAGGCTGTAAAGGCCTTTGAAATAACTGATCACTTGGCGAAGTGATATGGAACTTTAATGCGGTCAAGACCTGCCTGGAACTACTTTAGCCGTGCGTTTCCCTGAAAATAATTAAATAATTGCACACCTTAGAATGTTCGTCAAGCAATCAGATTCAATTCAACAGCCCCGTAGTATAAAATATATTAATAGACAGTAACAAAGTACATTTACTTGAGTACTGTACTTAGTTTTTGAGTCTCTGTACTTTACTTGAGTATATTTTTTTCTGGAAACTTTTTACTTTAACTTCACTACATCTGAAAAAGACAAATATCATACTTTTTACTCCACTACATTTAATTCAAGGTCCTTGAGTAGAAAGTAGTAACGTCAGTCAGGGAATTATTTTGGTTGCAGGGGTTGTATTTTGGTTGGAAATGAAAGTCTGGTTGACGTCAGAACCCGACTGATGTTGGTTTCTGACGTCAACCAGATTTCATTTTCAACCACAATACAATGTCTGTCCAATGTTGGAGATTAACGTCAATCTGACGTTGGATTCTGGCATCAACCTTGTTTTCTTTTTCAGTGTTGGGTTTGGTCTTCTAAATGCGCATTTTGTCATTGTTTTGGAGCACACTAGCTTATAGATAACAGTAAGGCTAACATATTCATACTAAAAGCCAAAAAACTTTAAATAGGGCACTATTTGAGGGAACATCCATTTGGGTGTTCGAAACCATTGTGGAGATCATTGAGTGCATTTATTCAATCTCACATTCAATCCCACAACTGGAATTGTGTTCTAGAAATAAATGTGATATTGATATGAGGGTAGGCAGGCATAGATTCAGAGGCATACGGGACTGTAAGTATTACATACAACAATTCAACAATAATAAAACAATGCATTGACATTTACTTTTTACTTTTGAGCCTTTTAAAAATGAGTACTTCTATACTTTTGCTTAAGTAAAAATCAGTTTTTAAAACTTTTACTTGTAACAGAGTCATATTTGACCAGCAGTATCTGTTCACTCAAGTAAGGAAGTTGTGTGCTTTGTCCACCTCTGATTGTTTTACATTTTATATGATTTTATAATAATATATTATTATATTATAATAATATAAGTTGTTGTAGTTGAGATTTTCTGCAATAATTTGGGGAACTTAGAAGTTCCTACATACCTCAACTCTGCATTTTTAGAACTTTGTGTGCTTTAAAAATGTAAGTTGCTAACAAATTTCTACAAAAAAAAAGAAAAAAGAAAGGCTATAGAGACTTCAAACCCATTATAAATTCCCAAGGGAACCCATGGAGCATTAGGCTTCTGGGTCGGCCCTCAAACAGTTCTGTAAGACATGGATTAACAGTGAGGAGAGGAGAAGTACTGTGAGAATAGATCTTAAGATGAGATCTGAGGGGAAAAGTTCATGACAGTGAATAATCTACTCAGCAAAGTAGATGTGAATTAAAGGACCTGAGAGTGCTGGTGTACAAGGATGGAAGAGCTGAGAAAGATGGGTCAAAAAAAGTCAACTATATTTACTGCTGAGCTTTAAACTGTAGTCCGCTAATAGTTTTATTCAAGGTAGTGCAATGAAAAGTAAGGAAAATTCCTTCATGTTAACCCAGTGTTTACGCTTTTTGACAGTGATTGAACAGAAAAGGCTCTTATTGATTTTCAAACTAAACGTGACATAAAATATAGCAGACAGGATCTGATCTGAGGACACCTTATGAGATATATGTAAAATAATTATAAATTGAGTTTGGGCTTTCTGAAAGTAATGCACTTTAATGCACATTGCATTGAGAGCATTAATGATGCACAGATAAATAAATTCACACATCCCACTCTTCACAGAACTGAACCATACAGCTCGTACGTTCTTCCCGAAGGAATACCTGTCTCGGAAGCAGAATTTCCAGAAAGCGAGCTGTGCAAAATGGCCTCTTCCGAGCTGCCGTAAACTGTTTCGCATTTTCGGAGGTAAAACCATGAAATCTAAATATATTTCACTAATTCCACCATAAATAAACTCTAAAATTGCAGATTCAGTTGTTATTCTTCATATGGTATAATGTTCATTGTAATAGTCATTGTGCTTTGTCTTGCTCTCCATCTTTCTTCCTCTCTCCCACTCTTTATCTATATCTGTCTTTCTTAGGCTTTCAAAGGCAGGCAAGTCCAATTGGCAGACGCCAGTTCCCTCACGGGGGCTACAGGCTTGATTCCTTCAACTTTGAGGATGATTCGCATGGCTGGCGATTTGACATGGACATGGTGATCATCTATATATACTCCGTCAACTGGGTCATTGGCTTCATTATCTTCTGCTTCTTCTGCTATTTCTTCTTCCTCTCTTTTTAAAGAGAAGGCGCGAGAAGCCGTCTGCAGTGTTTCTGAACTCTTAGAACAATAGAGAAGCCGGCAAAAAATGAATCGTACTGCAGCTGCTTATGGACTATATGTGTAGGAAACGCCAACCAATCATCACAGAGTGAAATGAATCCATGCAGCTAAAATTCCCAAGCTTGATGATCTGTTTACCACAAAGATGATTAAGGATTTTTGAGTTTGTGGTTTGCCTAACATCTGTTTGCTTTCAATCAGAATTTTGGCCAACTGTGTGCAGCTTAGCATGGATAAGCACACGAGTGGACTCTTCATTTCACTTCAAGTCGTATTCACTTGCTTTATATTTAGTGTGAATATGTTTGTGAAGGGTCTTCTCTTACATCTAATTTACAAAGTGCGGTGCTCAGGTTTGGGAGCTATATCCATACCTGTCAGCTTCTAAACTAGCTGAGAATTATAACATCTAATTTAAACCGCTCTTGTTTGGTTTTACAGGAATTCTCAATTGGCCATAATGGTTATGTGTGTGGTCTCAATAACTAATGCTCAATTTGTTGTCTTAGATAAGTAATTAGACCACTGTTATGTAAAATAACAGACTTTTGCGATCCAAGATACTTTTTTTCTTCTTATTTGTTCCATTAAGTTTGCATTTGACTTAAGTAGCCTAACTACTTTAATTTGCTGTTAGCATTCATTGTTATTGTCTTCTCCTGGCCATAGATTGTTTCAGAGGAATATATGATGATATATTCAGAGGAATATGATTGATGTTATTATTATTTTATATTGAGGATATAGATTTTATATTCAAGTAATACTTTTACATGACATTCATTTTATTTTCTTAAATTACAAATAAAAACAAAAACATATGAAGCAGCAGAGAAATCTTTATAGTGTGTAAATCTTTTCCTGCACTTTAATACATATTTCATGTCGAAAGAAAGGGGTATAATCATTTGGCAGCTTTGTTCAGTCCTTGTTGTTAAGACATGCTATCTTGTTCTATCTCAACCATCTGCATACACATAAATTACATTAGAAAATCTCAAATGCAGTGGTTTCTCTATAGTGGTTTGCCAGAGAACAACACAACAACAGGCTGCCATTAGGTCTAATTGTGCTTCTAGCTTTTTACACAATTAGGAGTTATTACAATCAACAGTAGCCCATGATTCAACCACTAATAGAACATTTCCTAATAACCAACCGTAAGTACACACTTTACTTGTATGAATGTTTAATAAGACTCATTTGAGATGGGTGAATCGAGTTGGTGAGTTGGTGAATCTGTTGCATTAGTATTCTCATCCTATGAGAGTGCAGTGTGTTCAACCACGTCATGCCTCAAGCAACTGCACCTATCAAGGTTAGAATAGCGCTCTTAGATCACCTTCTGCTACCTACTCTCAATAAACGCCACATAGAGTGTATCATTTCAACTTGCGGCGCAGATTAGTCTATCTCAAGTAGCGAGTATTGTCGCGGGGAGGTGTATTTCTTCGTTGAAGGGCTATACGGGGCATCAAGACATGTTTGCATCTGGTTCTTTGTTATCGCATTTCTCTCTGCTGAAGAAGACGAAACCCTGCAAGGACACTTCAGCTCTCTGCAGGAGTGAATGAAGGTGACTCGGCTTCTGCATCGTGGCGATGCGGACAGAATCCAGGAGCAAGACACGGGCAGATCGATCAATTGAGTAAGACATTTTTCCAAACGAGTGGCAGTATATTGATCAATCAGCGTTTTATATCAGGGCAGTTTCTTCACTTGATGTGTATGCATGAGTTCTGCACCGAATGGGCGCAAAAACCGCCCCAGAACTGCCGGGACCATTTTCCAGATCGGCAGTAAGCCCCCGTCCAGAGAGCCGGAGCGCCGGGAGAGCAGCGAAGCTCAGCGTGCCGTAGCGGACTGCAGAATGGTGCGTATGCCTGCGTCATGACCCACAGCATTATTCCGCTATGATTCCTGCTGATTGTTCAACCACCATTTCAAATTCACGCAGGGTTCTGCAGAAGTGCCAACATCCTAAATGTATAATGCGACACTAGGGACGTGAAATAAAAAATGAATGCTTTGGGTTTGAGGTTTAGTGACTTGGTGCTGCGGTAGTTCCAGCTTCCTTTTTCTAACTGATTTTCCAGAAACAACGTTTCATTTGACAGATTATGGTTTGGAGTGAGCGATAGGCTACTCTATTTTGGGCTAAAACTGCAGCACATTTGTAAAGCTCGTGTGTTGTGTTTGAGGAGTAGCCTATTTGCCCCGTTAACAGGCAGAAAGCGTCTGGCAAGCCGTTTTAACATTGACCATGCAGTTGCCTTGAATTTTTTTCTTTGAATTCAACATTTCGCTTATGACTAACGTATCTTCCAATTGTTTATTAAGTGCTGGCATTATTTTAAATTTGACTAACTATCCTGTATAGTTAAAGTTACTACTCTTTAGCCTACTTGTTGTGTGAATAATTGTAAAGAACAATGTAAGTTACTTCTCACTGTTACTAGTAGTGAGCAAAGACTATATATACAAATAAAACTGTGTACTCATATTAGGCTACTTATGAATGAGAGAAGGTGCTCGCAATATGGCGGAATAAGTCCTGCCTTCTAAATAAAATAGGCTGGACCAGTGTAAAATTGAGCTTTTTTAATGCTATTTGAGCATAAGAAACAACATTTATGGGATGGTTTGTGCCAGATTTCACTGGTGATTTCAAATATGAAATTTATTCATAAGCTTGTTGAACAGCTTTGGAGAATTTGATGTTTCCCCATTAGGTGCTGTACATGACTGAAATAGCTGCCCAAGAGGTGTTTCAAAGATGGCCGCCGAGCGAAATTACTTGCCTTAAAGGTGCCATGTGTAATTGTCTGGCAAAAAAAAATCAAGTCATACTCCACATTCCATACCAGATGGGGGCAGTATACCTCACATATAAAAATATGTGATGTAGGATATGGTATTTTATAAATCACACACTATAAATATGATAAAGAAGCAGAAACAGATAGTTGCAGTAAAGTAAGATATTTTAATAAGTTGAAGAAACAATAATGATTTGTGACACACACACACACACACTCGATTTGCGCATCGCCATCATGTGTGTATTACAGGTAACGTTATTACATTGCTTCCTGATATCACGTGCGCAAACACAAATAACCTATATTTATATATATATATATACTACAGGGCCGTTGAATGCTTGTATCTGATAACCGTGAAGCTCTTGTAATTATTACTTTACCCAACCTCTCCATGTCGAGTGATGCAGTAAACATCAGACAGCGCACGTGAACCGATCATCTCTACTATAGTAAAAAAAACACGAACACTGTTGAAAGATACAGTAGGCTACAAATGACCTGTTCGCGCCACAAATTGTTCTCCGTCCTTAGCGTCCGAGTCACTGAATGTGAAACAGCCGGCTGCTGTCGTCAGCGAGCAGCACTCTTCAGGCAACGAGGGCGCGCGCGCCGTGTTGATACCTCCGTTTCAGTTTCTCCAACCCGTGCAGTGCGGCGGTCAGAACACGGAGACCATTCTGCCCCTAGCTATGCGTGCGAAAGCATGGGGAGCGATCCCGGGCGTGTCAGAATGGGTGCTGAACGTTGTAAAACAGGGCTATGCGCTGCAGTTCGCTCGCCGTCCCCCGCGCTTTCGAGCCCGGACCGTGACGAGCGGTCCTTTTCTTATCTGATTTGATTTGTGCTTCAGAGCGCGGTGGTTGTAGGGGTCTCTTGCCAAAGGCTTCAGCCATCCTTCCGCTCTCTTCCCTGAATTGAAATGAAGTAGTGGGCTGTACTTTCCACACGATAGACATCAGGTTCAAGTACGCCCACAAGCCGTGCGAGTTATTCGTGTATTGCAGGTTGGCTGGTGGTTATGTGCACAGCATACCGCCTCCCATGGCCGAAACTGGTATTACGACACCTGTCGGGCCGTGGCTAGTAATGCTAATGCTAATTAAGGTTGATATCTCTGCAGCACTATAACTTGACATCTTTTTAATGACATCATTGCCCTTATTTCTTCTCATTCTTTTGATGCGTGTAGCTCATTTTTTGGATATTTTTACCTCAATTTTTACACATGGCACCTTTAAAGGGACAGTCATGAGTGAATGAGTACTAGTTACTAATTGAATACTTGTCAATATTTAAATAAGTAGCCTACTAATATTAAATGAATAATCACTAGTGAAATCAAACAAACATAGTAGTCATTATGGGATTACAAGCAGTGCTCGAAGTGGGCTGGTACACACTTTTATATATTAATCTGTAGCACATTTTCTCTGACCTCCCCGCCCTCAGAGGGCGATTTCAACCGAGATTGAGGAATATAATTTGTTTCACTTAGAGCACTTATTACAAGTAATTAAAAAATAAGCATTAGTAACATAAAAACAGATACTAGTTAATGGCATAAATGTTAAAACTGCTTGCCATTGAACGCTTATCCTTTCTACCAAATATTGATAAAAATGGCATGAGCATGTCGCCTGAGGTGCTGCTTTCCAACAAATTGCCTGTTTTTGTGACATTCATTTCTGTGTTCAAAATAAAAAAAGTCTTACCAAGTTGGATACATTTCGTCAATGTTTAGCCATTTTATTTATCTGCTTCATGCATTTTCAAGGTTAAAATGGTTTTGTGAGCCCTATATTTTCTCAGTTTGTTTGCTTTTGTTTTTCTCTCTTCCATCAGGTTGTCCAGGAGTTCAATACACTTGTGGCCCTCTATAGGGAGTTGGTTATCTCTATTGGAGAGATTTCCACTGATTGTCCCTCTCTTCGTGCGGAAATGCACAAGACACGCACAAAAGGCTGTGAGATGGCACGGACCGCACATCAAAACCTTTCTGCAATATCAGGGTAAAACATATTTATGTACAATGTCATCTTTTTATATATTTAAACATTACATGTTATTATTGCATTTTAATGTGAGAGGGCCAATGAGACATTTAGCTAAACTTTAGGTGCTTTAGTTTTGTCTGAAATTAATATTTTGTTTTTGATTTACACTTTTTCTTCTTTTTTTTTTATCAAACAGTAATTGGCATGCAGTACCCATGTGGACCCCCTAGGTGTCATGGACCCCCTTTTGAAAACCTTTAGTCATTAACTCATTACATCTTATAAGCACGTGAGCTATTATAAAATCGTATCATATAAAATTATATTGCAGCTTGTTATTAACTATAAGTCTGAGCACTTCGCACAGCACCATTTAGTTAATAAATATCATCTAGTTCTGCTGGCTCATCATGCAATATGTTTGGAGAGCAGGATAAATTAGGATTAAGTTGGAAATGTTGCTTTCAACTGTACTTCTATCATAAATCACAGGCCTGTAACATGGTTTATATTAACACATTTATATTTAACACAATAAATTGATACTACAGCTCTTGATTAGTCAACACATATCCATATTAAGGGGCTTTTTTTTTTGTGACAGCCTCCAAAAATGCTCTTTACTAGAAAATATTTGATGTTATATCTGTCAATTAAAGTAAGCAAATCTGAACGTAGTATCAATTTTGGTCTCATGAATGTGCTGTAATAATGTACCAGAGGTAATGGCAGTGGATTTATTTTCATCATGGATCATGATATCTTGCTCTTTACATGAACATGGAGAGTCATTTCCCTCTACTCATAATTTTACTACTTTTAAAGAAACAATTTTGGTGTCGAGTACTGTAGTGTGTTACAATCAATATGACAATTTACCATAGAGAGGAGGGAACAAAGAGCAAACGGTTTGCCTAATGGACACGTTACATGCTTTATCTTACATGTGTTTGGTGCATCTCTCTGTTCCAGGTAATCCAATAACAGGAAAATAAAGTATCCACCATGTTACAGCATTCCACATGGGAATTACAGAGCAGAAATTACAGGCATAGGATTCTGAGAAATGTGATTTTCTGAGAATTGTCACTGGCCACTGAGCTAATGTGTTTAGAGCTCAAGATGGTTTGTACTTCCTTGTAAACACGCTGCTCAGAAATATTCAAACATCCAATGATTTTGCTGGGATCTTGAATATTGCCATGTTTTTAATGGGCTTCTTATTTGGGCATTAAGTTTCATAAAGACAGTGTCTTTTTAATTAGATCCATGGCATGACAAATTAATTTAAACTGTAGCAAAATTGGCGTTAGTGCTGGTAAGTTTGATTCAATTCTGCGAATCAGTTCCGTTTCAATTTCAATAAATCAATTCAATCAGTGAGAAATTTTTACAGTAGTCTCCGGTTCACATTTAAAAAATATTTTTGTATTGTTATATCGGTGCATAAAATGATTAAATATGATTTTTCCTTGTGTTAATTTAGTGTTAAAGACATGCCATGATTATTTTTTACTGTATTTTACCTACTTTAAAGATTTAGAATCTACTTGGCAACAATGGTGGAATGATGATCTTTCAGATGTTTTAAGCAGTTTTAGTGTAAATGATTAATACCAACATATTTAATTTTGTCGAAAAACTTTAGGAAAAAATTCCTAAATATTTGCTTTACCTATATAGCCCAGAACTGACATCATATGTGTCTGAGACTCATGATTTATGTCAGTGGTCACTTGTTGTGGACTGTGAGGCGTATGAATGCAAGGATACTGTATGTAACTTGTGAGAAATTAAACATGTTGAAAAACGCAGGGGCAAAACTCTACAGAATCCAGATCTGAGATGCATTATTGATGCTTTTTTTTCACAGGCCAGAAGATGGAGAAATACATCCGGAGATCTGCCGCCTCTTCATCCAGCTGCAGTGCTGTCTGGAAATGTACCTGACGGAGATGCTGAAGTCTGTGTGTCTGCTGGGATCCCTGCAGCTCCACAGAAAAGGTAATGCTGTGAGGTCGCCCCTAGGCTCTCAGCAGGAAACATCCACACCAGTCACAGGAAATTGACGTTGATGAAGCCTGGCGTGTCAAGCTAAAGAACCTTCTAGTGGCTTCATGTTTGCAGGAGTTGATACTGCTAGTTTATGTGATTTCTATCTGATTCGAGCTTATAGGAAACCGAAAATATGGATGTTCTGGGAGCAAGTTGACTGTTGCCAAGGGGTCAAGTTTTGACGTGACATATTTTGACCATTTCTATTTCTCTACTACAGTCTTACTGTATGTGTTCCAGGGAAACATTATGCAGGAGGTACTAAGGTAGACGGTAAGAAGGAGGACAGCTCTGACATTCCGATCTTGGAAGACACGTCCTCCACTCCAGCGGACTGTTCGCAGACGTACATCCTGGTGGCCACAGACATTGAGAACATTGAGAGGTGAATAGTCTGAGCTGCTTCACTGAAGGGCCGCTTCACACAGAACACGTTTTTTTCAATCCAATGTGCTACTTTTCCAGTGTATTTCAATGTAAACACGTGCTAGATGGACGTCTTTAACGGTTGTGCTCACGTCACATCTTTTTCTAGACTTTCACTCAAGTTAAAATAAGTTCAGCTTTTCGCTCCAATGACACGTTTTTAACCACCAAAACTTGTTCTGTGTGAATGGCCCCTGACAGGATATTTATCTCTCCGTTTTCTTCATCAATAACTGATAGTGAATCTAAAATGGTTCCTCAATGTTCTAGGGACATGACAGAAATGAAAAATCTGCTAAGCAAACTCAGGGAGACAATGCCTTTACCACTGAAGAACCAAGGTAATATCTCAGCACTTTCTCAGTGTCGGCTTTCGGGTTATTTAGGATAATATTGCAGATAAATTCATTTAAAACTTGGCCATCAAGCAACATCTTTCATAAAACAAAATCTTTCAACAATAGCAAAGTCATTGTTCATCTATACTACTATAGATGTGTATTGGTATAGATTGGTCATCTATTCTATACTACGTTTTTTTTTTTTTTTTTTTTTTTTTTAAATAAGAAGAGCCTTTTGCTCACAAAGGTTGCATTTATTTAATAAAAATAACAAAATCTTAATTTATTTTAAAATGAAATGTATTCCTGCATTTTTTTAACCCTAACTTCAGTGTCACATGATCCTTCAGAAATCCTTCTATGGTGATTTGGTGCTAAAGAAACTTTTATTGTTAATAATATTTTTGTTCAAACCGTGATACAGTACATTTTATTCAGGATTCTTTGATGAATAGAACAGTGTTTACCTAATATAATCTTTTGTAACATTATAAATGTATTACTATCACTTTTTTTTTTTAAGCATACTAGCTGAATAAAATTATTCACCCCCCCCCCCCCCCAAAAAAAAAACAAAAAAACATTGACCCCAATCTTTTGAACGGTAATTTATTTTAGAAGACTTGCATAGCTATCTTTACTAAGGATAACCTTACTTTATAGGATTATTTGCCAGAAATAATCATTATTGTGATGATACAGTGGTTTCCACAAAAAGCACAATATTTCCATTTTGTGCACATTTACAATTTATTTGTGCAATATTCCGAAAATTTGCAGCTTAGATAGACTTTTGGTAAACTTCAACATGTGGAATTAGAAATAATTTTTAGTTTAGACAATTCTTTAAGGATTGCTGTATTGATCTCCATCTGTCTGTT
The DNA here is from genome assembly GCF_949152265.1 of Phoxinus phoxinus. Classification (NCBI taxonomy): domain Eukaryota; kingdom Metazoa; phylum Chordata; class Actinopteri; order Cypriniformes; family Leuciscidae; genus Phoxinus; species Phoxinus phoxinus. The sequence continues at coordinate 17,727,860 of NC_136890.1, forward strand.
CTTGTATTGATACAGACGACAGCAGTTTGTTGAATCTGACTCCATACCCGTTGGTCCGGCAGAGAAAGCGGCGTTTCTTTGGCCTCTGTTGTCTGGTGTCCAGCTAAAAGCTCTCTCCCAGAATCCAGTCACAAATGACTGCGTTTCCTCACAATGTGTGACACTCACCAATCAACAGTACTACTGCCATTTCTCAAACCAGTGCTTTCTTTTGGTGAGTTCTGTCCAATTTCCTACTGCTATGAGAATAAATAGTAATATCTGTGTAACATCAGTAGTCATACACACACTATATAACATTTGATCAGTACAACAGATTTTCATTATTAAATGAATGTTTGTCTACATTATGCTTAGTAAAGAAAATGGTTTGTAATATGACTACAGCTATGTTTATCCATACGATTCATATGCTGTGCTTTTTGTCAAGACAGGTGTTGTAATGAGGCGTTCAAGAGTGCTAATTAGAGCAAAGGTTATGATGTTTAACATTTACGATGCTTATTTTTTTTAATACTGCACAACATGAGTGAATGTGGTATCCGTTGTTTCTTTCAAACTGCTTTTTTTTGCTGTTACAATATTTTTACTACAGTATTATTTAGTCTTCCATAAACCGAAATCCTGTAACTTTTTTCTTTTTGTTTCAGCCTTTAGGAGTATAAAATACCTGAAGAAGCCTTTGTAAATAAAGAATATATCTATAAATGGACATTTTAGAGATGTACATATACAATGTAAACCTAGCGCTCTGAATTATTTTTCAAAACTGTGATTCCTTTAAAGAGATTGTCAGTAAAGGATGGCATGTCTGTCCATCTGGTGTGATATAAGTCCAGATTGGAGGGGCTCAGCATGGGTCTTGCTTATTAATAACAGTTCTAAATGTGTCAGGCATGGTGAAGATACTGTAGTGTTTATGAAAAGGCACAGTGTCGTTTTACATTGGTAATAAACCTTTTTTTAATGATTTAACAAAACTGGAACTTTGTGTCTCGTATTAAAAATGATATTTTATTCAACATATAATATACCATGATGAGTTCAGAAATCAAATCAGTGGAATGATAAAAGTCATTATGAATTTAAGTTACCCTCTTTTCAGAGAAACTGCTTGAAAAAAAAAATTATTTTGATAAACACCACCTGATAGCCACGCTGTTATCCACGATTCTCCGCACAATCTTGTGACAGGTCACAGGCTCTTACTTCGACGCACAAACAACGTCTCTCATTAAAATGTCACTTTTGGATCTCAGTCAGTTAGAGGTAATTGGATTTGTTTGCACGTTAATAGGGTGGCTGTGAAATTCACACCTGGCAGCGGTGCATACCCTTTTACTTTCTCAGAGCAATGCGAAAGCAGTAATGGAGGATTAAAAAAAAAAAACTTTACAATAATAGACATGCTTTTCAGGTTAATTATTTGGCTGCATTGCCTGGGCTGGACAGGCTCTTAGCGGGAATCTGGGCTGTCAGGAGTTTGGCTGAATATGACGCTGCTCTGAGTCCAGTAGAAGTCCAGAACAGTCGATTTTAACTGTGCAGTAATGCCTTTTTGGTAACACTTTACAATAAGGTTCATTAGTACCTACCTTAGTTAACATGAACTAAGAATGACCAATACTTCTTCAGCATTTATTAATCTTAGTTAATATTAATTTCAACATTTACTAATACATTATTAAAATCAAAGGTTGTATTTGTTAACATAATGCACTGTGAATTAACATGAACAGCTGTATTTTTATTAACTGATATTAACAAAGATTAATAAATACTGTAACAAATGTATTGCTCACTGTTAGTTCATGTTAGTTAATACATTACATACTGTTAACTAATGAACCTTATTGTAAAGTGTTACCACTTTTTTGCTGGTTATTAGGCTAACCAAAGGAAGTGGATTGAGGAAGGGGGGAAACACATAGCTTAGCTTTGGTCTGAAAATGATTTAAAAAAAACACCTTGTCTTGGTAAGATGCCCATCTTTAAAAAAAGAAAGCTTCAAAATCAAAATAAGAGTTTAGCCTTAAAGCTAACACTCGATAGACTATACGCTAGCATACTCATATAAATGTTGATAAAATGTACTTTTAGCAGATATACTTGTCTTTCGCTTCCGATACAACAGACCAAAAATATTGATGACTCATCCTGCACTACACAGATTTTCAAGGGAGAGTTTCAGGTATGATGTTTACATTTTTTGTAGGCCAAACCCCAGAAACGATTTAAAGCCTGAATCATCAATGTGTTTTTTGAATGTTTTTTTTTTTTTTGGTTAAATGCCTGAAATATGGTCTGTGGTGAACACAAGCTCAAGATATTTTCACATTTTATTCTGACATAAAATACATCAGTGATACCCCCTTGTGATTTTTTTTAAAGCCGTGATTATAGTTTGTTTATAGCCTAGCTTTAGCTTTTTAATTCTGGTGATTGTAGGAGTTTTTATTCAAAAATCAGTTTTTATTCAAGTTGTGTTCAGATTATCATTTAGCATATAAAATGAGCTTATTTTTATCCAAAAGCCAATAGAAAAATCTTTTTCTTTTTTTTTTGTCGAGAAAACCAGTATGATGCTAACTTACAGTCTGGCCAACAAAAACACATCATCACTTTCTGTTTTAATGGGAAATGTGTCAACACAAGAAAGAAAACTGCACTTGTCAAGCCTTTTCTTTTAAAAAAGACTGCAGGAATCCTTCTCAGAGTACAGCATATATGGTTACACTATATAGTTAGTTAGTGAGCCTCTGAGTTTATGACTGACAAGGTTGAATGTTGACAATGTGGACAGCCTCTCCTCTGCATTTCCTCACGCCCGCCTCACATTCTGTCATTGTCACTGGTGCAGACGCTCCATCCTGCTGCACACACACACGGATCCAGGCGTCCAGGGATGAACATTCCTCACTTGTCTTGCAACGGCAGCTGTTCGTTTGCTCTACAACGACATGATTGTTACAACATTTTAGTCTTTAAAATAGCACTTTCCTGACTAGGTTCAAAAAGACATTAGCAAGAGTTTACATTTTCAAGCCTTGGGTTCCCTCAGGAAATTTCAAATGGGTTTTTTGAAAGGCAGTTTTCAATTTTTGTGGCTAGCATTACTTAAAGTGACTTTCATAATTGTTTTACAGCATAAATTACACTGTCAACTCAAACATGAGTTTTGAAAGCATTGTGAATGTTTTAAAAACTCACGATGCTAGATTCATGTTTGGGTTTATGAGAGTGTGTCATTTATGTTGTAAAACTAAACATGGAAGTTCTGTCAGGTCGTGTTAACCACAGAATTTATTTACCCATAAAATAAAAAATAAATAAATAAATAAATAAATAAACACTACCGGTCAAAGATTTTGTATTATAAGGTTTTTAAGTTTTTGAAAGAAGTCTCTTATGCTCACCAAGGCCACATTTATTTGATACAGTAAAAACAGTAAAGAATGTTAATACAATTTTACAACTGTTTTTTATTTGAAAATATTTTAAAATGTAATTTATTCCTGTGATGGTAAAGCAGATTTTAAGCATCATTACCCCAGTCTTCAGTGTCACATGATCCTTCAGAAATCATTTTAATATGCTGATTTGCTGCTGAGGAAACATTTATTATTATCATCAATGTTGTTTTTGAGGCTAAATATTCTTATGCTTAGGCGACCTTGAGTGCCCAGAAAGGCGCCAAATAAATAAAATGTATTGTTATTATTATTATTATTGAAACTGTGTACTATTTAAAAGTTAGGGGTAAGTTCGATAAAAAAAGAAAGAAATTAATATTCACCATTATTCAGCAAAGATGCATTCAATTGATCAAAAGTGACAGTAAAGACATTTTAATGTTACTAAAGATTTATATTTCAAATTATGTCCATTTATCAAAGAGTCCTAAATAAAATGTATCATGATTTAAACAAAAATATTACGCTGCAGAATCGGCTTTAAACATTAATGATAATAAGAAGAACCATTGTTAATAAATGAGCACCAAAAATAGCTGATAATAACTGAGCACCAAACCAGCATTTTGATTTCTGATGATTTCTGAAGGACGATGTGACATTGAAGACTGGAGTAATGCTGCTGAAAATTCATTACAGGAATAAATAACATTTGAAAATATATTAAAATAGAATATATTTATATCAGAATCAGTACCAGTGAAACCTGACCCTCCGATTTCTGTCTGCAATGTTACACTGGTGTAAGACACAATTTCATATACTAAAATTCAGATATGATAATGCGCCATTATTTGATCTTGTATTGTACAAGCCCTCACCATCACAACTCTCCCAGATGGTGCAGTGTGGACAAGCAGTGGATGAGCGTTGTATCCACTGGCAGGCACTGTCTTCAGCAAGGGTGTACTGGTGTCCCAGACAGCGCATAGCCTGTACTTTACACAGACTCAGTCTCTGCGACCGGCCGCGCTTCACATCAGTGGCACATATCTCCAAGGAAGCCCTGCAAAAACACAACCATTTATTAAATGGAAAGTTTTGGTGGATGGTTGTGTGGAAATCCCTTTCTGACATTTGTTGTGTAATGGACCGTCTGGGAACATACTTGCACTCGTAGGGTACTTTACAGACACATTTATCCTTTGCCAGGTTCTCCCACGGCTGGCATTGCACCGACACGGTGGTCGAATTAAAAACTAGATGAAAAACATCACATACTTTTACTCACATTTTCAATACATTTCAATGAATGAAATGATGTCCATTCCCATTACAGCTAAGTACTGTTTATCCACATTTTCTTCTCTCTGAATTACTGTACAACACCTGTGAGACAGCTGGTTTCTTTTGGTTGTGGTGACCAGGAGAGGCCAGCGTTGCACCGGATCTCACCCGGACCCTCTTTGACTTTGCCTTCAGGACAGGAAAGCGAGACGGCTTCACCGATGTTATAGGAAAGCTTCCATGGGCTTCCGGAGACATCTGGAGGAAGCCGAGGTCCATCACACTGCGTTTCTGCAGACAGCAAGCAACGTTTATTTTTATGTTTGTTTATATTTATATGTTTATTAGTATAAAACATATTCACGGTTTCTTTCTCATATCTTTGAAATGTAAAATATTAAAATGAGCATAAAATCAATAGATAAAATAATTAAAAGGAACAATTGCATAATATAAGTATTTATATCATATAGTATTAATGAAACCTAGTTCCCTTTCCGTCGGTCAGTCTGACAGAAGTCTCCTCTAAAATTCTCTAAAGTGTAGGCTATAAAAAAACTTCATACATTTTAAAAGATACATCATATAAGTTATTATATTTTATATTTATATTATTTAATTTTTACATGAAACACAAATAATCTCATATAAGCTCCTCAATAATTAATGAATCATTAAGTATTTATGTAACATAGTTGTCCTAAAATATGTATGCATATTTTCAATAATAATTATATACATCACATAAAAATTATCGTTATTTTAAGTAATTATATCATGAAGCATGCTTCCCATTCTCTAAAATGTATATTAAAAAGATAATACTTATTATATACATTATATAAATCAAAATTCAAAATCAAAATGCAATTATTGTACATATATAAAATGTATAAATAATATTTTATAGTTATAATAATTATAGACCATTTTAAACACATAATAGAAAAACTATAGATATCATATTATGCATTTACAGTATAGCATTTCACTTTTATATAAAATATATAAATAAGTAGGCCTACATCAGTAATGCGAAACACACCATCAAAAATAAAACTGAAAAGTACACTGAAATGGATACTAACATCAGCATTCAACAGCTCCAAAAAGTCATGCACACTCACTCTTGCACTCTATTTGATATCGCAACCAGTCTAGGCTCTCTTGGCATTCTGCTATAGGATCTCCAATCAAATGATAATCTTCAATACATGCATACTCAATCTTACTGCCCACTGGATATGCATCTTTGGGGTACTGCAATTGGCAGAAGAGAACAATATTATAACACATCATCACAAATACATATTCAATCACAGTTAAGTGGAGAATACAGGTATATAATCATTATTACCAAAACAAACCCATTAGCAAGGAAGGGTGGTGTTTTACAACTTTCCCTGAGTGTGATTGTATCATCAAAGCAGTGAGGCTCCATTGTGCTGAAAATAGGTCAAAACCAATAAGTCAGGCTTCCACACAGTGGCAGTGTTGTTGCACAGTTTCATTCTCTGGGTCTCAAGCAGCTTTCAAAGAACCAGGCTAGTGACCTTCCTCACCGTAGGTACTCTAATTCCTCCGCATCCTCACATGCTGTCGTCTCCACGGCATTCCCAATACAGTCCCTGCCGCCCGAAGGAGCCGGACGACTGCAGGAACGGCTCCGGCTTTTCCGTCCTTCCCTGCAGGCGCTCCATGAAGACCAACAGGCCCAGTCTCCATGGATCACTCCTAAGATACAAAAATATTAACTGGACACTCAAAAAAAAAAGTACAGTGACCCCAAAAAGTATTTAGGTACTTAAACTTTGAAAGGTAACAATTTATTTTGATGGTCCACTTCAGACATACTATAATAACTAACTATAAGTAAATGTGCAACTACATGTCAACCAGCCATTAGAGTATTAGTGATACTAATGTCACACATGACTGTCTGCTTAATATCTGCTAACACTTTATTTTAATGGTCTCTGAACAGACATTCTACTGACTAGAAGTAATTTTGTAGCTATAACTTATTTTACTAACATGAACCCTAACCTAACAGTCTACTAATAGAGTTAATGATGTAGTTCCAAATGTACTTATAGAATGTCTAAAGTGGACCATCAAAATAAATGGTAAACTTTAAAAATGAAGCATGTTCATTTTTACTGCACATATTTTTACTGCACATAAAAATCTGAAAATGTGAGATGATAATAATAATAATACCAATTATTATTATTAAAATAAGTTACAATGTATAAATTAATACAAATTAAATGTATAAAATATACATTTATAAAAAAAATATACAAAATAATCTAAGCTTTCTAAAGACGATAACTCTTTTGAACTCTACTTCTATTGAAAGCCACGTTTTTTCTCTCTTCGTGTTTATACACTGAACAGTATACTCTAAAGGTGGGTAGAAAATATATAGGCTACAGTATTTTAATGTAAAAAGGTCATTATATATAAAAATAAACCTCCCATTAGGGAAGTTGCAACTCACACACATGGCAACTCATAAATATTAGATTTTTTTTGGCGAATTGGTGGTTTAAGGGTGAATCTTTATGCTTACTTTTTCATCTTTTTGTATGACTCAAATTGTACAAATTCATACAAAATCACCAGCTCGTATGAGTTGGGGGTCTGTTGCATCAAAAAGTTTAAAAAAAACCCGCTGATTTATATAATTTTTATGCAACAATTTCTGTACCTGGCTGTTCATCTTCTGGAGTCCCATCCTCGCACGCCTGGCCTTTGGTGCCTGGTTTACACACACACTTACAGATATCATCGTCAAGCACACGCAGCCCGTTGTTCTGGCATTCTCTGCAACGGCATGGGTGTTTCTCGTTGAGGTAAGTCTCAATTGCACGCTTTAAGTGATGCTTTTTCACCCCTGCACACGGGACCTCTTTCACCAGCTCATGGAGAGATCTGAGCTGAACAAATCAGAAATTCACACACATAAGAATGAATGTGCTCCTTTGCAAATAGCTCAGTTTATGGCAGGCGAACAAAGGCTCCAAGTTCAATTATGTTCTATGATTAACATAGCATATACACTCTATGCTAACAAACTCATTTGCATACAATAACCATATATTGACAATCGTTTCCAAACAAACCTTCGTTTTGATGACTTTTGGAAAGTTCTGTACTGAACCCGACCACTGCGAGAACATCCTGCCGTTCTCCAGGGGAGTGTTTTTGTCTAACATTGACAATTGTGCAATATATCCAGAAGCTCCGCCAATAATATTTGTGGTCATAGCATTTTTTGTTATGCTTGCATCTGTTTGGGAGACATTTTGAAAACAGGACCTAGTATTATTATACTTTTCACTGTGTTTACAGAAACTAGTTTGAAAGTATCACAGATGCATGAATAATTTAGTGCCAAAAGTGAAAGAAAGCTTCAGTTAAGCATTTATGGTTTGATTTTGCTTTTATTTTTCCTAAGTGACTTACAGGAATGTAGGACAAGGTTAAGAGTTTGTTCACTGCACTTTTCTGTGGTCCACCTGATGATAAACAGGATCGAATGGGACGTTTTGACACAATGTTTATAGTCTCTTTGCACACTTACTATGTAAAAAAGAAAACAACAGACAATCGTTAGACAATGCAATGATCCTGAATGGCGAATACTCTTCTCAAGTTAAATGAATATGTGACATATCACTTACGCAATTTATTCATGTCATCTTGGCTGACCGCCATAAATAATCTAAACTGGCCTCCAAGAGTGCCTTCTGAAATATAGTGGGTCCCAAATCTCTCCAGCACTTTGTAGTAAGCAGCATAATCGTATGCGACAGGCAAGGAGAGCAGAGCTTTCCAAAACTCTTCTGAAAGTGGCAGATATTCTGGGGCCTGGTTCTGGAACTGGGCCACGTCCACATCACTCTTCATGATCAGCAGATTTTTGGACTGAAGGGTGAACAAAGTTTCATTATTAAATATTTTGGCATGCGTTCTCATTGACTTCAAAATATTTTAAAGCCACAGCAAATTCAGAGATTGTTAGGCTTAACCTTTTAGAAAACAGACTTTCCTTTTATGCTGACTTTAACCTTGTCATAACTGATCATAACTTGATTAACGTTTGCTGTGGAAAAAACATGTGAAGTGACATGGTGCTAGAATGTCACATGGATTTGTTTAGCAACAGACAACCAATCCTAAACTGCCTCAGCGCTTACCTCATGTACAGTATTATTCATGAACGTCATACAGTCAAAGAAACGTTCACAGACTGTTTAGTTTGTAGCGTCTAATGGGAAAATGTAAAAAAATATCGAACAGCGACGCAGGCACGTTAAAGGGATAGTTCACTTTGAAATTAAATTTTGGTATGTTTTAGCTTACCTGAAGTGCATCCAAGATGTAGGTGTCTTTATCTCCGCAGTAGTTTCAATTTTGATATTTTTAGGTCAAACTATTCTTGTCTGTCAGTCATAAAATGCAGTTATATAGGTACTGTATCCAAAAGCATGCAGAGATGTCTCTAATAGCATGCAGAGAAAAGTCCAAATTAAAAAATTCCTCATCGTAAGTGCACATTGATGTCCTAAGACACCTAAGTATTTATATCGTTTTTATCTCTTTTACACAACCACGTCCAAGTGATCTGTTTACACCGGATTTCTTCCCCGGAAACTAATCTAACTGCCTTCGATTGGACGTTGCATTTTTAAACTCAGCAGAAACGCATGTGATTGGCTGTACGGCTCAACATATGCCTTTGATTGACCTGAACATTGAAGCGAGTAGTGTGTCAAGATAGAAGGTTTACAAATTGGGAATAAGTGAAAACTCAACACTCACGGATGAGTTCACGCGAGCTTAGGCCATCAATGTGCAATTACGATGGGGAATTTTTTTATTTTGACTTTTCTCTGCATGCTATTAGAGACATCTCTGCATGCTTTTGGATACAGTACCTATATACCTGCATTATATGACTGACAGACAAGAACGGTAAATATAAATAAAATATCAATAAAAATAGAAAAATTTAAACTACTGCGGAGACAAAGACACCTACATATTGGATGCACTTCAGGTAAGCTAAAACAAACCAAAATTAAATTTCAAAGTGAACTATCCCTTTAACTGGTAAACACGTTAATTTGTTCTTGTTCAAGAAGACGTTTCACTTGGATATACGTCAGTCACAATAGGGAAGAAAAGACTATTGCAACTTATGTATACCGACTTTAACACGTCACATGCTCATTGCTGTATACTTCTGGCCAGATTTATTTAAGGATAAAGTGCGAAATTTGGAACACACCCAAATATTACGTTAAACAAGGATTATGTGAAAGTCTATATAGTGAATACATTGTAGCATACAGTACCTGCGACTGAAACAGCTCATTATGAAAGACATAATCATCATGCCCGTAATCTGTGCCTTTTGTTTTTGTATGTGTTTCTCTGTGATCGAGGTAGTGCCAAGAACTGCTATAGGATTCATCTGTAAAATCACTTTTTGCTGTGACCTGGCAAAAACAAATGTAGAAACTGTGACTAAAGATTTTTCCTTTTTTTCTTTAGAAATCCCTAGATTTATTTTCTTGCATTGGTAACATAAGTTCTTCTTTTTGTATATAATCAGTCATTTTTATGTTAGTATAGTAAATTGTGACATTTCTATTGCCTGGAAAGTGTATCTGAGGACACTTTGAGGAAGTCTATATAGGTCCATATGGTCTCCACTGAAGGTCTTTCTACACAGTCCTCCAAAACTCTTAGTGTTGATAACTGTTCCTCTTGCCTCTCTCCTCACTGCATCAAACCTATAGTGCAAACACACACAATCATAGTGGCATTAGAGATTGGGGTGTCTGTGTTTATGTAAATGCATTGTTGTATTGGATATGGAATCAAGCAGATGACAAACACATTACATTACCCTTGACCAGTGAGCTCTACGTTTGGTGGAGGTTTTTGCAGGTCACAAATCTCTCTACTGTCACATTTATGCTCATCTGAGCCATATTCACAGTCATGATCTCCATTGCATACCAGAGACTGGCTGATACACTTCCCTTAAGAGAAATAAGTAAAAAGAGATGTCCCAAATAACTTTGTAAAGACTTTTGAACAGGAAAGAGTGGAAATGTATCAAAATAATTACCGGACCGGCATCTGAACCGTTCTCCACAGCCCTCCTCTAGGGGACAGACCTTAGTTGACATACAGGATTGTGTGCGAGTTGAGCTCCCAGTGCAAGGCTGACCACCAAACTGAGAGTAGACTGCAATGGAGCGGGTCTGTGTCTATAATGTCCCCAGAAAGTGCCTCCGACATGTCAGTATAATAATAATAATAATGCATTTTATTTAACAGCGCCTTTCATAACACCCAAGGTCACATTACAAGCAAACAAAACAGTAAAAAAGAATTTTAAAAAATACAATAAACAAAACCCATTAGCATCACAAAATACAACAACATACCAGCACAGCACACATGCATATACAGTAGAATACAGTACAGGCTAGTAAAAGCAGGACATAAAAAAGCCTGGGTAAAAAGATAGGTCTTAAGATGGGATTTGAAAGTAGCAGACTGTCACTATTATGGATATCGAGGGGGAGAGAGTTCCATGGGTGAGGGGCCATATGGCTAAAAGTTCTAGCTCCCATGGTAGTTAAGTGTATACGTTGTGACACAAGAGAAAGTTAGAGTGTGTGAAGGGGTATAAATATAAAGAAGATCAGTAAGGTACGGATGAGCGAGATTATGAAGTGCATTGAATGTGAGAAGCAGAATTTTGAATTCAATGTTATACTTCATTTGAAGCCAGTGTAGTCGCTGCAGAATTCACGAGTTGACACTTACAAATAAGTCAGATAGAAAAAATGGTATGCGTATTTGGCACGCTGTCCGAGGAGAGGGCTCCAAGCTCGGCATTTGGCCCGAGCCCAGAGTACTCCCCCCGTATTCCTGGCTGTGGTAGGAACAAGGTAAGTGTGAGGAGTCGGGGTGGTGGAGGAAACTGGTGAGAGTAGATATTGTGCCTACAAGTAGGACCTTGGTTTTATCACTATTGAGTTTTAAAAAGTTAGTTGAAAGCCAATCCTTTATTTCAACTAAACAGCTGGAGAAAGAAGGTGGAGGAAAAGATCCACAGGGTTTTGATGACAGTTAGAGCTGGGTGTCATCAGTGAAAATGGATACCATATTTCCTGAAAATATGGCAGAGGGGGAGTAAATAGATAATGAATAGAAGTGGGCTCAAAACAGAACCCTGAGGGACACCAGTATTAACTGTAGATTGTCTTGATGTTGGATAAACTGAGTGTGACCAGAGATAAAACAAGACAGGGTTTATACAGATACTGCAACTGCATTTCAGCAAACGTACAGAGCACAAGACTGCATGCAGTTATTTAGGGTAAGATAAATGTACACTGTTACAATGACACATGTTAAAAAAGGTCAAAACATAACACTCATCCCACCTGTGTTTTGGAGCAGCCATCGCAGGCTGACCAGCTTCCAGGGGACCATGGTCCCCACTGGCAGTGCACAGGTTGAGACACAGACCTAATGGACCTCACTGACACTGCACTGATTCAGGAGCAAGCTCAATGAAAGTATGTCTCTCAGAAACATCAAATATGGTATATATGTACAATGACCACAAATGCATTTAGATAATTTAACATTACATAACAAAATATCAAACCAAGTGGCATCTGCAAATGACGCTGATGTATTTCTCAGAACTGACTTTGCTTTTCTCAATTGTTTTTTGCAATGACTTTTTATCAGTAATACAATTACTTTTAAACTGGTCTCAAGTCAGTTCTCTTCAAGATCACAAGGGTGTATAACAGTAACCACATAGTTCATCATGTTTACTATGTATGTCACAACACATTCAAATTAATTTATAAAAAAAAAAAAACTATAGTTTAATCATGTAACCTTTTTTTTAAATGTGTGCTTGTAAAACGTTCTTTCAATTAAATGTTCAGTTCATAAAATCATAAAATCTGTAATGCATTTACTTTTCAAAAGAAAATTAAATATATTGAATAGACAAAATGAATAAATAAAAATTAATGACTGCATAAACAATTTGCATGTATGCATATGTTAGACGCTTTTAATTCCAGCGATTTAGATATTTGTTGTGAGGGCAAAGATGTTTTCAGTTACTTACTGTGTAATTGCTGCTGAAGACAACAGAGAGACAAGGAAGACCCCACGCAGGAACACACACTGAGAACAAAGTTAACTGAAGTTTTCCTCCTAATAATTTTGTGCCATACAGTTAAAAAAAAAATGCATTTGATATAAGCTTGACAATTAAAGATCATCATTTGCGTCATAAACTTGAAGCACCAAGCTTTTAGTGGTCCATTAAAATGATGCAGGAATGTATACCTGTTGAAAAATCAAGAGTTCTTACCTTCATTGTAATAATTCTAAAGTAGCATGAGCATTTCTCTCCAAACTGTGTCTTTACTGTGTGCAAGCAGCTTTGAGAAACACTCCCAGTCCGTGTCTTATCTCGCTAAAAACAAGCCATGAGCGGGAAATGGTCATTCCTCTGCCAATGAATGCTTGTAACAACACAGTCCTCATTTCACTGGAATGTGAGCGAGGCCTAGGAGATAGAAAGAGCACATAAATCTCTCTAATGACTTTCATTAGGATTTATGGCTCATGCTAGGAATTAAACGGTCAGTTATGGATGTCCATTTGAGTACATAGATTAAATCATATTCGCTCAGGTAGTTGTCATGCTTCTAATGAGAATCAGACATCTGCATTGGATTCTCCACGTCAAGGTATACACAATAAACACTTGATGGAGACAAAGTGCCATTTTACGACCAATCCTGCTGCAAATGTGGAGTATTTTATACATACAGTAGCCTCTGTTGGATATTCAGATGTCTTGTTTAGCTACTGGAAAGGTCACTGTTTTTAAAAGTCAAATCTCCTGTATCTCCCATAAGAAAATGACAGTGCTTTCCCAGCACATAGATGCCTTTGTGAATAATAATGGCTTATATTGTCTCTGGGTCAGGAGTTAATCGGTATGCTTTTCCGCTCCCTAGACCTGCAGGATCCACAGTTCCTCTGAGGATCTCATTTGCATAATTAAAAGGTAATTGAGTTTCTCAGTGAGCCCCTCATCAGCAAGCTGTTATTAGCAACATGTTCGGCGGGCAGGTAATGCATCATAAATTCATGTCAGAGTCGTCCGGTCACGGAGTCCTTGTCCCTGTTCACACACGGAAATATATACAGTACATCCAAACACTCATTATTGTCGTTCAATGACATCCAAAGTTAGACACCAATGCATTTTTCTAATTTAATATCCTTTACATTGAAATTTTTATTGAAAATTGTAACATTAATTGTAACATGAATCAGAATGTCTCAGTACTTTAGTAGTCTCCCTCTTTTGGAAGCAACAAACGGCAACAAACCTGTAAAACATAATGGTCATGCTCTTTAGCATTTGAGACGATACAAAGAGCATTTTGAGCTTGAATGGAAGAACATCAGATCTGACCGTCTGTACAAAGAGTCATATTATTGTGGTGGCCTTGAAGTATTCATATTCATGTCATAAAGTTGATTTTTCTTATTTTTTAAGATTTCAGTAAAATGTTGGATCCCCATTTTCAATGGGGTCTAAGACTTTTGGACCCCAATATTTTGAGGTTGTTGTACGACATGTGGAAACACTGCATGTAGAATACTCTACCATTCAAAAGTTTGAGGTCAGATTTTTTTTTTTTTTTTAAGAAAATATTTGTATTCGTCAAGCATTCGGCAATTATTTGATCGAAAGTGACAGTAAAATAATTTATAATGTTACAAAAGATTTCTATTTGAAATAAATACAGTTAAACTTTTTACACATCAAGACTGAAGACTGAAGTAAATGATGCGGAAAATTCAGTTTTGCATCACAGGAATAAATTGTATTCCTGGAATAAAAATATATTCAAATAGAAACAGTTATTCTTAATTAAAAAAATATTTCACAATATTACTGTTTCTACTTCTACGAGCAAATAACTGCAGCCTTGGTGAGCAGAAGAGAATAAAACATTTAAAAAAACTTACAAACCCCAAACATTTGAATGGTGGTATATAAATATATATATTTAAATACATATAGGATATCATTCAATGCATATATACAACATTATAAAATATATTAATAAGATGTGAATCAGCAAGTCTGTTTATGGGTGTCTTTTAAAAACTTATACTATGTACTTCTGTCATGACAACTCTTGGAGTGATTGGCATGCATAGGTTTGACAATGTTGTATGTAATATATCTACTACGCTGCTGCTGCTTTTATTGCTGCTGCTGCTGTAGGTTATTGCTGCTGCGGCAGAGCAAGTACGGGACGTGCTGCCAATGCATACACAACGCTATATATATGAAGTAGCCATAGCAGATCCATACAGGTGGAGCTGGGGAAGGTGGAGGGTTTCTGAAGCACGCTGCACTGCTAAGGCAAATGCTACCCAACTATTTGAAGGTTGAGCAGCGAGCCCATTGGCTACTGATACGGTAGGAACCAATCAGCTGCGCCCTATATAGATAACGATGTGATTATGAACAGGTGAGTAAAAGGACCTAACCTGAACCATCTAGAGTTTCATGCCAGAACTTTGTAAATATACATAAAAAGGTCAAATAATGTTGTATCTTTATCTACTTTTCTTGAGTGCTTTGTAATTGGACTGGAAAGGAGTATTCGGTTGGTGGTTCTGATGAGACACAACTGAAGAATTAACTGTGTGATCCAGCTCAGACTAAATCTCACAGTTTGTAATGTCTGCCGGTTTGGAGAAACAATTAGATAACAGGCAAACAAATTCAAGTAAGCTGCTTTAAATGGTGATGCATGCAGCAATGTCTAGTGTTTATTTAAATTGGTAACATCACTAAAATGTTTGACACCATCATTTATACAGGCTTTATACAGTTGCCTTTGACTTGTTCGACTCGATTCGACTTGTAAATAGATGCTGTCAAACTAGGATGTGCTAACAGGCTAATATTGTTCAGCTGCCTGTCTGAAAGCACGCTGGCATTAGAGAAACTCTTATCCTGCGCCAGTGCCGCTTTCAGAATGGTCCCATGCTGCTCGTAATTACACTGTGGACTGTGAATGTGAGGTTTATGCCCAACCTTATTTGGTAAATTGCTGGCAACTGTCAAACACGAACAGATTCAGTTGGCAGGAGAAAAAGCCAGTCATGTCCACTCTTAATCAGAAATGGAAACTTACTAATGATATCATGATTGCCTCCCACAACAGATTTTTATTTATGCCCAAGAGAAACATTTCTCTCTTTACTGTTATATGACCTCTAGCAATTGAATACATCTAGAACTATTGCTGGTTCAAAATTCAAACTTCCTTCAAATCACAGCTGCACTGATAGTCTTCATTTTGCATTTTAATAACTAACACTGAGGTGGCCATTTAGATTTTAAGACCATCTATGGCAAATTACCATTATAAATATTATTATCAGTATTAATCAATAGCAATCATCGATTCTAAATAACCCACATTAGTGGTTCAGTGAGATACATAAATCATATTGCTTGGTTGAGGCTATTTTTTCATGTATATTTTTTTCTAATCAATTTCTATATTTTGTAGCTAATGGAAAATGACAATCATCAAAAAAATCCTATTAAAATTTTATTTTGAAAAAGGGAGCATCCCTCGCTTTTTTAGCCAATCAGATAATAAGCCAATAATAAAGCTTTTCTGTCTGTGTATCATTTTGAATGTTCAAGTTTGCTGACATTTCTTTAGAGAAGAGGAGGATGTGTGGTTGACAGCAAACTGACTAAAATCACTTACAACACATTTAAGCAGCTTGTATACTGTATAACATCTCCAAACGTCTCCAAGTGATTTTCAAAAGGTCAGTTGCATACCGTGACACCGCTGAACAGCAGCTGTGCTGTAAATTAGAGAATCACAGTTACACCAACACTTCTGCGTTGCGGTTTACAAAATACAATCAGCAGACTAACAGCTTTCGACTAGTAAGCTCACAATCAGAAAAGAGAGCATGCAGTGCTCCGGATAAGTGAAAGAGAGGTTTTTCACAGCTGCGTAGTGCCATTGTCAAAACAAGCTGAGCGGACCTCTGCCAGCGATGAATAGCTGTAATTGAGAAAGCATGTAATGAGGCCACGGACTCTGCTCTCGGCATCACAGAGAGATAGAATTGGCAAACTGTAGGCCTACATCTCTGCAAATGTTATGTTTTCTATCGTTATTTATTCAAATTAGCTACTCATCTGCATTTCAATTTTATTTCAACAATCAAGGCTCATTGGATGGGAGACATCATAGAAGATGTAAAGCAAGAATTTCAGCACTTGCAATTTAACTATTTAAACTAACATTATCAGCGATGATTGTAAATTATTTTTTTAAGGCAACAACCCGATCTCATGAGAAAACGTTACTATTTTAAGTTTTGACAAATTAGTGGCAAATCCAACTGAATTTGGGCCGAAATTCAAAAATGTACGATTTTTTGGGGGGAAAAAGAGAGAAAGAAAACTAAGCATGAAGTTCCTCCCCTAAACCTAAGTTTTTGAAACCTTCCATTGACTTCCATTAGGCCTTTATATAAACCACAGAGGACCTTGGTTTCAGCTAAAAATCTTCTTTACTGTTCTACTGAAGAAAAAAAGCGAGTAAATTAACAGCAAATTTTTATTTTTGGGTGAACTATTCCTTTAACAGTCTTAACTTAGCAGCTAAGTTTATGCATCTGGCCCCTGAACTAATATTGCCTTGTCTTAAAAAAGTCAGTTTATCTGAATTTAAGACTTATTGTCCTTGACACCCAGTCACGACATATGACATAATTTCCTGTTTTATGCTTTTCCCCCCTGCATGTCATGGAATAGTCATGTATTTTTCATGTATTTTTGATTACAGTAGATCGAGACAAAAAATAAGTTACGTAAAAGAAACACACCATGTGGTTTATATGCAGTATTTACATTTATTGTACACCAGTCAGAAATGTTAGAGTAGGACACATACCCATAGAAAGTTTACGTACAATTCATCGACCTTGACGACTACATGCGATTTCATACTGTACAAAGGCATAATTAATGCATTTACACAAGTCCATGCTCCAGGTTGGCCATGGGATTGTCACATTAAAGGTAGGGTAGGCAATTTTCAGAGAGGCTAGCAATAGCGAGCTAGCTTTGAAAGCATAAGATCCCACCCTCCCTTCAGAGCGTCTCCAAAGGCCACGCCTCCTTCAAAACACATGAACGCGTACAGCAGGGAGCAAACCAAAGCGTCTTGCGAGACTGCGTTAAACTACCTCATGTCTGAAAGCACATAACATCATAATAATATTAAACATAAACAGCTTAAAGAACACTGACCTGTACCACCTGACTGCTGAAGATTAATTTTGGCGTTGATAGTGTTGCCATTGAAATGCATAAATTCGAGTCACAAACCGCTCCGAATATAACGTCACGGCCGGGTTTCCATCTCTTACAAATTACAGTAGTTATGGAGTGAACGCAGCATAAGCTTGTTGTTTTGGTGCATAAGGAACTGTAAAATGGCTGCTATTTTGGTTGCGGTACTCTGTGGCTGATGTCTGTCTAACTCTGCATAGCATGAAACGCACTGATGACATGTGATGTCTGCGCGAGCAGGGTGCGCGGAGGTAATACATACGTCGACAGACAGGTAGGACATCGGACTGAATGCAATGATTGGATGAACATTTTATGGTGCAACACCTTCCACAGACGATACATATACATATAAATACATTTAGACCACATAACTTTTTTACATCAATAACATCAGTGATTGCCATCAGGATGTGAAGAGACTTTCAACCAGCATAACAAAAAATGTTTCTGGAACAAATCACCTACCCTGCCTTTAATGAACATTATTTAAATGCTTTAAAGAACAAATAATGCTGCAAACTTTCTGATCTGGTTTTCCAGTGTCACATGACCTTAATGTTGCAGCCCATTAGGACTAATCTGAACAGGAAAGACAAAGGGACATTGTTCCATAATGTCATATATTGAACCAATTCAATTACTTGTCATCTGTGTGATTAAAACATTAGCATGGCCATTTATACAATTAATCTGGCTGATTAGAAAATGGCGTTATAATAAGTCTGTTCACACCCATTAAGTGAGTCCCATGTGTGTTTCCCTATGCACTGTATGCATGTTTACAACTGAATGCAAATTGTGCATTTATTAAGTCATTATTGGGGATTTTTGTCCTGCACTAGCAAACATCAATGGCCACTCTTTAACAGTCCACAGTCAGAGCAGTGCAAATGCAATGAATATTTACATTCACGGATATATAAAAGAGTCCGTTAGTGTGGAAGCTTGTTTCTGCCATGGAATAAAAAAGATTTAAATGATAATTGCGACTTTTTATCTCACAATTCTGACAATTCTGATATAAACTTGCAATTGCAAGTTATAAAGTCAGAATTGCAGGATATAAAACTCACAATTCTGAGTTTATTCTCACAAATTCTGACTTTTTCCCCCACAATTGTGAGTTTATATCTTGCGATTCTGACTAATTAAAATGACCTTTTTTAATTTATATTCATTGGCGGAAACAATCTTCCATTTGTTTGATAACGTGAAAGACAACTACAAAAATGTAGATACAAAGCCTCACTTATTAGTGTTTATAATGGCAGAAAGGCAAAAATACTGTTACATACATTTGAAATTTTTGGTTGTGAGTACAAACATCTAATAGTTCACTTCTTCAACATTGTAAGACCAGATCGAGGCCCCGAACGTAGCCTCTACTCTTGGATGTATGTTCGGGCATGACGAATAGTGAGCAAAGTTACAATTCAATAGGTTTACAAGTATTTACAACTCGACAATCTTACAAGTTACTTTGACCACTAGAAATAAACCTACTATAGATTCAGCATCACATTTACTGTACAAACGATATTTATTCCCATGAAATGAGTTAATGTTACCGTTACTTTCATCAGAAGCAGAATTTGGGAAACTTATCAAGGTTTCAAGCATGTGAATCAGTAACTAGTAGTCCAACAGATAGGAAGCAGAGAAACATGGGAAAAGGCCAGTCACCTTTTTCACCCAGAAAGAAATGAAATCACCATCTGCCCCCATTCATCCTCAGACAAAACCTGCATTTATTCCACCTGACTGTGTCTGGTCTCTATGCTCATTCTCATGCTTTTCATTAGCCCTAAAAATGTCAGATGAACAGAGCTTCTCTGATCCACCCCCCAAAATAAATAAATAAGTAAAACTTAAAAATATGGCAAAGAGGAGAGGGAGCACGTAATTGATACCACAGGTGATGTGGGAAATCTGGAGGTTCAGGTGTCGTTCTCGTCCTCGTCATCCAGGTAGTAGTTGAGGGTGATAACCGCGCTGACAAATTCCCCCAGCTCCACAAAATCGGCCGTGATGATGTTTACTCCACTTTCCCCGGGTCGCTGAGAGCGGACCCACTGCATCATGCTAGGAAGAGCCCTGAGAAAATACACACACATACAGTCTGTTTCAATATAAGGGGATTTGTTCCCAAACTGAACATCTGTGAAAAAAATAGCTCAGCTTCAAAACATAGTGAACAGCCTTGCTGACTGCTGCTAACATAGGCTGCTGCCTTTTAAGGAAGCATCCTGACTGAAATTATACTTCATAAATGACCGATTTAGAATGTAGTCAGCAACTCTGTGTGCCATAAAAGTAGTGCTTCTCATGCAAAGTACACAACAGACTCACACAGGATTTGTTGTTCGTCTTGAATCGTGATGCAATACTTTAGTAAGCATATACTTTAGACCTATACACACTTGCGTGAACTGCGTTAGACTAAACTGGGAATGGTCACAGCACTTGCATTGTCCAATTGTAAGTCGTCTGCTAAATGATTAAATGTAAATTTGGATAAAATAGTCTTTAATTAGTTTTAAATTACTACTTTAACTAGTTTAAATGACTATTTTTTTACTGTTAAATTACTACTATTTTAACTCGCTAATATTTTTTTTTCATTATTAAACTATTCTCATAGATAATTTTCAGTACCGAATGAATGTAATAATCAACATTTATCTCGCATCGTCAGCCATCTCACAGTGCATTCTGGGACAGCATTCTTCATGAAGGATACTTTTTTGTACTTTGTACTTTTTTTTTTTTGCCTTAAAATTTTGTCAAAACAAGGTATCTTCTATGGAAGCACATTTCCAACACATAAGGGAAAAATCATGTTTGCTAAATCATAATTATGACAGAAAAAGTTACATTTCTGAAATTAAAAGTCCAAATTGAAATTAACTGTCAAAATTATGACAAAAAATTATGACGTATGAGATTATAGGGGCATAAGTCATAATTATGAGTTAAAGTAGAAATTATATGACAGTCAATCATTTTGATATTTTATCTCATAATTATGACACTTTTTGTTGTAATTATGCTATTTTAATGTCAAAATTTCATGTTTTTAATTATGTCATAATTTACCAAAGCCAGATTTTTGTTTTCTTCTGTGACGTAAATGGGCTTCCATAATAATGAGGAAGCATAAATTGTGTGGTTATGATGCTATCTAGAGAGGCAGCTCACTTTGTAACAAAACTTATATCTATTGTTAGCTAGGTCTACGAGGGCTATGACTCAGGAGATCTCATGCTCTGCTGCTCACTCCGAGGTGATGCAGGGGCTAGAAGACTTTATCAGCTAATAAGACGCCATCCTTGTCAGATTGCAGTGTGCTGGCAGAGACCGTATCATTTTACTCTCTGTGCCCCACCTCTCCCCTCATCTATAATTCATTTGCCATCAGCAGAGTTGATGCAAAAAAATAATGACACAATCTACCAAAATATCACATTGGCTTTGGCCATAAAATGAACATTTATGACCAATGTGCACATTTTCCTGAGAAAATAGAGATTTGATGCTTAACGTGTTAAATGCTGAGATGACACTTCTGAATGAGTCTTCCAGTAACCAGGGTGACTAACGTTGGTGTCATCTCTGCCCTTTAGCTAATGTTCCAGTTACACTAAGCAGAAATAATGTGCAGCTCCTCACTAAATACCCAGGGGGTTACGCTACGTATGTGGAGCATGAAGGTGGTATCACAGGTATTATTACGGTTCAGAAAAGGTTACACATTTTTAAATACCATAACTGAATGATGATGGTTCCATCAATGGAATCGCTCGAATTCTTCTACCGAGTTTCCTGCACTACTATTCAGTGATGACCCAACACCGCTATTCATTGAAAAAACGTTCAAAAGTTTGGAGTCAGTGAATCCAATCCCAAACTGTTGACCCGTAGCATATACCTACGAACTTTCTTAACTTTCTTAGCCAGTTCTTTTTAGTGAATCAAAGCCGTTCAACATGACCAGTGCAGTTAAAATGATTCCCAAACACATTAACCAGTTCTTTTTAGTGAATCAAACACATACAGATTTCAAGTTGTATTTAAAGGGGACCTAACATACCCCTTTTCAAATTCTTGATTTTGTTTTTGGGGTCTAATAAGTTTTCATGCTTGAATGTTCGAAAAATTCTCACATATTTTGCATTATTGCAGCACCTCTCTTCCATGTCTGTCAGTAACACTCTGTTTAGTTCCAGTCTCTATGAAGCTCCTCCTTCTGAAATGCTCAACAGGCTCTGATTGGTCAGCTGGACCATTGTGTTGTGATTGGTCAACCACTCCGAGCGTGTTTTGGAAAGTCAAGCCCGTTACCATAACTACAGGTTTTAACACATTATTAACGCAACTCAACCAGGCCTCGGCCCTTTATTTTTGTGTATGCCTTGAGTGGGAATTATTAAAATGAGGAATATTGTGACGTGTATGTTCTCATAAGAAAACTCAAGACTATACACTCGGTTAATGCTGGGTTGTTTCAACCCATGTTTGGGTCAAATATATAGACCGACCCATTAAATTCAATTTTAAACCCAACGGTTGAGGTTGAAACAACCCAGCATTTTTTAGTGTACAATCGAGGCGTTTCAGGGAGATATAACTCCCTTTGGAGTGGACATTGTGCATTGTAACTTTGCAGACCTTTTTCATGCCCAAACAAAAACATTACACACACAAAATACCTTATTGTTTAAAACATTTTTTATCTAAATTATTTCATCATCTGGGAAAATATTTAAAAATATCTCAAATATACTAAATTAACATTCTTTTAAGAAACTCCTCTTAGAATCATTAAGAGGAATCAAATTATTAAATTCCTTTACAATTCCATTGCCTATATATTATGGTTGTGCTTAGCTACATGCCTAATGGCACACTATATATCATTCCTGCTGACAGGCGAAAAAGAATAATAGAAGATGACAGATGCAGATGCCAATGTATTCAATGCGGGAAGTGGAAAGGCCCCCTCCCAGTCACTTGAATGAGCAGAATATTGGTTCACTCTAGAATTAATGCACTGAATATGTCATTCTGTCATCCAGAGCCATTTCGAAATCTGCTTTCTGCCAAGAGTTTCATGTTTCTAACCAAGCCTGACAAATCCTGATCAGTGAAGCCCAAGAGACTCAGAGCAACGGCTAATAACTGTAATGAGATTAAATTGGGACTGTAAAAAATCTGCCTGGTGCTGATTTGAAGATAACGGAGAGCAAGATCTAATGAGTCAACACGTTCTTTGATGCCACACATTTCACAGAATGGATGTTGTAATGGTGTATAGTGTCCTACCTCTCTGTGATGGTCTCCCTCAGACCGCTGGTGACACCCTTCATGACGGTGCTTGCTTTGGGAGTGAGAACCACCTGCGACACAAAAAAGGTGCCCTTGCGTCTCCGATCCTTTACTGAGGCTTGAAGGAACTGAATGAGCTTCTCAGGATCTGTGGTATTGGCCCAAGGAGAGGGCATCATCTGACCCGGCCACAGGAAAGGAACCTCCAGAGCCATTGGATTGTGATAGAAGACCAGCACTTGAAACTCTTTCTCCCAGAGGTACTTCAGGCTTACCTCTTGAGCAAACACTACCGGACAGAGTCGGTCTCCAAAGATGGTGCGCAACATCTGGACCAGTTTCTCGTGATGGA
Organism: Phoxinus phoxinus; assembly: GCF_949152265.1. Classification (NCBI taxonomy): domain Eukaryota; kingdom Metazoa; phylum Chordata; class Actinopteri; order Cypriniformes; family Leuciscidae; genus Phoxinus; species Phoxinus phoxinus. The sequence continues at coordinate 17,751,732 of NC_136890.1, forward strand.
GGTTCTGTACGCCGTAGAAGTGGTTAAAGTCCAGGAACACGACCTCGCGAGCATGGGAGGCCAGGAAGGTGCTGATCTGCTCCAGGCCTTCGCGTACAGTGGCGCTGAACAGGCCGTGTGCAAAGAAGAGCTCGTTGTCGGGGTCTCTGGGTTTGGTGGATATGCGGAGGTCAAAGAAGCGGATGCCTGCCTCCAGCTGGCTGGTGAAGTTCATGGTCTGTGTCGCCAACCACTTCCTCATCAGCTTCTTGGCCACAGTGCCAAACACAGAGACAAAGTTCTGCACTGTCTCCGGCTGCTCCGGCCCAACTGGTGAGGCTTCGTCGATGTAAAAACTGAAAGAGTCATGGGAACCTGGATGAGAAGATTTCTGAGTTAGTGATATTCATTTAGAGAGAACATAAATATGATGATGACAACTGAGTGATACAATTTTCTGGCTCATATAAAATATTCCAAAGGGAACTGAATGGGCAACTCGTGTAATAGCAAAAGCCACCGGTCTTGCTCTGTGAAATTGCTCTGTGAAGACAACATTCACATAGAGGAAAGGCCACATACTGCATATAAGAGCAATATTACACCAGTAGCTGTATATCAGCACGGCTGTGATTCGGTCGTATGTATTCATCATAGTGTGCTGATATAAAGCCATATCGCATGACCACAAGTGAGTAAATAAATAAGAAACAACAACGGACTGTCTTTAACAACCCTCTTTTAAGCAGAACTATTTCCTTCCGCCACGTAATCAAATCTAAAGTTGCCAGTTAAACAGTTAAGCCCAAGCCTCTGTTACTAATTCTAAAAATCACTTTAGAACTGCTGTTGTAGGCTGTAAGGACCTCTGAAATAACTGAAGTTATTTGGCAAAGTGATATGGAACTGTAAGACCAAAAACTACCTAGAACTACTTTATCTGTGCATTTCCCTGAAAATAATTGTACACCTTGGAACTTTCGTCAACCAATCAGATTCAAGCATTCAACAGCCCTGTATTATAAGGCATACTACTTATATAAAATAATATTTATTGCACACTAATATTTAAATGAACAACAATAGCCATTATAAAATACAATAGGAAATAAACACAAGTAAAAATGTATAGCATACATATAAAGTTATAAACTTATTTTCCCCCTTAACCCAAATCGATTTGCTCTGGAACAAGTAATAGATTAATAAGACCAAAGATTGCCTGATGTTTGATATACCCCAAATTAATTAAATCTCATGTTTAACAACTACAGTATCTAAGAGCCAGTGGCAAATTTCCGAATGACTGGCCGAGATAAAGCGTTTCTCGGCTGTACATGAGCGCTGAACGGCCACTGACGGACTGGAGCTCACATCTCTGAAAGTGTCTAAAAATGTTTTTCAATAGGTGCTATTTTTATATATGAGTCACATATTAGAGGTCTAAATAACTACATTCTCGCCTATAAAAGTCTTAAAACTACATTTCATGACACAACAACAATAGTAGCCTATTTGTAAAAAAAAATATGGATTTGCTCGACCGCCATACACAGTCGCCGCAAGCGGAGTGATACAAACTGTGAAACGGTTCTAGTGCTGATACTGGGGGAATATCGCAAAGCTTTGCCATCACAAGAATAAATTGCATTTTTAAATAGTTTAAAATAGAAAACAGTTATTTTACATTTTAAAAATATTTCATAATAGCAACTTTATTTTTAATTAACTTGGAGACCATAAGGCAAAAACATCTTTAAAAAAACTTTAGATGTTTTGATATTCTGTTAAGTAGCTTAAATAGTTTAAGTTCAAGTCAACCTATTTATTGAATATCCTAAAATTATGACTCAAAGCTGGTGCTTAATTTATTTAGTAAAAAATAAAATAATATATACTATAGCATAAAACTGTAGATAGCAGCGTTTCATCAACAAAATATTCTGGTTCGCATGCCCCCGAAAAATATTACATTTGGCATCTTAATATTATGGAACAGCCCTCTTCTATGGTCTGTTGGACTTCGTATGCACAAGACACTTGACAAATACACGTCAAGTGTACCAAACTCAAAAAATAAGATGTTGAACGAACTTAATTTAATTAAGGAAAACTTTTTTCCAACAAAATCTAATTTGTTTGAAATGATTTGTTGTAATCTTGTTGTATGAACATATATTAATTTAGTCAATCCTGCTGCTAGATAAAGTTTAGTCAGGTTAGTTTTTGTCCTGCCTAAAATCGCCAACATTATAATTTTAGCTAATTTGACTCTACAATCACTGCTAGATGTTACTAGTGTTCTATTTGATTAAAACCACTTTCTACATAGTAATATTAAATATTACTTGTGCAGGACTGCGAGTGTGGTTTAATGCAAATAAAATGTATGAGTGCCCTTATAATGGTAACCACAAAATTCAAAAACATTACAGAAAGTCTTCTAAGTTTCTAACATAACTGAACATTAAACACTAACATTAACTGAAAAACACATAAAATAACACTTTAATCCCTAAATTTATGCAGTCCCTTGCAAAGCATGCTGGGAACTACAGATCCACTGCCCAGTTAGATGTCAACAAAAATGATTCATGTAGTTTTCACACAAATGAATTAAGTAAACTTCCTTAAAAATTCTTTTTTGAGTGCATTTGGTACGGGGCCATCTGTTCTAAAAATGAGGAGAACAATGATTTTAAGGTGACTTGCTCTGAAAAATACTCAAATCTAATACTGCCTGACAATCTGTGGTACTTTTGTACAGCAGGAACCTAAGAATACATTATAATGGCTGCTGTAATGGTTAAATAGAATAATGTAATAGCCAACACTTGCATTCTGACTGCAGCAGTGCAGCATGAGGGAAAAGCGTTGCCAGGGCCTACAGGATAATAACATGGAGTCCACGAGCACGCTTTCGATTTAAATACAGAGCAAAGCCAGGTGCCATGTTTGATCTCAAAAATCAAAACAACTATTAAAATAGATGCATTGCTAATGTAATTAAATGAAAGCATTAAGCAGTCTATAGCCGGTGCGTGTGAGAGAGACTCTCTGAATATTATTTTTAATGAATAAACAATGCGTCTCTGCATCTGAAGGCAGCACTGTAGCCATCAACATTCACCATGGAAAAGGGCCATTAGGCAAACAGCTGTCTGCTCGGAAAATCACCACTACAACAAAACCAGTGGAAATGATGGAGGCATTAGATGCTGCTTTAACAGGAAAGAAAGAAAGAAAGAAAGAAAGAAAGAAAGAAAGAAAGAAAGAAAGAAAGAAAGAAAGAAAGAAAGAAAGAAAGAAAGAAAGAAAGAAAGAAAGAAAGAAAGAAAGGAGAATTTAGAAGAATTTGAATTACTACCCTCAGAGATTTGCTGCATTTCAGTTCAATGACAATCTGTCTCTATATGGCATTAATGTGTCATTTATCTAATGAATGTTCATTAAACAGATTGGCCTGGAAATATACAGACTTTGTTTCTGTTTTAAATTCAGATGAATGAGTAACAGTGAATGTCTCATTTCCCTCCTTGACACAGGTAATGCCTTCTGGTTCGTGGAAAGGGAGGGAAGTCTCCTCTTACACAATTTCCATGTTCAGAAACTGAAGGTAAGATGTCAGTGTAACGGTAAGACCAGTTTTTATGAACATACGCAGCACAATATACATTACTACTTTAACATGGTTTTCATTCATTCTCTCCAAACACAACACCTATGCATGTTATAAAATATCCTATTTTATTATATTTTTTAAACAGGAGGATCATTTTAAAATTGAATGAATAGCAACTTGTCTATTCTCCTTAAGATATCACTCGTGCAAACCTTAAAGAAACCCACATCTAAAACTCTGTATGGTTGTTTAACAGAAGAAAACTTTCTGTAGAACGTAGAAGGTGAATTTCTACAGGTCTTAACAACGTCAGCTCCATTAGGACCCATGCGTTTATTTAGCTTTTTAATAGCTCTTCAGCTAAATGCAAAGGAGTGTCTCCTTGCTACGAGATCCCAGCTTTGAGATGCACTAAGCTGATATTAGGATAGAAATGATTTCTGGGAAAATGGACCATTTAACAAAATGAAAGTGACTGATTGGTCTCATGTTTCACCTCTGAACCTCAGAGAGGAGGAACATTAGAGCAGATTAAAGACTACTTTGATTAAAGACTATTGAAACAATAAATCTTGTTGTGTAGAGAGGACACAAACCTGTCCTGTTGTTACTGTTTGAATATAGTGAATTTTAAATAAAAAGCAAATGATATAATCATATACACATAAAATAATAAAAAGTATATTAAAAAAGTATATAAATATAAAACATACTACACAAAACAGTTCATTCCTGGATAATGATTACTCACTAAAATTCACAATATGACACAGGACATCTGTTATCAATATCACTGAAGGGCACCAAGATGAAGAAAGTTTTCATCCTAAGCCTTGTTATATTGTCTTCGTGTGGATATGGTGAAAGAAGACATGAGTTATTTTCCAATTTGATCTTTCAAAATCTCCCTGGATTGACTGTCCTACGTCACATTTTGCAGTCCAGTGAAATGCTATCATTCTAAAAAAAAAACACACACACCCAGCAGCAGCAAATCTTACAGTAGATTCTATTCAAGGTTTTCCTGTAAACCTTTAGGCTGCTCTGTGAGGATGTAACTACTTATCACGAAAGATTGTCATGTCACTGTCAACCACAGTGGACCGCCTCACAGTTCAGCGGGAAATAAAGTCATCATTACAGGAAAAAGTGCCTCTTTTTTTCCAATGGTGACTGTGCTTTCATGTCTGGTCACTTAATCTTTTCCATTTATCTTGTTTATTGAGACATGGCAGGCTAAAAATCCTCCCTTTTGGCTCTAAAGTGCAGGATTAATGGATGAACAATTGGATGGATAGACAGATTTAAAGATGAACCAGACACAAGTAAACGGTGCCTTCGAGGTTTGAAGCCATTACAACTTTTCATGCCACTAGTGCAACTTCAAATAATTGAAATCATTTTGTACGTGCGTCTGTCAGGAAATAACTTAACAATCCCTACACCTCGTCACGGGAAACATTTTGGGTACGCATTTATGACATCAAAGCAATGCAAAGCTCTGCTATGAAGAAAAATGAAAGATAGGACAAAAGAAAAATGGGTAATTAAAATAATTTTCAGAGAATGATTATCTGCAACAAAGATGTGCCTTGAGTTTGATGATTTTTTCGGTCTCCAACTACAATCAGTCAAAGTGAACATACTGTACTTAAAGAGTTCAGCCAATAACTGCCTATGGATGCTGTTCATGGACAGGAAAAAGCCTTGGCGTAGCAGACTAGTTTCTAATGACACACTCCTGCTGCCTCAAGGTCAAATGTCAAGAACACTTCTAACATACGACTGCAGTTAGATTACAAAGCCTCGGTGAATCTCATCAACAAAAAGCTGTGGTTTTGTGATGTAATCCCTTCTTCCATACTTCATTAGTGAATAGGAGGGATTACATACCATGTATGAAAAATAGGGCAAGATAACAGGGCTCCAGTGCCATTCACACATTTTTACTGTTCATACAACAACCACAGAAAGTTTTATTTTTAGCTATATTCACAAAAATGTTGTTCTTTTGAGATTTCAATTCATAAAAGAATCCTGAAAAAGGTTTTCACAAAAATACTAAGCAGTTTTCAACATTGATAATAAAATGTTTTTCTTAAACACCAAATCTTTTTTGTGAGGGATCATGTGACACTGAAGAGTAATGATGCTGAAAATTCCGCTTTACCATCATTCATTTAAAAGGGATGAACGGCATTGTAAAATATCTGAAAATAGAAAAAGTTATTTTAAATTGTAATAATATTTCACAATTTTACTGTTTATATTATTATATTACTGATGATCAATGTCAAACACAGATTTTTCTGTTTCTACAGTGTCTGCCATTGGCTGCCACTCAAAAGATGATTACATGATTAAGAGGCAGAGATACATGAACATATAAGAGCCACAGCATGAATAACAATTATGGCTCTCCATAACACTCATAGCACCAGGGTTCCATCTGAATTGCAACACTCTGCGTACTGCTTTCTAAGCATAGTGGCCGATAAAGCAGCGGTGTCCTGCTTACTCTGTGGGCTTGACACTTTAGCATAGCCTCTCTCAGCGCTGACACAATTCCTCTGCCCCGGTTCCTGCCGCCAGTGAAGGCGATAATGGCAACCGTAACAGGGTGATGACCTCATCAAGAAGAGCACAGTAGTGTAAGAGCCACTCAAAAGAATTTTTCTAACAGGTACGCAGGTTCATTTTGTACCTAAACTCTGTTCAATCTCTACAACAAAAGGATAAACGCCTTCCCTGGTGACAAAAATCCCCACTGGCATTTACAATATGCGGGCAGAATGTAGAAGATCTATTCTGTTCAGTAAGAGACTTGTTTGCCAATAGAAGAATGATTCATGCTTTTGCAAGTGTTTACTGTATGTGGAGGACGACTAGCTGACCTCCAAAATACTGCCAAAGCCGATGCTACAAGTAAACAATGTTGAGTAGCAACAGGAGGATCAGTCGAATGTTTAATCTGAGGAGAGGGTTGAGAGGCTACAATGATTTCTTGAACCTCTTAATTTGGAACGACTATAAAAAGAGTTCAGATAGAGGAAATAAAAGACACACTAGATTCTCTTAGCACAAGCACTGACCTTCACGCCGCAGGAGGTGGCAGAGATCGTTTTTGAGTGGCAGTGCTTAAAAATATCAGGCTCATGGATGTCCTTATAATATGTCCACAGGCTGACTTTGATGACGTTTGAAGCAGAATCTTTCAAAAGCGACTGTACGTGAAAGGAATTGATATTAGAAATACATTTTGGCTGATACGTAAATCTTGTACTGATAAAGATTCAAGTAGTACACGTGAATGGCTATTTGCAATCCATTTTTCTATCCATTGAGAATTGATTGGATTGTGAAAAGTTTCCAGAATGGAGCCAGACCAAACTGAAGTTTGGTAGAAGGAAATTGAATTTAACGATAACTTTAACGAAAACTATATTTTTCAACTAAAAAAAAGTAATTATTGATTCAATAATTAAACAGTGAAATTCCAGGTGAAAAACTACATTACCATTATTCTGCAAAGAACTCTCCACCAATCACATAATTGCAGCAAGCAAAATACACCAAAATTGCTCCTCCTACTCAGTAAAGCATTGCGAATGATGTAGCAGAGTCAAATTACTACACTCTTAAATTTAGTTTAGGGTTCAATTCTCACTATTAACTATATTAACTAAAATTTTGCCTTTTTTAAAATAAATTAATTAATTTATTTATTAGGGACCATGTACAATTTCAAACATAAGTGTTACCATTTGATGCATTGTACCAAAGTTTGCCACAGGCTAATTTACATCTGCAAACGACTACTAATTAACAAACTACTAATTACTGTTCATTAATAGTAAGGTAGTTGTTAAGTTTAGGTATTGGGTATGATTAAAAGATGTAGAATATGTTAATGCAGAATAAGGCATTAATATGTGCTTTATAAGTACTAATAAAAGGTCTATATCCTAGTGATATGCATGCTAATATACATATATATACCTTTAAATCAGTAGTTAGTTATGTATAGTTGTATTTCTTTATTGTTTTACATTTATGTCATTCATAATGCTTCTTGGATAGTTTGTTAAGTACACAGTCTTGTACCTTTTTTTTTTTGTCTGATTTTCAAATACTTTTATGCTTTTTATACTTTTAAACAAGAGCGCAAATATAGATGGGCACTGTTGCACTCAATTGGTTAATATTTTCAAACAGTCAGACTCACAATGGCAGAGTGACATCAGAGGGGGAAAATAAGGAATAACATGCACTAAAAGAACACGAGAATAACACAGAAGACCAGGGACATGCATTAACAAAGTAAATAGGTCGATTTTAGTTTCATGTTGCCTGTAATATACAGGCATTATGCAAGTTTCAAAAAAACAAAAATACTATTTTTTTCTGAATCATGCAAACCTCCAGTATCCTGACAATATGACAGCATGAAAGCAAAAGTGCCTCAGGCTGAAATAAAACACTACTGAAAAATTCATGAGACAAAGGCAAAGGATCAATGATTATGTTTTAGGAATTGATCCTGAGGAGCTAAAATGACCATTGCCTTCTCTAATTATAAAACTGAAAAACATGATCTATATTTTGCTTCGAACGTGAGTTAAGCAAAAATCAAGCTTGACTAACATTATGCCAGAGCACAATTGATGAATGAATGGATGGACAAAAGCTTTTATTGTGGTGTTATATGATAGAGACAGACAGATTTGATTTTATAAATTGACTGATTGATTGATTGATTGATTGATTGATTGATTGATTGATTGATTATGAGCCCCTGGGCAGGATTTTAATGGATATCTTATGTCTTCAAGAGTTAATATTAACTGTGCATTGTGAGATCAACTCAAAAGCTCACAGATTTGCAAGATATCTGTGTGGGAGTGGTACGTGTTCAGAATTCTTACTCAAGACATAATTCGTTTAGAGCCTTTTGATAAACGGCTGCTACACTACAACTCTCCATCAACCACCCACAGCCGCGCCGACAACACTGTTTCACAAAAGTTTTACAAAAGAGTGATGGGACAAGTTGTCCTTAAGTATGAAATACTGCTTCAGTGCTAGTGCTGTAATGATGGATCCAGACCAGAGCAGTATCAGTGGCATGAGGTGATTTTCTCCACTGCAGCGGTCCATACAAATGATGCAGTTTAGTTTGCTTTTCATACAATACGCTGAAGTCAGAGCACGTACTGTACAGTATGATCAAGAAAGCATGATCCCTGTAGCACATGGTTGTAATCAGACATAGACGTTAATCAGGGTTTTAATCAGAGCTTTCTGGGCTGATTGTTTCAGCATTTGGTGCTGTTCAACAACCCATATATCACAGGCCGTAACACCAGTCCCTAAATATTCACTGTGTAGTCCCTAATAACAGCAAAAGATTCAAACTTGTTCTGGTTTGTTCATACTTTGCCCTTATGGGTTATGCATCTGTGATTATTTGGCATTGCAATTTGGCACTACAGTACAAATTAACCTTGCTCTTTTTTTAAATGCAGGTCTAACCCCCTGAAATGTTGCTTAACCATTTAAAATGCCATTGTATAGTGAGAAAAGCCTGCATGAAGGTTTAAACCGATTTCTACAAGTATTGAGAGTTCAATCACGATTGGTCTCAACAGAAAATATTGACATGCACTCAACAAGTGATGAATCATTATTGGTTGTACACCATGAACATAGGCAACGCCTGTATGCAAACATCTTGCATGCCTTACATGTTTGTATTGCTCTACACTTCAGGACAGTGTCAACAATCACAGTTCCTATTGTCATTACATGCATGCCATCTAGGCAAGTTACTCACAATTGCAAGTAATAAAGTGTATTATGGAGACTAGCCTGTGAGAAGGGTTTTATGGATGATGGAGAGTATACTGGCATTGAATAAGGTGTTTTACTTTCTTAAAAAATAAAGGTTGGGGGTTTCGCAGTGAAGCAATGGAAGAACCATTTTGGTTGCCCAAAGAACCTTTCAGTGGACAGTAAAAACATTTTTTTTTAAATAAAACCCCCAAAACATTATTTTATAATTTTCCTAAACTAAGGTTGAACCTATTTTTTTAAAGAGTGTATGGTGTGTCATGGTATTATGGAAATTAATGCTCATGAATAAGGTGTTTAGTTTTTTTTTTTTTTTTTAGACTAGTGCCTGTCATTAAGCTGTTGAGTAATGAAAAAAGAACAAATAGTGACAAATTATTATTTCCTGGAATTTTGTATTGATTTATTTTGTTGATCATCTAACTACAGTATGGGTCTATATTTATAATCTGTGTTATTTCGTAATATTGTATCAAAGGAAGCTGTGGCACATGTGTAATGTCTATTAATCCGTCGCAGAGACGGATTTCGAGCCCCGAGCAACAAGTGTCCTATTTAATGTATGCCACACGTTTTATCATTATTCTAAACTCGCTGGATTGGAGCAATATTAATGTCGACAACCTATAAGTCACATAGCGTATGTCATAAGCAGAACCCATTTTATGTCATAAGCAGAACCCTCTCACTGCGATGTGTGTTTTGAGCAAGAGTTGACGAAAAAACCTACAAACAAAAAACTTTTATTAAAGGGTCAGTTAAGTCATTCAAGAACAGGACCCCAAGCATCATTCATTTATATAGCTATAATCTGCAGAAATGTCTAACTGTTCAGTTACAGTCTACGCGCATTAAAAGGCATAACGAGGCTTACCCGGTATGGCGAGGTTGGTAAGAGGAATAGCGTGCAAGGTGTCCGGTAAACTTGACATCCAGTCCGCATAACGGTGCTCGCTCTTCCCCTGAGACGAAGCCATGTCGTCGGTTCTCCGGTGCTCAGTGTCCGTGCGTCGCTCGGAGTGCTCTAGTATTCAGCGCCCGCGCTCGCGTGAGTTCACAGCACGAGCATCACCACACCCCCGAGACGGCGCGCGCCGCACACATGCATCACAATTTCCCCAGATTTCTGGATTTAAAGAGCGTCTTTACAAACATATATAAGCTCGTTGGATGTAACAGGTCTAAATGATTCCCTCCCATGTGTCTGCTGGCTGGGTCTGGGCGCAATTAGATAGCATGTGGCGCGCGCAAGGCTCGTGCGGATTTCATTAATTCATTTGATGTTGTTGAATAACTACTGTTTAGTGTCGAGGACCAGGGCGGGCGAATCCTCCATCCGTGCATCACACACATTCACTCTTTCAAGTTGAATAGCCTACTAACACAGTCGCTGTACATGTTTGCAAGTCTGATTAGTGAAGCAGTTCAAGTCGCGTCAGAAACAAACAGTGCAACAAGTGTAGATGCGTCATACAAATGACAAAACAACAAGCTTGAATTGCAGAGCTTCAATAAATAGGTGATACAACTATTCAAATAGGCTATCCAATTATAAGTAGATGTTAGAAAGACGGTCACCTTTCACTTTCATTAGGCTAAATTTAGAAAAGATGCAATGAAAGCAGGGCCGTAATCACCACAGGGTGACAAGTCCTCTTTCCTTTAATGCGAACTGACAGAGAAACTGGACTATGATGAGATCATCTGTGGTTAACCAAGTTCCATTGTCTCAGACTGATATTGCAGGAGGACAAGTAAAGTTAATTCAATAAGTAGGAATAGACATTGTATTGTTTGGCATGCACTGCTGCAATAATGCAGTGATGTTTTTACATTACTTTAAAATAAGTTAATCAATTTCAACTTAATTTTTTAAGTTATAGGAGATTCAACTTGATTTCTTAAGTCATTTGAATATAATTTAAGTTGAAATTACTTGATTTACACTTAAATTGAAGCAGCGACACAACTTTCATAAAGTTAAGTGTAGTTATTCATTAGTGTAGTTTTTAGGTTTTGTTTGTTTTGAAACTGGATAATATTGGCTTTTCCTTCAGACCACTTGCATTTATGGATGTGAAATTTAACAATTCGTTGATAAAATTGACAAGAGAATACTTGACATTAAATATGACTCCTGTCCATGTATGCTCTGTATAATTTTTCCCCATCGTACAAAAAAAACTCATATCATCGTTTCTTTTTATTGCAGGACAAGAACGTCACAAACACAAAATATACAGAGGATTTACACAGTATTCTCACTGTTACAGAATAAATTATCCAAATAAATTATCTAGGAAATAACATTAAATAAATTAAAAAAAGTATTCTATACTTTCTTGTTTCTTTCTTACATATTTTATAATCTCAACATATTGCATCGGCTCATTTAAAAATGGAATGATGTAATGATCTAAAATCTTTACACCATTCATTCTTCAGAGTATTATACGTATGTGGATGTAATACTTTTATATTCGATTTCTCTAAAATAACTTAAAAACTTAAATAATGTTTTTAAAAACAATATTCTTGTTATTCCCAATAACAGATTTTGTGGAAATGTAATCGTTGTCATACAACTCGGACAGCAATTCAAAGACAATAGACTATAACATTGGTGTTAAAGTTGCCTACTTCCCTAAGCATCTAAAGCTGTAACAGAATGGAAATAATCAATAACGTTACCAAAAGAACTCGACCGTGTAAATAAATAATAATTATTAGGCTTACTCTTAACTTATAACTTTCCTATTTCAAGTTGTTATAACAATTTCACGTGAAGTCTCAGGTGCGAAGGTAAGAGGGAAGAGGAGAAACACTGCTTTGCGGATAGGTGGAAGTTAACTGACGTTATTGTGAAAAGAGCCTATTCTGCTTAACATATTTTATGTACTACTAAAGAAATTAAGGAATAACGTTAAAACAATATAAGGGTTTAACAATAAACTGCAGTACATGAACATAAAAACACAAGATGTTTTTTTTTTTGCCCAAGTCATTAATAGACATTTATTGCTTAGTTCAAATATGTGCACACTGTGAACAGAACATGTAAGGCCTTAGAGCTGTAAAGTTGAATTGAATGGGAATGGCAATGGTTTTAATTATGAAATCCAGATGAGTTGTTTTGAGTGATTAAACACAATACTTCTTGTTTAACCTATTGACAATATTCTAACAAAACGTTTGTTTTTACTAAATAAATTGACGTCGCTAAAACAACCATTCAGGCTATTGCACATTCATGGACTTTATTTGAACAGATGGAGTTACTGTGATGGCTCGATGGCCTTTTTAAATATTTGTTTTGTATATGTTTCAGTGAAATTTCCTAGCAAATCTTCAGTTGAAGACCTAAAACTAGTTGAGTTGGGGATTTACCAAGCGTTTGGTTTCCGTCAGCTGTCCGAACTAAATCAAGCATTTTTCCTTAATGTGTTAAATTTGCTGCATTGCTTTCAAGTTAGGAGAGACCTGTTTGAAAAAAAAAAGAAGTCGTCAAAGTTATGAACTTGTATTCTGGATGATGATTCTTGACTCTGATGAATTTCATAAACAGTTAATAAAATTAACATGTTGTCATTCACCTCAAAGTCTGTCCCTGTGCATTTCTTAATGTCAGCTGGTGTCAGACCCTCCCAAACCTCAATCAGGGTTAAACCTTTGTTCTTGTCCACATCGAATACCGCCTGGAGAAGAGAGGACAACAATGTGACCATGACAGAAGTGCCATCAAATGTGCAGCCATGTGCAAGTGAACTCTTCTGACCTTGAGGATGTGGTTAGACAGTGTAGAGAAATTAAATGTAGTGGGAAAAAAACAAAAACAGAAAAAGGCCCTTTGTGATGTAATGAAATAAAACCATGTTTCTGTCTGGGAACACATTGAAAGCCTGGGAATTTAAACCTGTAAATAGTTATGATGAAAAAAAAAAGGAATAAAAAATATTTCCAACTTTGCACTATTTCTTGGTCACTATTCAAATAATAGTGAATAGTGTTAGATCTGTACTGAGATTAAATACTGCTTTATTCTTATTAATTCTACTCTAATTTGTACCGTAAAATCAGCAATAGAAAAGAATTAAAAGCAAATGAATTCAATTAAAATAATTGAAAGTGTGTGGCGGGGTGGGGGTGAGCTCATAAATAATGTCACATTATGAAATAAATGTTTTTCATAATGTGCATGTTTTTCTCCATCAAGCCATCACAATCATCATTAATATAATAACAACACTTTATTGTCATAAAAATGCAATACTTAATACACAATGCTGTTTGTAGAAGCATAAAAACACATTTGTCTGCGTCACAATGACTTGCGAGAGGTCAAGTGCATGCATTGCGCATGCTAAAGGCTATTACTGAACCAAATAATGTATGTTAGCATGTTCAATGTGACCCAGATCTCATGTTCCTGTAGTCTCATTACACCCTGTACCTGTGGAGCACAACCTGCCATGGGCAGCACGCTTGCTGTCGCTTCGCCTTGAGCCTGCTGTCTCTGTATCCTCTCTTCCACCTGAATGAGAGGCTTTAATTGCTGGAGGTTTTGCTTGGGTGTGTAACAATGCAGGCGATAGCATTAATACCTGCCAGTGTCCCAGCCGTAAACTCTGACAGTCCAAGAAAATGTTTCTCTCCTCAGAGATATTGTGCTGCGTGCTTGTTTATTTTTTTTTAACAATCAGGGGAAGGCAAATTGAACAGTCAAATACGGCAAGATGGATGGCGTAATCACATCACAGCTTGCCAGCAATGTTTCTATAAAAACTTCCATTGCTGGAGATATGCGTGCTGCTGAGATGACAAGTGGCAAATTGGCCAAGAAAGCCACTTTTAGATTAATATTCATTCTAGGAAACAATGTTTGCCCTGCATTAGTTACATTTCTAGGGCAACACATACACATGAAAAGCATCTTATAATAAAAATAAGTCCATTAACTAACATATGAATCACATACGTTAAGTTTCATTTATTGGCGCGAACAGTTGCTCTTTCTTTGTAATATTTTTGTGGGAGGTTCAAAAAGACAGCTTAACCCTCATGTTCTTCTGAGAGTGACTTTACAGTCTTTATGTTTGGGGTCAACAGTAATTTTGAAATGTAGGGTACAATGGGGTTAAAGGCTCCACTGGGTAAACGTCTCCTTTGACTTTGTTTTCCTCTAAACCACTAGACGGCACAAAAACTTGCCATAGCACTTTCCAAAAAATCCGCTTTTCAAGATGCAAGTGGAAATGCGATTCCACTTGTGCAAGTGCTGATGCGATCGCGGGAAGCAGCGCAAAGTTGATTCTGTATTAATATGATCTAAAATGTTATGTTTTTTTTAAAATGTTGTAGATTTAAGTGGCAAATGTGATTCGCTAAAATTATTGAATATATTTCGAGACAAATGTCTTCTTAAAGATTTTCAAAGATTTTGTTCGGTAAATCTGTTAAAAAGATTTAATAACGGAAGAATATGTAAACGTATGTTTGGGATAAAATGGGCCCCTGCTGTTGGGGCGAAAGGCACAATAATTAACATGATAATGCTGACGCAAACAAGCAGTGTTAGTGAGGCCAGCAGGGGGCGCTCACCCTATGGTCTGTGTGGGTCCTAACACCCCAGTATAGTGACGGGGACACTATACTGACAAAAAGCACCGTCCTTCGGATGAGACGTTAAACCGAGGTCCTGACTCTCTGTGGTCATTAAAAATCCCAGGATGTCTTCCGAAAGAGTGGGGGTGTAACCCCGGCATCCTGGCCAAAATTTGCCCAGTGGCCTCTGTCCATCATGGCCTCCTAATCATCCTCCTATATATACTAATTGGCTTCATCACTCTATCTCCTCTCCACCAGTAAGCTGGTGTGTGGTGGGCGTTCTGGCGCAATATGGCTGCCGTCGCATCATCCAGGTGCATGCTGCACATTGGTGGTGGTTGAGGAGATTCTCCCCTTCTATGTAAAGCGCTTTGAGTGTCGAGAAAAGCGCTATATAAATGTAATGAATTACTATTATTATTATTATTTTCCATTTCAGATGGTAAATATCATATATTAGTTGGGTGTCCACCTTAGAGATAATCACAATATTTATAATGAAACCATATTTAAAAATAAAATATGATTTAATGTTACTACTGTAAATCTATATTAAATTATCATATCATTCAATGCTTTCAGAATATTTATTTTTAAAATAATTTTGTTAATATTTTTTTTAAATATATTTTAAACAGTATAACTATTTTAAAAAATTGAAAAATTATTTTATTTATCAAAATAAACTGAAAAAAGTTAGCAAACTTTGCTAGTGATTATTTTGTGATTTAATTGGATTATTAAGTGATTATTTTGAACAAGTATTAACTTGGACATTATTAAAAACATTATTTTAGATAAAGTATTTGAGCCTTTTACCGTGTGTGTGGGGCAAAAGGCCCCCCTCGCCATCTCATACATTTATACGATTTTTAAACAAAATAACCCACTTTTATGATTTATTTTCACACAAAATCTGTTGCTCCATAAATGTTCAATACAAACATATATAGTTTTCTGCAGTCATACACTATGGCAATAGTAAAAAGCACATGTTTCTTAAGGTGTGCCTTTAATATTGTTTAAAGGGATACTTCACCTCTGGAAAGATGAATGTGAATTTAAAATGGGTCATTTATGTAGTAGAAATGTGAAATTATTTTTGAATTTGGACCCTTCTAGACTGAGAAAAGCCAGAAAATGTATTTGTGGCTCATGTGGATGAAAGACAACAACTCCCAGAATGCACTTGCTTCGCTGCCCTACGAGGCCACTCCCAAGCCACGCCTACCGGTAAGAGCGCAGTAAGTTAAACAACAAGGCTAGGCTACTAGTGACTAGTGAGTCTCCGTGACAAGTCTGCCCGGGATTTCGATATCTCCAAAAATGTACAGTCGCCATTCATTATGTTTACTGTGGCGAGCAGGACTAGACTGACGGCCGCGGGAGAACGACGCGAGGCCGGTGGCGTGATTACGGATGAGATTACTGTGAGACGCACCGGTCTCGTACAGTATCTCTCACGGAGAAGCGGGAATTTTCTTAGCAATGTTAAAACGCACATTAACCCATCACTTGTTTAGTTAAGATGGCTGAAACTATTTGTACTTTCTGTGAGTGAGATCCTACCCTCTATGGGAGGGTTGAAAACATGCGGATCTAGCGCCTTCTACTGGCTGTAGTTTTAAGCCTCTGGACAAAAAAGCCTCTGATGACGCAAAATGACGATTTTTGCCTCATCTGAGGATTTTTTACAGACAAAAAATACATAAATCTCTTGTCTCAGGGGGACATAAGGGAGGGAAGCATGGTAATTTGAAAATGCTACAGGTTTTCTACTGATACAAAGCTTAATGCTAAATCCTGCAGTATCCCTTTAATTATTTTAATTAGTCAATGTATCATGAATAAATATGAATTAACATTTACATTGAACAATAATATACTTAAAGTACCATCAACTTCAAGCTGTATTTTCTTGTTAGGTCATTCTATCAAAGCAAGCATGAATTTTAATTTTTTATTATTACTATTATTTAGACAATTATTTATTCAGCAGAATAATAATATTGTTTCTGCAGAAAAATAAACATAATCTTTCAAAATCTTAAGGTCAGTAAGATTTTTTTTTTTGAAAGAAATTAATACTTTAATTCAGCAAGGATGCATTCAAATAAAATACACTTCATGTTTCTTGAGCTACTACTACAATGGCCTTGGGGTCTCGCCGAACATGAAGGTTAAACATCCGAGCGGTTCTTATTATTACCAGAGCTGAAGCTCAGCTTGTTAGGCTGACAGACAGGGGCTGTGTTAAACAGCAGGGGTGGCATGACAAACACGGGCTGAATAGAAGGTGGTGCCAGTGTAGCTGGAGAGCTCTAACCTTTATAAATGTTGACAGAATCCTTTCATTGGAAACCACGTTGTGTGATTGTTACAAAAGCAAACGCTGGCAAAGCGTTAGGGAGTAGGGGACAGAGAGAAGACTAAAAGGTAAGGAGGGGAGGAAGGCAGGTAAGACTGCGGTTCTACAGTTCAGTGATAACACTGGCTCAGTCCATAAAGACCAGCAGCTCTGAGTAGCTGAGATAGCCTATAAACAGCTGCATCATTCAAGAGCCCCTGGACCTCTCCTAAGGCTTTTTTGATGAGATGAGAGGACAACAAATCCTTACTCTCCACAACCCAGCTGGGATTTTCCCAGCTTTCCGATCCTCGGCCATGTGGCAGGGCTGATAATATTATTAAGTAACATTCACATTAAAGAGCTCTGTCTGAAAAAAATATGTCGATGTGTAATGTCGCTCTGATCAGGAGATTTGATTATGGTTGGTCCGATAATTAGATTTCCATTTTCTACTGCCTATGTGCAGTGTCATAACAATTGGTCATGTCCCTTTATGTCTTTGCACATGCGTTAAAAAAAAAAAAGAGCAAAGCCATTTTCACAGCTTTTCACTGTGGTGACTGGTTTAATCCGAGGGTGATTCGGTATATAGATGAAGTGATAAGCTGCTGAATAGATGACATTTATTCTGTACAAGAAGAGACTGGTGTGGGCTGTTGATTAAAGCAGTCTCCTAATGCTAAAAGGGTAAAAACAATGAATCTTTTATATCAAAACCCACCTTTTCTGTGATTATGCGGTCCACACACTGTTTTCCGGTCAGAGGCAGATTGCATTTCTCCATGATCTTGTGTTCATCACCCTAAGAAATACATCAAATAACAAAACAAAGACTATAAAATATACTGTAGAAGTTTTAGTAGCACACATACAAACAATAAAATAGAAAAATAAAATATATTTGAATATAAACATGTATTTTTTTTGTGATCAAAACCTTTTGTCCGATTAATCACACATTCATGAAATTAAGCATGCACCATTTATCTTGTTTAACACATTCATTTTGTCATCATTTGCTATATCCATCAAAGTAAACTCGGTGATTCTCACAAGTATTTTCTGCTTTTTATTCCAAGGTAAATTTCCAAAAAGGAACTCTTGGAGACTACAAAAGGACAGCAAAAAACCAAATGATGCATATACCTACTACAATACAATACAATTACAATACAATTCCTAAACACCGCAACATACACATTACAAATCAAAACATTATCCTGAATGTGTGTGGAAACAACGTGGATGTACAGAAATGTCTGTGCATAAATACAATGTGCGATCAGTGCGTCGAGTGCGCACATACGAGGTTTGTTTGTGCATCCACATAACGGACTCATGCGTGCTTAAGGTCCTAGCACACTGATACGTAGCTTATTGATTAATCCGTTGCAAAAAAGTTCGCAAAACAATACAAAAATGGAGTCTTCAAGCAGGGAGGATGATTTTGTTATCCTCTTCTTAAAAAGAGGGGAAAAAAATATTTGGTCCATCTAATCGTGAGATTGCGTAGAGAGGAAGGAGAGTTCCACCTCCTTATCAAGGAGCTGCGGGATTATCCCGAGTGATTCAAAGTTTACTTCAAGATGTCAGTGGCGGCACATATTAAAAAGAAGACCACCAATTTCCGTGAACCAATTGATCCTGAACAGTTCTGGAGCTTGGCGTTTGCTTGTACGGTGGCGTAATTTTCAAAACACCTCTCAAAATGCAGAAAATGTTACCCAATCTGAACGTATTTATTTTTTAACGTGCTAAAATTTCGGACGAGTATTTCGAACTCAGTGTGCAAGGACCTGTAAATGGGCGGTCACTGCACTTTTCTTTCCATTTACTTCCATTCAAACGCATTCCATTCTATTTGTTAAATTTGTCATGCTCAAATTCTAGTGTGACCGGTGTCTTAAGGGGCAGATTTAATAAACAGGGCAAATTAGCGTGAGAGCGCAATTCCAAAACAGCGCAGGTGGGAGTGGAAAGTTCTGCGCGTGATCTACAAATTAAAGAACAAAGACGAAGTCAGATAATTTCCATAATGACAAACACAATCTACTAGCGTCTGGTTTAAGACGTGCTTTTTTTGGGCAGTAAATAATGGCACAAACACCAGTAATTGTGCCTGAAAGGGAAACTCCTACAAATGCATATGCAATAAGGTCAGCCACAAAAATAAACCTGTCCACGCCTTTTCAACGCCAAATTTTCACTGCGTGTCTTTAGTAAATCCTGACTGTAGTTTTTTAACGCCAAAAGAGGGCGCTGGCGCAAGCTGTTAGTATATCTGGCCCTAAGACTCCGGTACGTCACCGCAATCACCTTGATTGCAATCCTCATCCATCAAAACTTTAAGTCTGATTTATACTTCTGAGTCGGACCTACACCAGAGCCTCTACGCCGTAGGCTATGCGTTGGTTTTAATTAATACTTCTGCATCGTTGACGTGCAATTACATATGCAGAGGGAGCATGTGTGCAGACCAATCACAGCACTTGCGGTCCGTGTAGAATTGATGCGTTGTTACATTTTCGGATACGCCGGGTACGTCGTAGGTTACACGTGATACACATACCCTACGACGTAGCTATGGCATGAGTTCGACGCAGAAGTATAAATTGGGCTTTACTAGTGAGACGCTGGTTTGCTTTAAACAAAAAATTATTCTCAATTGAATCCTGAAATTAAATTCATCTCCTCTAAGCCCATGGGTAGGCTAGAGAAAACACTCTAAGCTAGCCGTGTTCATCATCAACCGTAATGGATACACTGGCCCTGCCGACTCAATAATTAGATAGCTGATGGTGGTTAATTCTACTCATGTCCAGAGAGCTCATCCCACAAGGGGCAGGCAGCTGGCCCTGTTAGCCTTCCCACAGGGCAGCCACTGCCAGCATGAACAAAGCAAGGGCAGCATGTGAACAGCAGCCATATCTTTCTGTGTCCATCCCTCTTGTCTTTCACTCCATCTCTGTCTGGGCCAATGCGATCTGAGTGGTGTGAAGGGAAATATGTCACCAACGTCATAAACGAGACTATTCGCGACCCTTGAACAAATTTAAGCACATTTCACAGATGGGAACACTGAACTCTGACAGATTATTGAGCAACGGTGTCATTATGATGGACATAGCAAAGCATCCAAATCTATGTTTTTTTCCAGTGCATACCACTAATTTAATTAAAACAGACAGCATGAAGATTTCTTTACAGCATGTGAGTTGAATTGAAAAACTGGAAATGCACTGCATATACTACTAAAGCTGCACCTAAAGAACTGTTTAACGGAATAGTAAAGAGCACCCTCACGTCGTTCATAACCGCATGCTGTCAAAGGTTTTTGAAGAATCTTTACAGAGCTCATTCCATTCACAGTTCATAAGGCTGTCGAGCTACAAAAAGGCACCATAAAAGCAGCAGAAAATGTGGTCCATGTGACTCATGCAGTATATTACAAATGTTTTAAAGCCATACAAAGCTATTGAAAGGCTTCAAAAAATGTGAAATATAAAGCATGACACCATGTCTACACCGGACACCACAGTTACCACGCAACAACAGCTAGAGGCTGTCTACAGTAGACGCGAAAAAGCGACCATTGCAAATCCATTTGTTCTTCGTGTCAGAAGTAGCGCAAACGCTTTAAGTACATCTGAAATATAACGGGGCATCAGTTTACTGTCAAGAATTGGTGGCATCCAGTGACAGGATCGCAGATTATAACGGGCTCTATTTGCTTTTATCGCATCGCACCGCTCGTGTCTGGTGACAATGTGTAAGTCAATTGTATTATACTTTCATGATGCTTTTTTGTAGGGATGCACCGATATTAAAACTGTGGTCGACACCTTTAAACCTATAATTATTTTCATGTCATGGCCAAAAATGTATAAATGACCAATATTAAAATTATATCCTATTTTGTCAAAATACATTAAAACTTTTTTTTAGATGTTATTTATACTTCGTGCAAACAGTGGCAGATACCATTTGTACCTCAATGCATTGTAACAACAGTGTGCAATAATAACAGCATATTCAATGAAAATTATAAAATTTATTAAAATCATAAATGGATACTGAATTATTGGGACATTACTTGTCCCTCTTCCTCTCGCCTACCCATAACCCTACCAGTTAAACACTTTATTCCCACTATTATATACCCGTTAGGCACTTTATTTCCACTTTTCGGATATTTTATTTGTTTTATTTTAAATTAATGCCTCTTCGAACTGATATGCGATGGAAAAGGCAGATGCGAACTTTGTCACAACCAATGCCAACCACTGGATTTTGTCTGGCTCAATCAGACAATGATGGGCGGAGTTAGTGTATACCCTTTGCCAACAATAAGGGCTATTTATTTGCACTTGATGTAAATAGACACTAATAAAAAAATTTTTTTTAAATAATTTAATTATTTTAAATGCTAAAGGTGAATTTAGGCATTATAACATTATGAATTATATGCAGTATGAAAAATGGATATAATTTGTTTTTATTTGCTAAATATTATGGTGTATTGTGTAAAACATTGTTTAAAGATGAACTTTAAGTGAGACTTAATCTAAACGTAAAAACAGAAGAAATGAGAAGCCAAATATCCAATATCTTAAGTCTCTAAATCAGGCAATAACCAATAAGGTTACCGATGTCGAAACACAATGTTTTTTTGTGTGGTTTATTTTGTGCTGTTTGGAGCCCCTGATAAATATAAACTGTATGGAAAAATTATTTTTTGTGAGTAAATAATGATAGAATATTCATTTTTGGGTAACTATCAGGTTGCAAATATACAAGGCATATATATATACCATTGACACTGTCTGCACAGCTGAAAGCTTCTCAGAATAATGACGCCTCTCCAACTGTCTGCTTAGGGAAAAGAGATTCTGCCACTCACAGGAAATAATGATGCCCTTCTCACAGGGAATACGTGCCATGCAATGTGACTCAATAAGAATCTGTTCATTAAAACTGATTGAGGCAATCATCACTTCCTTCTACATTTAAAACAAACTACTTATAGGAATTACAACAAATACCACATTGTATCTTCGTAAAATTATGTTCGATGCAACATATTTTGGTCTTATACCTTTAATCTTCAAGAGCTGATTTGCCATCCTCTCAAGGGAAAGAGACATCACTTATTTAACCTTTCTAAGCAGTGTTCCAAAAGTGCTGACATTTTTTAAAAACTAGGGTTTAAATTGGGATTTTCGAGGTTGGGAAAGAGTTCCAATTTAGTGATGTTTCTGGTGACCTAGAAAGGTATTACATGACATGGATAAACATACAAATATGACTAATACCTATATGATGTCGATCCAGTGGTATGATTCTTACTTCGACACGAAGGATCCCGGGTTCTAAATAAGTTCTAAACGGATTAGACCGCATATAGTCTATTTAATATAGCAAGCAAAATTGCTAACATACACTGCCATATAAAAGTTTAGGGTCAGTAAGATTTTTTTTTTATGTTTTTTGAAAGAAATCTCTTATGTTCACCAAAGCTGCATTTATTTGATCAAAAATACAGTAAAAACAATAATATTGTTAAGTATTATTGCAATTAAAAATGTCCATTTTAATACATAAACGTAATTTTACTCCTGTGATGCAAAGCTGAATTTTCAGCATCATTACTCCAGTCTTCAGTGTCACATTATCCTTCACAAATAATTCTAATATGCTGATTTTGGTGCTCAGAAAACATTTCTTATTATTATCAATGTTAAACAGTTGTGCGGCTCAATAATTTTGTGGAGACCGTGATACACTTTTTTAGGATACTTTGATGAATAGAAAGCCTTTTTGATCAGCAGTTTGCATTTCAACAATCTAAAAGTCTTTACTGTCAATTCTGATCAATTGAATGCGTCTTTGCGAAATAATTTCTTTCAAAAAGAAAAAAGAAAACCGAAAAACATTTAAAGGAAAGTGCATATATTGGAAACGGCACACTTTTAGCAGTGTTATACTTTTTCAATGTGCTACTGCTACGAGGAAAGCATAAATATGTAATGAATTTTTGTAATGAAGGTTCTTTTTTGGAGTCGTCACTTAGTCACTGGAGATGGAATGTGTGTACTGCATCAAAATTGAATAAAAAAAAGAAAAGAAATTCCATTCCAAGGTCCCAGAATGTCATTCTGGATCATTACGGCCAAATTGAACCCCTGCTTATAACAGCACTAGGACACTTTATTGTTTGTTGTTCCGCTTGTCTTAATTAGAAACATTCCAGAACGGCTTTCAGTTGCTGTGTGACATGCAAAGCTTGATCATTTGGCTTCTTTTGGAACTAATTTCATTAGCAGAGCACAAATAGGCATCCACATTGTGTCTGAAACGCAAGTTACATGATTATTTACAAACTGCTAACAAACTCAAATGCAATATAGAAAGCCAGCATAACACGGTCTCATATGATTACACCTACCTTAGCAGAGTGCTCCATTGTAACAACCACTTTAGTTCCAGCACTGGCCACTAGATCCATTGCCCCTCCCATGCCTTTCACCATCTTACCCTGAAGGGAACATACACAAAAAGATGTTGCAAGAAATGAGCAACACACACATGTACTTCAAAATACATTGTTACGTTACAAACACAGCATATTTCAGGTTGTATGAAACAAATGAGACAATTAAACAATTAAAATGAAATCCTATTCAAGGTGGACATAAAAGCTCGGTCATGTTTGTTCTGGAGGAGATTTGAAAGGGCATTGTTGCTAGGAAACCATAAACCTGATTACCTATGGCTGGAGTCACTTAACAAAAGGGCCTTTTCAGTGACGCTGATTTTATTGTTTTTTCACAAACATGCATGAACGCAGACACATGCACAAACACAAACTGGGCACACGGATGCTAAGAAATCCATGAGGAGTGTATGTGTTAACACAACGCCTGATAATGACACTTGTTTTGTGCCATATAGATTTTGCTTCGGTTTTGAATGCATCAACACAACATTTCCTGCCGTCCCTGAAGCAACACATTAAGTCAATGCCTAAATATTATGCCATTCCTCTACGAAAAATGAATCTTTTCCAGTGCCTTGACCGTTCATGCTTGCTGATCCCCTGTCGAGTCATTTTACAGCAATTTCCAAACTCTATTTTATAGGCTGTGGGAATTCATTTAAGAAAATATCTTCAGCTGTTTCTCTAAGTATTCGGCTTGAGCTCAACCAGCATGATCTCCTTCAGTCTCCAGCAGAGACAGACATACTTGAAATGCTTGAGTAGAATCTCAATAAAGAGAGGTGAATATAAATGTAATACCTAGTCTTGATGGGTTTTTCCTACTACAGGTGTCGGATACGGTGGAATGCCTCATAAAAATAAATATTATGAACAATATTAATAGAATTATTTTTCATTATAAGTCTCTTTATCTTGGCAAGATATCACAGGATCCCATTATGTGGCAAAATGATGATGATGTCCTTAATAGACCTAAATACAGGTTTATGAAAAGTCATTCTGTTTATGTGCTGGGCAAATCTTATGGAGGTTTTCCACTGCATGGTACGGCTCGGCTCGGCTCGCTTCGCTTTCTACTGCGTGGGAAGACTCGGCACGGCTCGGTTTGCTTTTCCACTGCAGTTAGTAATGCTTCAAAGTGGGTGGGATTATGGACTGATCGTTAAAGTTGCGCCACCTACTGCCGTGACATCATCTATTCCTCGGCTACCAACGAGAGGAAAGTCTGCACCTCGTCTACTGACCACGATTCAGCCATTTTTTTTTTTCAAGTTGCGTGTGACGGTCGTTTAAAGCAAGTAATTGAAAAAGGTTGTGTGAACAAATGCTACTGCGGTGGCTGTTGCTGCTAGCGGGTTTGGTGACTTGTTTCGCAAATCCAATGACGCTGGTAGTGACGATTCTCTCTGACCAATCAGTGACCTGCAGTGTTTACACGTCACATTTTAGTATCGGTACGGCACACTTGGAACCTCAACCAAGGTGGTACTATTTAAGTGAGCCGTCCCATGCAGTGGAAAAGCGCCAAATAGTGAGCCGTACCGAACCGTACCATGCAGTGGAAAAGCGCCATTAGGGGGTTTTCACACTGGGCACGTTTGCTACGGTCCGACTTTGAGTGTATTTGTTTTAGGTGCCCCCGCAGCCATGGTCTGGTTTCACACTCCCTCGATTCTATCGAACCCTGGTGCATTTGCTTTCATCTAAAGTCATCACAAACATGCATGGCGATGAAAACAGAACTCTGGTGAACGTCACTTGTGTACTATATGTGCGTTGCATGGAGGCAGCTTTCTGCTGCTTGCAAACGAACTCTTTTGTGGAGAAAACTGACTGCGAGCCATTCATTTGCAGCTCAGATTGCGCTCTCTACACTGCACGCTCACTCTTGCTTGTATCCGAGGTAAATCATCACCCCTGTCATTCCTTAGTTACATGCGTTTTGTTGAACTAATGACATCGTCATCAGCTAAAACGCATGGACATGTTAAGGCTGGCCCACACTAAAAGATTTTAAAAATCTTATCAGATTTTCAATATGTGAGAGACCGCAAACATGACGATAAAAAAAATCATAGATCATAACAGTTTTGTTCCTATAGTGAGTAAGTACATGATACACACTAACAGATTCCGTTCACAAACAACCAGATTTCTCGACTGAACAAGGGAAATCTCGAAAAAGCTCTTGCGGTCAAACGTGACTTTACAGAGTAAACAAACATGGTGGATGATGGGCAAGAAGAAATGGCGATAGTGTTTGGACTGCTTTTTACAGAAAGTTTGCGGGGGAAAAAGAAAAAGGCTTGGATGAAGTCTTCCATCAGCAGGGTTCTTCTTACACAACATGATTTCAGATCGAAAATATTTAACATGTTAGATATTTACGATTTAATATCGGCGCAGCCCCGACGTTCTTCCGACCAGATTCAATAACTCTTAACACTCCTCACAGGAAAATCTGATAAGATAATAGAACCATCCGTATTAACAGGGGCTTTAACTTGGATGGTCAGAAGGGAAGAATTGGGCCCCAAATCGGCCCGAGTACCTTGAGTGTGGGTGCATTTATTTTACTTCCTGAAAAAAATGCATACCCAAATTCGAGTTGCTTTTACATTCTCCTACAAGTAGTCTCGGGTTCGGTACCCTGGTGCCCTTCCAGGTCCGAATGACGGCTTTCACATGACCAATTTTTCATGCAAACCGTGCTCTGTTTTGAACTAGATTGCCAGTGTAAAAGCCCCTCACATAGCTTAATCAAAGGCCCACACAGACAAATATATGGCAGATTGCAAGCAGTGTTAACTAAAACCATTGAATATTGTTCATTGAAATAAAAATAATTTAAAATATAAATATTAGATTAAACATTTTAACTTGAAAATGAGAAATGTTGGCTTGGCAACTAATTGAAATAAATAAATTTAAGTTGAAGTACTTAAAATTTAAATTAAAACTAAAACTGAAATAAATAAATAATTGTATTATTTTATATATAAATGATGGCTAAATAGAAAGGCAAAAGGCAATATCAAATTACAAACGCACAACAACATTGATTAATAAAAAAATTTAACAGAAAATATAAAAATAAAAGCTAACTCAAAATATTAATAAACACTATAATAGTATACAAATAATATAAATAACAATGATTTCAAGTGGAGTGCAGCTATTTCATGACTAGATACATCACTTACTACATTAAAGAATTATAAAGTGCAAAAAAATATTTTCAGCACATTTAAATTTTCCATATTTTGCTCAACTGTTAATTGACAGATAAGTTGCAGATCTTCAGTGTAGTTCTTCAAAATCTTTCACATGCATGCGGTTTACATTACAAGCTCAGTGTAGTCTTTAAAGTTCAAGGTTTCTTTTGAACTGCCATCATTTTGTTATAATTGACTTTTTATTTAAGTATTTAAAGACTAATGTTATTTCAAAACTAGTTTTAAACAGTATTTTAATAGCAATCCAAATACATTTTTGTGAGGTATATTCATTGAAATGTATCGTGATGTAGTTGCTGATACCCCTCCCTACATATGGCTTTCCAACAACTTAATAACAATAGAAAATAAGTGGTGCCATATGGTTCACAAATTACATCAAATGACGTATATGGATATGAAACTTGAACTGTCATCTGTCAGATGATGAATCATAATGCATTAACCAGTTAAAAATGGTCCAAGAGTCTACCTCAAAACCACAAAGTGCAAATCAATCAATCAACCATCAAGCTCTTATCATCACTGTTGGCTGTAAACACAGAGAGCTTGACAAGCGTGCAAATAAATAACTGGGAGCAAAGTGGAAAGGAAAAGGTCCAAGTGCAAACACCTGCATGGGCTTTTTCTTCTTCATTTAAGCAGCCTTTGAAGGAGGCACATTCTGGAAGGAGAGCTGTTTACACGTTGGGAAAGTGCCACATGGAAGTGCTGTGTGGGTGTGTGTGTGTGTGTATATATGTGTTGAGGGGATTTTTCACATGAAAAAAACCCGCAACTTTAGTGGACAGCAGACTGAGAGTTTCCATGACAACTTATCAAATATTTCCCCTGTAAATCACACTATCCTTGCATTTCATGCCTACTGATGAAGACAAGAAATTATGCCCTTCACTTCAGGCAATTTCCTTTTGTCGGCTTGCGTCCTTATCCTCTCCTACACAAACTGGCTGGACATTTAAATGTGTGGTGATTCAACGGTGGCTGGCGTTAATGCCGTTTCCTAGACAACAATTGAAGCGCCAGTGACAGTGTGACAAAAGGCTGTGTAGTTTAACAGAGCTGAACATCTGCAGACAATTGAATAAGTCTTCACATCTTGAAGGACCAGTGAACTTTATGGTATAACATTTCATGTTCTTTTTTTTTCTTTTTCTTTTTTTACTATTAACCAGAAACATAACCTTTTGGCAAGGTGGCTTGCCTCTGTGCAGCATATAACCCGCTGTCACTTCCTAATTATATATCAAGAAGTCAAAAAAGAAGTAGTTAAAGGCATAGTTCATCCAAAAAACTAAATTCCATCATCATTAACCTCATCATGCTCCAAACTTGACATTTTCGTCTGTGAATCGCTAAATAAAAAACTGATTAGCCGCAACAATAAAACCACCTGCCTAATATCGTGTAGGTCCCCCTCGTGCTGCCAAAACAGCTGTCCTGTGGTATCTAGCACCGACACATTAAGGGGCCATCAAGGGGTCTGCAACAACCTTTAGGTAGGCTACATACATGTCAAAGTAACATCCACATGACACACACCCAGCCATCCACTTGATCTAAAAGAAAACTTCATTCATCAGACCAGGCAACCTTCTTTCATTGCACCATGGTCCAGATCTGATGCTCACGTGCCCATTGTAGGCGCTTTCGGCAGTGGACAGAGGTCATCATGGGCACTGTGACCAGTCTGCAGCTATGCAGGCCCAAACGCAGCAGAGAGTGATGCACTGGGTGTTCTGACACTTTTCTTAGTTAGTTAATGCGTTCATGACCTCAAGGCTAGATTATTGTAATGCTCTACTGGGTGGTTGCCCTGCACACTAAATAAACAAACTCAAACTGGTACAAAACGCAGCAGCTAGAGTTCTTCTAACTAGAACCAGGAAGTATGACCATATTAGCCCGGTTCAGTCAGCACTGTATTAGCTCCCTATTAAACACTGTATACATTTTACAATCTTTTGCTAATTATTTACAAAGCACTAAATGGTTTAGCCCCCAGTATATGAGCGACCTCTTAACACTGTGTGTTGACACATTCCTCGTTAAAATTTTGTAAGACTTATGCCACAGTAAAGCTTCTGTTGGCTTGTTCCAGATGGGATAGCTTCTGTTGCCCTCGTGCATCGATGATGCCTTGGGTGCCCAACACCCTGTCACCGGTTTGTAGTTTGTCCCTCTCAGACCACTTTTGGAAAAAATTTCACCACTGCTGACCGGGAGCAACACACAAACCTTGCCGTTTCAGAGATACTCTGACCCAGTTGCCTTGCAATAAGAATGTTGGGATCCTTGTACAATCCATAATCCTTGTCAGAGTCAGATCTTTATTCTTGCCAATTTCTTCAGCATCCTACATGTTGGTTATGAGAACTTGTTGTTTTTTAATATTAAAAAATAGCCATAAAAACAGTTAAGCAGAGCTAAGTGATGTTTGGTGTGGAGCAGGGTACTTCAACCTTGATGGTAGGAACATTCCTTATTACAAAATGTACATATTGGTCAAGGGGCATGGTTAAATAAAAAAGCGTCATATTTCAGGATTAAATAAAATAGCATGATATTTCTATGTAATTAACTGTACTAAATATTACATTAAATTGAAAGCCATGAAACATATAAAAGAGAACAAGATGCAGAGACTGAGCAGCTTCTGTGGCCTTAAGTTCTGTCAGGTAATAGGTAATTTGAAGTGCACTATAATTTTGCGTCTGGGTTTGCTGGAAGGCTGTATGAGAGCCATTTCTGAATGAGGGTCAAGAGTTAGAGAGTCCCAACTCAGGTATGTGCACATGAATCACATCTTTTTACAAGAGAGTGTGTGGGTGTTGGGATGTGGAAGCAAGCGGGACTATTTAATCTAATTCAGAACATGTTCGACCCCCATTTTTTGCATCAGTGTTGTACATTATAATTAAAGGCACATTGTGACTATAAAGCGAGGAATTTTCCCTTCTTCTTGTCCATAAAAAAAGAAATAACAGCTTCACCATAAAAAACAACCAAAATCCTTCCTTTACCAATGAATGCCAACCAGTTTTTCTTAGAGCTCAAGGCTGATGTACATTTGTTTTTGGATTAAGCTGTCCTGGAACATTATGAATGCTAATTCATAATCCCCTTTACCAATGCTTTAGGGGCATTTTCTGAGGACGCAATAGAAGCAGTTTGTCCTCCACAATCAACAGCACAAAAATAAAAATGAAATTTGATAGGTCAAAGTGGCAATTCACACACTGCATGTGTTTTTGCATTGAAAAACATGAGACTGGCAGTGGAATGAGAAAAAACAAAGCATGTTTTTTAAAAGTTAAACTTCTTTTAACTTGAGTGCTGTGTCTTTAGAACTCTGTGTCAAGCGCAAGATGCAACATGAACTCTGCTGTTAACGTTCAAATGAATGCATGCATGCGTGACAGTTGACTATGTTCAGAATATTACCACAGGTATTCTGGTGGTGGTTTGGAAAGTAAGTAATGCATTGGTGATCTGTGTTTTAGCAACATGTCAGCTTGGTTAAATTAAATATTAACCTTCATACCTGTTGCCATCATAACACCTGTGATGTTTACCGAGGATTTGCAGACTAATGGTCTGAAAAGTGACAATTAATAATAACAGTTACCCACAAAAATCTCCCCAAAATAATAGCTCAATCTGCCACACCCTGCCACAACTCTTCTTCTTTTAGTGGTACTGGCCCCCTGTTGAAAATTTTATGACTATTTGATGTAGCATGTCTTCTTTATCATCATTTTTGGAATGCTGAGGAGAAGGAGAGCTGCTATCGGTCGATGAGCAGATGGAAGAGGTGGGGTTGAGTAATGTCCCCGTTCCTCTAATATGAGTCTTCCAGCTCCAGGCCCTCTGGCTACATTAGTCTGTTGTCCTTTTAGTCTTGAGAGGTGGCCGGGGAGCCCACAGTAATTGGAGGGATTATTGTGATTAGTCTGCCAGGCTTGTCTGATTCATTTAGAGTTTAAAGGCTAAAGACAGCTTAGAACAGCACACTCTGTAGCACTGCATGCAAATCAATGTTCATCGGATGGATGGATGGATGGATGGATGGATGGATGGATGGATGGATGGATGGATGGATGGATGGATGGATGGATGGATGGATGGATGGATGGATGGATGGATGGATGGATGGATGGATGGATGGATGGATGGATGGATGGATGGATGGATGGATGGATGGATGGATGGATGGATGGATGGATGGATGGATGGATGGATGGATGGATGGATGGATGGATTATATACTAACAACACCAAGGTCAGGTGTTTGATTACACGGTCTAATTTGATTACAAAAAGTGATAAATTGTATACTCTGAATGCTCTGTCGCTGTCACTTTGGATAAATGCCTCTGAAAAATGCTTTAATTTAAATGTTATCAGCTCACAAATCCATATCTTCGGCATCTCAGACACATTAAGTAGCACATGTTTCATGAGTGTAATCTCTGCATATCAGTGTATGCTTCACACATTGGCCTTATCAAAGTGCAAGTGAGGAGACTTGGAAAAAAAGCAAGGGACACAAAAAAGAGACAGGGAGGAGGAAAACAACACTGAAAGCAGAGTGCAGATCATGGTCCATGTGTGCCAGTTTGTGAGAAATAACCTTCAAGCAAACTCGATAAGCGAGACGCGCAGAGGGCCAGAGGCATCAGTCAGTGACAGGGCGAAGGCCCTGGAGAACTATAAATAACCCTGCAGAGGTGTCTGTATGCAGGGCAGCTGTGTATCGACAGCCCCTCAACTGAGCGCAGGACCAG
Organism: Phoxinus phoxinus; assembly: GCF_949152265.1. Classification (NCBI taxonomy): domain Eukaryota; kingdom Metazoa; phylum Chordata; class Actinopteri; order Cypriniformes; family Leuciscidae; genus Phoxinus; species Phoxinus phoxinus. Next base: position 17,783,659 of record NC_136890.1, read on the forward strand.
GCGCCACAGGCGACAGCCAGCTGAAGAATGGCTCCAAAAAGCCACAGCCAACATTGACTCTCATTAAGCCTTGGAAACCCTTTTAATAACCTAAAGGGAAGCAATGACTTTGGATTTAGGCCAATATAGCAGGCTAACAGACATACAGACAATACTTGGATGACTGTAAGGAGTAGTACTGAACAATGTGAACGCAAGTAAACTAATAATGGAAAGGAAACTGCTTTGACATGCAGTGAGTCTGATTAACTGGAGCTTATGTTAGCGCACACTGTGTACTGTGCAATTCAATTGTTGAGTTTTACTAGTTTTATTTATTGTGGTTCTTTTAGTGGTCAAAGTAGTAGTTCTCATCTGGTGGGTTGTGTCCCAAAAAGTAAAATAAATATAAACACACGCACGCACGCACGCACGCACGCACGCACACACGCACGCACACACAACAAGGCTGCATTTATTTGATCAAAAATACAATATATATGTGTGTATGTGTGTGTTTGTATTTTTTATATAATATATATACACTGTACACATTATAGGAAAAATACATTATATTAAATAAAGTATAATAATAGTAATAATAATAATAATATATTTTAAACAAATATAGTTACTTTATAAAAAATAAAAACAGTACCTTGTTGGATCATCTAGTAAAAATCTAAATGTAAAATCTGGATCCTGAAGTAAAAAAAAGTTGAGCATCTTGTTCTAGCTAATATTCTGACCAAACTTGTTATGCAATTAATATCCCAAATGTTACAGTATAAATTAAACTCTTCATGGGTTTGTATAAGTGCTACCTCAGTGACAAATTATTTTTTTCAGCATGAAAGGAGAAGATAAAAGCTGTAAAATGAGACCATGAATCTGTATATATGCTCCTCGGAGAACATCATCTTTTGCATAAATCACTTCTGATTTCATGCTGTGAGGTTCTGTCATTAGCTGCTCATTGATTTCCATAAAACAAAAGGAAAGCTCTCGAGATAATTTCAGTAGGAGGTTGGAAAATAGATGCAGATGGAAAGAAAGGAAAGAATTGGAGCTGTTCTATAGTCTTGAAGTTTGGTTTGATTCAGCAATGAATGTATGTGTGATGAAACTATGAATGAGCCTTTACCTTTTACACAAGTCATTATAAAATACTTGAGAAGGACACAAGAAAATGTAATTACAAACATATTGTACCTACAAAACAACACCAAATGTTTTGTGTGTGTGACAGAAATGGCTGGACTGAAGCAAGTAACATTTCAGCTTCACTCTGCCTGGTCAGTCTGACATATTGTACCAATAAGTGAATGAAATTGTGAACTTGCCGGAATCATCCAGTTGGCCAAATCTCCATATTTGGATACCTGCATGGCTCCTAACATGGTCAAGTTGATATGACCCCTAGAGGAAACAAAAAAAGACATCAATGCCAAAATTAAGGTGGCAAAAAAGGCTCATTGTCTATTGTCAATAGAGTAGCAATGCTACTAGAAGCACAGCACAGATTGTCAAACAAAGCAGCTTTCTATTGGTCAACGCAGCAAAATCGAGTGACCAACTGAACCTTTCACGAAATCTGAGTAGGGAAATCTTTGCCCACACGCAAAATTCCACATTGCGCGGGATTCCTATTGAAATGACTGGATTTTTTCCAAGAAAACTCACAAACAACTGTAAACATGACTACACCTTTACTCAGGAGTATCATGGCTAATAAACGGTGCAATTCCAATAGGGTCCTCACACCAATGGTGCTCAGTCCCTAAATATTTAGACTGAGTTATATGCAGAGTTAGGCACTTAAACTAATCTGTTCGGTCTCATTAATTAATATAATAGAATTATAAAATTATTATTTTTTTGAATGTGGAACAACAGAATTTGGTTTCAAAGCTGTAAAGTCTGCAATAAAACACTGAGAAACGGGACATCCTCATAAGAATAAGAACAATAAGCCACTATTTTTATTATGAGATCATGTCATTCGGTCATGAATTTAACAAATGCAAGATTATTACTTGGGTCAATGCTGACAAACAATTAAAATAAATAGTTCACCAGAGTATGTTAGGGTGAACTTCAGTACTTCCTGTATATATAGTCATTTATGCTCAATACACACTTTATTTAGGCAAAATTGACCATTTCAAAAGGCCACCAAAAAAATAAAAAATACCTCACCACCTCCTAAAAGACTAGACTAAATCATTTGAGTAGTAAGGACCTGTGGGCGAAAAGTCAAGCCTTATTGACTTGAAATAGTGCACCACTAAACCACTGGATTGTGATGGCCTTGAATCTACAGACAGACTGTAAGTGGGTGGAAGTGCTCTATTCTATAATGTATGTGCTGTCATGACTCCCCTTGTGCCGGGTACAGCAAAGACCCCATGACCATTCACTGCGCTACCTATTGCACCAGACAATTAAGGCCTAAATATACGACCACTGCTGGATTCGCAGACGGCGAGAACAGAAATAATTCTGAGGCTTGTGGGAGGGCGGCGTTAGCTGCCTGTGGAAAAATCGATAAGGCTCATAAAACATCAACGGGGAGTTTTCTAAACGACATGGGACTAATGCTTAACATACAACTATGCAAATAACAGCATTATTAAAGATACATTTCACTAAAACAGATAGCTGGAATAAAGAAACAAACAAATAAACATATATACATACATACATACATATATTGTATATACTCATGTATACATACATATTTTTTTTACTTATCCTGAAGTAAGTTGTTATGATGCTAATAACATGGTTTTCAAATTATTCATTTTAATAATAAATAAATAAACTTTTATTTTTAATTTTTTTTTCAACTTTTATTTATTTTATTTTTAATTAAATTAGACAAAAAGAAAAGTCTTTTTCTCAGTGGTCTCAGACAGCTTTTGGACGTCTTTGTGTTAATACAATACATTGGGAAAATCAACACATGAACACTTGGTGTCGTCAGGAAATTGATATTCACATACGCAGGATGCAGAATTACACACTCCCACACTTAAGACCAGCAAGAGTCAATTGCTTTATTGACAGCACCGCAGGTTTCTCCGTGAACGCGAGAGCGGCACCGGGAGAGACAAAGCACCTTCATTCCGGCCGTCTCACCCTACTGAGCAGTACAAGAAGCATCCAATTAAAGTAGCCACCTGTTTTGACAGAGCTGAAAATGTCAGCCAACGTGCCCAAAGGCGCAGTCAGCGTCACGGCCCGACTCATTGCATATTCTGCCTCGGCTCCATTCCAGACTTTTACCATTAACACTCAGAAAACAACCCTTTACCAGCTGCAAATCAAGACAGTCACGGCGCTTCATTCAACACAGAAAGTCACATTTATTATCGGAATGTCTAAGTGAGCTCTTCCACCCACAGATGGTTTCTTTAAGTTTTATCATCTGGGTCAAAGTACTCAGCCTGTCTGAGGAGCAGTTGAAAATAAAGACTAAACTTAATAAAAAGCCAGTATATATGATAGAAAATTAAAATGTGATTTGTCCTTACCCTCTGATCATGGCAAAGGAATCGTCGCTAGAGAAATAGGCTGCTCCAGGAAGAACTGTGACAGTTTCTTTACCTGAAAGGGTAAGGGTGAAATGGAAAGAGCTTTCATTAAGTGCTCTAAATGGACAAATTAGGTTATTAAAAGGCAATTTATGCAATGCTAATGCTGTATAACTGTCTACAAAAAGGAAAGTGAGGGATAATTATTACCAGCATTGATAAGATCTGCATCAACCTCTTCCACTGTTGGGTAGGGGCCCTGAATTATATTTAAAAACAAATAGTACCGATGATTAATGACTTTTATGATGAGTTAAAAAATTACTCGGCTCATATTAATAAAGAAATATACAACAAACAACAACAAAAACATTTATAGTTAAATGGAGACAAGAATTTAACTTTTGCTTCATGTAGACAAAAGACATTTAGACAGATCTAATGGTTTTATGTCTAAACTCATTTTTAATTTAATATATGATAGCTATATCGGATAACGGTAATATTTGCCATGAATATTTTTCTCATATAAACTACAGATGATGCAATTAAACTGTACACTTAAAAAAAACTAGATTCAAACAACAGTGTTTTTCTCTCATTAACATATTAAAATCATAACAGATGGTTTATCAATAACGTTTCTAACTGCATTAGCAAATTCAATATAAATCTGTTAAAGAAGAGCTTACCAGCCCCAGAATGCCATTTTCACTCTGCAGGTGGACGGTTATATCTGGTTTAATGAAATTACTTGCCAGCATGGGGATTCCAATGCCCAGGTTAGCTAAAAAGGTTATCAAACTGCATTAACAGATTATCATGAGAGACACACAGGAAATGTCATTTTAGTAAACAATAAAACCATTGTTGCTTACAATAATCTGTTAATATTAAAGGAAAAGCTCACCCAAATTCAGTATGTTTTTCACACTAAGTTATCATATGGCTTCAGAAGACTTGAAATATAGCAGAAGATATGTGATACTTTTATGATACTTTGAAAGCTTTAGTCCTCATTCATTTTAATTGCATGTCAAATAGAGGCTTCTTAAAAAAATTCCCCTTTTTGTGTTCTAAAAAAAGTAATATAGTGCAACAGTCAGGTTAAAACTCCATTCATTTTCTCCATAGGGAAACAAATTTGGAACGATAACTTATAAACCTTTAAAGACAGACCTACTGTGAGATACGAGGTTGTTAATTTAAAATAATATAATATATTTTAATAATATAAAATCAAATAATATTTGGTTCTGCTGAAGACGTCAGCTCGCATTATTTCATCTTATTTTTTAAATAATTGTTTAACAGCTGAATTCCTGGTGAAACACTACATTACCAATGATGATGTACAGAAAATCACACCAATCAGAGAGTCCAAAAAAGCAACACGTGCCAAAAGATCTCAATAGCTCCGCCCACTCCCATAAATGACATAAAAAGCATTTTAGCACTTCTAGTTCCACCGTCCCAAAGACAATGTTTTATTTTAATAGGTTTTTGGTTAAATGGCTGAAATAAGGTCTGTGGTGAACACAAGCTCAAGATACTTTCGAGTTTTATTCTACGACATAAAATATATCAGTATTACCCTGTGTCTTGAAAAGGCGTTTTCTAGCAAGTAGCTAAATGGGACTACAGAGGCTGTCGAGGGGCTTTTTTGCTTCAAAATCAAAGTTTGTAGTGTTGTGATTCACCTCATAGCTGGTTGGCTTGGTTCACAGCTTAGAACTCTTTAAATGAAAACTTTTTTCAAATCCCTACGGTACAAATTAATGGAAAAAATACTTGTGCCGCTAAAAAACGGGGCAGGCACTAATGCACTCTATACAGGTTTTGAACAACATGAGGGTGAGTAAATGATGACAGAATTTTCATCTTTGGGTGAACTATCTCTTTAAAGGATTAAAACAATGGTCCAGTGAGATTAAAACGATAAATGTAGGTGACATGGTCGGAAACACTGTACATACCGTACATCCCGTCCTCAAACTCCAGCGCAGCTCTGCGAATAATCCTCTCTCTCACAATATCAGAGTCTTTTGTGGGTTTGGGATTTTCAGCCTGGCCTTTCTTAACTGTACGCCTCTGCAAAATGTCAGACAGAGGGGCGGCAAAAGATGACAGAGGATAGATGGATAAAGGAAAACTGATAGAAACGAGTCAGACAAGTCGCGCCACCTTACCTCGATCCGTTTCTCGTAGAGATCTCCCTTGACGATCCTGTGGACGTAGACGCTGGGGATGTGGATGTCCTCTGCTGCAAACGTGCCCACATCTACAATCTCCTCTACCTGAAGACAGAACATAGACCAGCTGAAGGTGACAATGAGATTAAGATCTCGTGTTACTTTGTAATACAGATTGGCAGAACTGTTGACTAGCCATCTTTAGTGGGGTAGATAAGTTTAACGAGATTTTTAAGTACCTTTGAATCTTGTGCAATGGCTAAAGGGGGTGCTGCAACCTCTCAGAGACAGTTTTAGCATGTTGACAGCATGTAGGGCACTAAGAGTCTATCAGTACTGTCAGCATGGCAAACTGTCAGAGAGTTGCTTCTCTGAATTCATCCCATTTCACTCCTGGACTTGAAGTCTCCTGCCATGAATAATGTTTCTGTTATTTTGCATAATCCACAGGGCTACTTTTTTTGTGAGGACTATAATTTTGTGCAATAAATGAATGTAGATATCTAAACTATTTATTTGCTGAATATCGCTCAGTTACCCAAATATACCATTCAACGTCTGACTCTGTACGATTAATACTTTTATTCAACAAGGATGAATTAATCATAACCGACAGTAAAAACATTGTTAGAAAATATTTTAATTAAAAAAAGCCGTTCAAGTGGTTTTAACTTTCTATTTATCATTGTATCTATTGTATCTCAGTTTCCACAAAAATATGAAAGGTACACGGAGTAGGAATTTCTCCCATCTAGCAGCGAAATTGTATTTTGCATTCAAACGAACTAGCGCCTCGCTTTTTCAAATGGGTGATGCAACTACGGTAGCCGTTATGTACCAAGAAGCTATGACAACATTTTCAAAGTTTTCTTTCGGGTGATGAGGTTCGTTATTTCAAACAAACTGCAACTTGACACACAACGAACAAACTAATGTTTCAGTATGAATCACAGACTGTAAAAAGCATGAGCTATGCTAATTAGTACCGGTAGTGATACATTCTTTATTCGTTAATTTTTCAATGTAAGTGCATTGTTAGATATCATCATCAGGTGATTCAAAGGAGAGGAAGAGGAAGATGTATATTTGTAATTTTTTTGCCAAGAACGCCTCTCACAGATATCCTTGTCCGTTTCAGCCATGGACAGTTTCAGCTGGTTTCAGTCACGTGACGCTGGCTCTGAACAAAAACGCGCTGTGGAAACGCGTTGAGTAGGCTAGTGCTTTTTGTCCCTCTCTGCTATTATAGTTTTTCAAAATGGCGGAACGACATGGAAGCCTCCATGGACTTAACCGCCCAATGTAAATAAAGATAAGAAATTCTTTGCTTACGAGGATAAGTCAGATCATTGGCAGAGGTAATTTTACACCAATGAGGACATATTTATAAATAAAGATATTGATTTTAGTTAATAAAATATTTTTTTAACTACACAGTGTACCTTTAAGCAGCACAACTGTGAGCAGCAAATCAGCATATTAGAATGATTTCGGAAGGATCATGTGACACCGAAGACTGGAGTCATGATGCTAAAAATTCAGCTTTGCCATCACAGGAATAAATTATATGTTTAAAATATATTAGAAAACAGTCATTTTAAATTGTAATAATAATTCTCAATATTACGGTTTTACTGTATTTTGGATCAAATAAATGCAGCCTTGGTAAGCATTGAGTAGTTTCAAAAACATTAAAAAATCTTCCAGACCCCAAACTTTTGAACGATAGCGCAGTTTCACACTTCCAACAAGGAAACACTCAAAATACTCTGTTTCAAGAAAATTGATGAAATAAGTCTGGTAATGGACACCGGGCCAGATGACAGTTCAGTGTCAGACATTTCTTCACTACTCTGTATCATCATCTATCATCAGCTCTCTGTCTGCCATCCATTACAGCTGAAAAACATACCATACACTGTAGGTCAAACTGCCCCTGAAAATGCCTTCCATTGTGTTAGATGTAAGAAAAAGCTTTTATTCTGAATTCAGAGATATAGATATTACCTTTCCACATAACAGCTTTAAGGACCCTTCAGGGAACAATAAACCTGTCACATAATAAGCAGCCTGATTGAGGAGGGTTTGCCCTGCAAATGGGAAAATGTTAACCTATCTCTCTTTGGAGACTAGAGGACATGAGCAAAGGGAATGAAGTGCTGACAGCTACTCGAACTTTCACAAACTTTCCAAAACCACTAATCTTGAAGTCAAGAAGTTAATAAAACTGGCTGAAGGGACAGTTTTGCATACAAGATTTATCCTCAAAAGGAGACGTCTAGCAGAATGTTTACTTTGATGACGACTTTGGTGATGATTATAAAAAGAGCCATCACCAGAAACTCCAAAAAGCACAATAAAGGTAGTACATACTAATTATTAATATTTCATTTGTGCATATTATAAAGTTTGTATATTCAAATTTGGCATTTGTAACCAGTTACAAGAAACACAAGAGCTAATAGCATACTTGTGATTCATATTTTATTTAATTTATGCAATTTTAATATTCACATATTCAAATTTTGCATTTAGAACCAATAACGTTTAATATTATTAATACCAAACCTAGTGATTAATTACTAATACTCCATACTAGTAATTCATATTTCAGTTGCACAGTTTTAATATTTGCATATTCAAATATGGCACTTGTAACCAGTTGCAATATACACAAGAACCAATGGCATTTACTATTAATAACAAACATAGGGCCAGATTTACTAAACAGGGCAAATTAGCGTAAGAGCGCAATTCCAAAAAAGCGCTGATGGGAGTGGAAAGTTCTGCAGGTGATTTATTGATCAAATTAAAACAACAGACGCTCAAATTAAAGAACAGACGCTGCCAGATCATTTCCATAGTGACCATCGCAATCTACCAAGAGCATTTGGAATGAGCACCTGGTTTACAACATGCTTTTTTTGGGACGGTAAATAATGGCGCAAACACCAGCAAATTGACTAGCGCAAACCTTAGTAAAAAACCTTGTGTGATTCATTTAAATACTCTCCTCCCATAAATTTTGCGTCTGAAAGTCCAACAAATGCATGTGCAATAAGGTCAACCGCAAAAATAACCCTGTCCACGTCTTTTCAGCGCTAATTTTTCCCAGCGTGTCTTTACTAAATCCTGACAGTAGATTTTAACGCCAAAATAGGGTTTGAGCTGACGCATCTAGTATGGAGCTTCTAATACTCCATATTATTGATTAAATGTACATTTTTGCTATTTGCATTTTTGCATATTCAGATCTCTCAATTAAACCAATGTCATTTACCTTTATTAATAACAAACCTGGTGCGGGAACACCTTTCGCTTTCATTAAGGACAAGATCACTTTGTTTGTTAAACTTAGTTTTCATTTTAAAATCATTTTAATTTCGATTTTTGGATGAACTTTGTGATCAGTAATTGTCAAGTATGTCTCATTTTGCAGAAGCACGTTTTCCTCCACATCCTCCCTTGTTAAATTTCGCTGTTGTACCTGTTGTGGTGTTGTTTGTGTGATAACAGCACAAAGCCCCACACGCAGTTTCACAGGCAGCACTAGAGAGCTAAGAGAGCGGCTTAGCACTCCTTTAAGGAGCAAAAATAAGCTCTTAAAATACTGAATAAAAATCTGAGACTCAGAATAGGGGCTCAGGGGAGAAAACAATTTGCCGAGAACCAAATCGATGCGCCCAAAGCACGTTTAAGCCCTGCAGATGTGCACAAACAGACAACAAAAGCCATGCATCCCAACTATCCGACAGACCAGCGCGAGCTGTCAGATCCAATACGCTTGTGCATCGTACATAGAGGGAAATTTCCTGAAATTGGTGCGGTTTACAACTGTGTCCTCTACATGCGGCACCATTAGAGAGGGCAAAACGATGAACCTAGATTGAGCGGCGTTGTTGTCATGGTTACCGCTGGTGGCATTTGCCGTTTTATCACTAGCCCGGGCTGTGCAGGGCAGAGAGTGAGTGAAGGGCTCAGGCTTCCAGACGGCCTAAGGGTTTAATGCAGAGCACAAAATGAAATCTGTAGGAGTTAACAACACTTTCTCTGGAGAGTTCGGTGCCTCATTAACCCTTCACATACAGTTATCATATACAGTAGGATTCAAAACAGACCATATTGGTTAAAGGAACAGTACATCCAAAAAAATTCAAATCTGCCATTATTTGTTAAACCTCAAACCAGTCCAAATCTGCATGCTGTTATTACTTAAAATTATCATTCGTTTAAAGAATTAATAAAAAATTTGGGGTGAACTGATCCATTAAAGTGACAATAAGAGAGTTGAATAGTGCTTTGCATTGCTGCATATTATATTATGTTAACATCCTAGGTGTATATGACTTTCTTCTTTCAGCCAAACACAATCTGAGTAGTATTAAAAAATATTGGCTCTTCCAGGTTTTTAATGGGTGTGAACAGTAACTGAGATTTTGAAGCCGAAAAATACACATCCATCCATCCATCATTAAACTAATCCATACGCCTCCAGGGGTTAATAAAGGCTTTCTGAAGCAAAGTGATGCATTTTCTAAGAAAAATATCCATATTTATAACTTTATAAACTATAATTACTTTCTTCCGGTAACAGCCATACGCGAGTCGAGTTCCGGCCGAAGAGTAACGCATGACGTATTGATATACGCGGAAACGCAGAGGATGGAGCAAAACAAAACACCGGTCCTAAATAAGAAGTCTAAAACGAGAATTTTTAAAGAGAAATGTCGCAGGAGCTTGAGTTTGTTCCCCGCTAGAGGCGTATACTCACACCTAAGCTTACGCTACTCCAACATCCTACGTCATACACTGGAACTCGACTCTCTCGTGAATGCGCAGGCAGACATACCGAAAGCTAGTGATTACAGTTATAAAGTATTATGGATATTTTTCTTACAAAATTGCATTGCTTCGCTATAGAAGGTCTGTATAAACCCCTGGAGCCGTATGGATTACTTCTATGATGGATGGATGCACTTTTTTGGGCTTCAAAATCTCAGTTACTACTCACTCCCATTTTAAAGATTTTGTTTGGCTGAAAGAAGAAAGTCATATACACCTAGGATGGCTTGAGGGTGAGTAAATCATTTTTGGGTGAACTAACCCTTTAATATTAATAATATTAATTAGTCTATATTATATAGTACTATAAATGAGGAACATGCCGTTTTTTTAACTATAAATATGATTACATATCATATGACATGATGCTATACACCACATATCTATATATACACACAAGCAGCCCTCAGGAAAAAACTCTGAAGCAGCGTTTAGTCTTCAATGGAAATGAAAATAAGCTTGATGTCACATAGAAAGAAGGAAAAAAAGGGATACAAAATCCTTGAGGGATACAGAGGAACCTTTTTTCCACGGGTTTGTTCTTTTTTTGGACTGTGAGCCTTGTCAAAGCCGGTTAAATCTGCAGAAGCTGATGGGCACATGTTGTTATGAAACAGTTAGTGTGTCTCGATCAGAAACATGAAGTGAGTGTGTGCTACATATCGCTTTGAATCTGGCAGGTAGCTAAAAATTATTACGTGTTTATTTTTACACGTCTCACTTCATATCAAGCGCCAAGCATAAGCAACAGACGGCACACGAATAAACGGTAATCTTCAAAAATAGTTAGGTTTGTGTAAGCAAGCATGATGAGACAAATCCAAAAAGGCATGAAAAGGACTGAGCAAGTGACATTTTCTAATAAACACAAAACTAGGTACCGGTATGTTTGAATATACTGAGGATGCATTTTGTGTAGTGGTTACAGTCATGTCCATTGTTAGAGGAAACCCAGCCTATCAGCACCATGCACCTTGAGGGGCCGCCAACCCGAGCCTAAAAACAATTACCAGTTCACTCAAGTGGCCCTTAAGGGGAATATGCACCAACTAAAGAGAAGGGGACCTCTAAAGATACAGGTAATTTAAAAAAAGTTATTTATCGACATGTAGCACATTTTCATAAAACTGCTGTAATCTATGCCAAGGGCCGTGAATAAACCAGAATTCAGCCTTTAAATAAACTAACATAGCAATCTACAATATAAACACAGTTGATTATCACACACACACACCATTTGTTTTTGGTCATAAATCATGACCCTCATACAGTATACATGCATACATACAGGTGAAACTTGAACAATTAGAATATCTTGCAAAAGTTAATTTATTTCAGTATTTCAACTTAATGGTGAAACTATTATTTATATAGACTCATTACATGCAAAGTGAGATATTTCAAGCCTTTTTTCATAACCTATAAGCAATAATCATCAAAATTATAACAAATAAAGGCTTGAAATATCTCACTTTGCATGTAATGAGTCTATATAATATATGTTTCACCTTTTAAGTTGAATTACTGAAATAAATGAACTTTTGCACGATATTCAAATTGTTTTAGTTTCACATGTACATACATATGAAGGCCATTGTGTAATTCGGACCCTGGTCCTGTCCAGTAAATGTGCAGAATAATAACAGAACTTTACATAAAGAAATACTCAAATATTCTACTAGGAGGTTATTTGATTGAAATAGGACTGAAAAAAAAAAAAAATCACCACTACGACCTACTGCCTTCACATTTAGCAATATCCCTGATCTCGGTCACAACGGCCCAGCTGTCGCACTCGCACTAGTAATTTATGTGCAACAAACCAAAAGGATAATCAGCGTTTTGAAATTGGACAGAGGGAGGAGGAGAGATAATACCTTTGAGGACGAATTTCATCAATAACCAATTAGCCCCATCCTGAAAAACTCATTTCATGCAACCTGTCGTTTCAACACAATTCGAAAAAGAACAGATCGGTACCTTTACAGCCAATGTGACTAGCAAATATGGCCTTGTTTGAACTAACTGCCCTCGCATCCCACAATGCTCTGGGCCTCATTGTACCTGCGATAACAGGATAACTGGAATATGCCACGGATCCGCTGTGCAGGCTTCTGTCGCCTGGCAACCAGCTGGCCGAATTGATTTCGCCTGCTTTATTATTATTTTTTGTTAGCAATCTGCATTTCCTTTGGTTAATGCTAATGATCAGTTCTTTTTAATCCATTAGGAAAATGGCAGCTTTATAGACACACAGCTATCAGATATCCTGGTAATTAGGACGCGGTCTGTTTTATAACGAGAGGAAATAAGGTGGCTGTTTCCTCCAGTGGCATCAGTGTTTCCAGCGCCTGGCTCTGACAGGCAACAGGAACGCTTCTCTCGAAACGCTGAGCCATTGGCAAGCCTCATCAGCCAGCCAATTGAGAGGAAATAATTCAACGTGGCTGCTGCGTTTTGGCAGATTATAACTGGATGATCATAAAACACCATCTCCCTTCCAAGCAGCTAAATATGGCCTCAGCTACTTTGGAGTGAAAATCAGATGTCAGAAAGTAAAGGAAATGCCGAAGCTATAAAATATAGTGCACTCCACAGACAAATAGCATTTGAAAACACACACACACAAAAGGGAAGGGGGATACAGGTAAAGGGCCGAACCAAACGACAGTCTCTTTGAAGGAAAACATGGGACAGAGTTTAAGCCTGGCTCCAATCAAGCACTCCGTAATAAGCTTATCAAGGATGATTTTTATATGCAGGTAACCGGATGGTTCTCTCTGGGAAAAGAGATATACGTGCAAAAACTGGGTCACAACCACTCAAAATGCATTTGCACAAGATTTCCACTATATTAAACTAGTATAGTCTTCAATTGACTACTTAATTGATTTTTAATCACATTAATTACATGGTTTGCTAATAAAATGATAATTGATATAAATATTTGCTGAAAAAAAGCCCTAAATTAATATAATTCAACAACACTTTTGTAGACAAGTAAAGAATTAAAAAGACATAGAAGAACATCAATAATGTTAATGCTGCCTGCTTGCTCCAGCTGTATTTGATTAATGCTAATTAATAGGATTCTATTTGCATGAAAGTTATTTTTAATTAAAACAATTTACAAAATTAAATATGAGAATCATAATAGGAATATAATATATTATATAACAGTAGTAGCTGATTCCATTAATCTGACTTGAGTCGTACCAACTGTATTTTATTCATATTAATTAATATAATTCCCAATTGCAAGTAAATATTGTTAATATATACAATTAAAAATATATATTATAATCATAACAGGGTTATAATATACTATAACTGTTGTTTTAATAATTATTGTAAATAAACATGTTAAATCAACAGCCCTAGTGCAAAATGTAATCGATGTAATGCAATCGACAGATATGACTGCGCATCCTGAAGTGCAATTCAAGAACTATTTGGAGTTGATGTTGACGATTTTGTGATGAATGGAGTCATAAATAATATACATAAATAATTATGTACATCCATCTGCTATTTGTTCTGTGTACTGTATCAAAATAACAGTAGTGGGTTTCATCCCTAAAATAATTCTCAAACTACGCTGTATAATTGTTCAATGTTTTGAAAAAAGTATCTTGTGCTGTATTTATTTCATCAAAAATACAGTGAAATCAGTAATATTGTGACATATTACAATTTAAAATAATTTTATATTATATATATATATATATATATATATATATATATATATATATATATATATAAATATATAAAAATGTAATTTATGCCTGTGATAGCAAAGCTGAATTTTCAGCATCATTACTTCAGTGTCACATGATCCTTCAGAAATCATTCTAATATGCTGATTTGCTGCTCAAGAAACATTTCTTTGAAAACAATTGTGCTGCCTAATATTTTTCTGGAGAATTTTTTTTCTATCTCCATGATTTTTTTATTTATTAGAAACAATAAGAAAGAGTAGCATGTTTAAAAAAGCAGCATTCATTTGAAATATAAATCTTTTCTAACATTATAAATGTCTTTACTGTCATTTTGGATCAATTTCATTTGTCCTTGCCGAATAAAAGCATATTTTATTTCTTTCTTTATTCTTAATGACCCCAAACTTTCGAACAGTATATATAAATAGACTCCTCCAGTAAACCTTTTAAAACAGATGAGACCGATACGACACCTGTAGTAAACCAAATGACTGTTTTCTTTTCTCATCCCCAGACAACAGGGATGGCAGTGAGTCAATCTTGATTCTGAGTGAGTCGGCGCCACAAACAACATCTTAACCAGTCAAACAGAGGCAGAATGCGAGACACACACTGTTGCTCAGCACTCAGCCAACTGATTCATTCTCCTAGCAGGATGGCTCTCATCACCAGATGCACAAACATTGAAAAAGGTCTTTAACCATTACTGTGTGTTCAGAGAACTGATAAGCTTATCTTTAGTGGGAGCGCAATAACTGTATTGTCAGAGGATACTGGCCACTAATAACTGCTCATATTGCTGTGCAGCCACAATAAAGATTGAAAACCGGACAAATAAAAGCTCTAATGCGCTGATAGCATCCGACACAATTGTAGCAGAAGACAATTAAAGAATCTGAGTGAGCTAAAGGTCTTCCTTCCTGATGATAGTACTATTGGTAGACCGATAGTGAAGCGTGAAGACTAGTTACAGAAATATCTGCTCAAATGGTTCAAATTCAGTAGTTGTTGTTTCACATTATAAACCATTTCAAACCAAGGCTGCAGGAGAAAGAACAGTGCTGATGGAAGATCAGATTCATTAATGGAGTTCGTTCATGGCGACTGAAAATGCCTTTTGATAAGTCTTTTGTTCGTAGCTGCGCGTTTTGAACAAAGGCTTAGATAAAAGCATATTTGATATGCAGGCAAGTGTTTGAAAAGCGCTCTTGATAGAAAGGAAATGAAAAAAGGAGTGAATGGGGAAAAAAAACTTCAAAGATCTAGATGAAACCAACCATTTATTTTGTTTATGTGAAAAACAATGATGAAATGAAATGCAGGAGGGGGGAATTGAATTTATAGTATGGACAACATGAGATATGCACAAGCTTTTAAACCTGCAATAATGCATCCAAACAGGATCTGACAGAAGCACATGGGCAGAAGTCATGCGTGTCTACAGTAACGTAGCGCACGAAAACAGTCTCTAATATAATGATACACAAAAGTATACAGGAGAGAGGCTCTGGGGAAACCACATAAGGTAGATGACACAGAACTGAGTAAACTGAGGGCTTAATATAAACACAGAGAGTGTTAATGTAACACACAACACCTGGGTAACTCAATTATTGACTATGGTAACAGACAAGGTAAGGTGGAAACTGGCAAACAGAAAACAATGAGGTCTAAACTAGGGCTTTGACTTTTGCCCAAAAATCATATTCGAAGTTTGTTTGTTCATTAATATTCAAATATTTATGAATAATAGTTTGACCATTAAATGCCTTCAGTAAGACCTACATTAGTATCAAACTTAAGTTGTATATGTTCTGTCCACCAGAGGGCAGTGTATCAGTCAATGTCAATAGGCAGGCAATGATGTTTTCAGAAGGAAAACACACCGTCACAGACACTTATCAGACTCACAACTGTTTTTTTATATATTAAAAATCAAACCCTGGATTAAACACAAACAGTATGCTTTCGACAGGTGTTATCCACTGTTCTTATCGTGTCTATATTTTGTTTTGGTATACAAAATAGGCGCTAACCAGGAGCTACAGGAGCTCGCGATTCAAAACTTCACCAGGCGTGAAAAAGCCTCGGAATCTGAATTGAAAACAACATTTACAAGCAAACACATTTACAAAATATAATGCCCATACCAGGTTTGAATATTAAAGGCTGCCTAATATTCGTTCGAATATCTTTTTTTTATATTTTTTATATTCGAATTATATTTGAATAACGAAGTTCGGAGTCAAAGCCCTAGTGAACCAAACTAAACAAATGCATAAACCTGACAATGTGGTATTCACCTACCTCCACAATTGTGATCTTGGCTGCCTTGCACATGGGCTGGTTGAAGTTTCGCGCTGTTTTCCTGTTAAAAAAAGTACATGCTAAGCATTCACATTTTTAAAACCAACTTCAGACATGTAGAGCTGAGGTGGAACTGTATCAATGTGTGGCATGTTCCTCTATTTAAGAGCCACTGATAATTAAATATGGTGAAATGAGCCGTAATGACAAGCTATTAAAAATCAGTCCAGAACCATTGACAAAAACAATGGTAGCCTACCGCTTTATTTCAATAGTCCACTTCAGAGATTCTACAAACTACAAGTAACTACATGTCAACTACCGGTCATTAGACACTTTCTGCTTAACATCTGCTAACTCTTTATTTTTATGGTCCAAAACAGATATTCTACTGTAGTAACTTTGCAAGTACATGTCAACTTATTCTATTCTACGTATATTAACCCTAATAGTCTACTAATACTCTAATGAGAGTTAGTTGCCGTAGTCGTTACTTAAAGTTACTTATAGTTAATAGAATGTCTATTAGTGTGGACTTTTGAAAGGAAGTGTAACCAAAACAACTTAGTCATCATCCACATTGGTGCCATCTTCCTAAAAATGTAAACCAAAGCAGAACAAGTGTACAATTTTTATGGTAAAGGAAACAGTGCACCCTTGTGGTAAAACCAAATACTACACTTACATTTATGTAACGTTGCAAATGTAAATGAGCAATAATAATGTCCCCTGTTCAAATCTTTATAGTTTTCAAATTAAATATAACACCATATTTGTACCATACACCGCTATTTTATAACCCTTTTTATATGGCAGCATACCTTTTTTTAAACTTTCTATTCATCAAGGAATCATGAAAAGAGGCATGACGATTTCCATAAAAACATCAAGCAGCTTTAACTGTGTATAATACAGAGCCACTAAACGGACATGGTGAAGGAAAACATATATGAGAAAATTATTTGTCAATACATTTGCGTTCATTCAAAAATGTTTTTCGTTCCCCCGAGAAACTTTGTGTTCACTCGCAAGAGCTCAAAAGGTTTTGTGAGCGAATGCGACGTTTTTTGTGGGAATGCCAACGTTTTTGCGAGGGAACGCAAAATCGTTGACTTATTATTTTCCCTCCTATCTCAGATTTTTTCCATCACCATGTCCCTTTAGGGGCTCTGTAGTTTTTAGCATTGATAATAATAACAATAAGAAATGTTTCTTGAGCACCAGATCAGCATATCAGAATGATTTCTGAAGGATCATGTGACACTGAAGACTGGAGTAATGATGCTGAAAATGAATACATTTAAGAATAAATTACATTTTAAAATATATTAAAATAGAAAAAGAGATATTTCAATACTGATATTACAGTAACACTATTATTGGTAACATTAGCAATAATATGTTTAATATATGTCATTAACTATATTTAATGTACATAAGACACTTTTAAAAATCTTACTGACCCTAAATCTCTGCATGGTAGTGCATTTAAAACTAATACTGAAAAAGACTGGGTTTGAAATTACAGCTATTTTAACAGTTTGCCTTGTCTACTGTGTTTAAAGTTTTCTCTAAACTAAGGTACTGTTTCAAAAGGTGTCTCATGTGGCCTTGCCTTCAGTGTGGGTATGTGCTAAATGGAAACAGTAAGGTGAGAGAAAGGAGTTATTTTCAGGTTTGGGCAAACACAAACCACACCAGTGAACATGTGATACTGTTGGGTTAAGGAAAACCACTTCTAGTCCGTCTACAGTAGAGCTGAACAAGCATTTGTACCTGAAGATGACATTTCCTGCCCTGTCCGCTTTCCAGGCTTTGATCAGCGCAAAGTCACCCGTGATTGCTTTTTCCATGATGAAGTGCCGGCCATTAAATTCTCGCACCTGAAACACGACAGCGGCAGAACATAATAGATCCTATGTCTATTTTTACTTCAGATATTAATAGCAATCAAACCTCATCTGAGACATGAGCTGTATGACTGCATCACTCAATAAAACTGGAAGATAAGCGACAACTGACCTCTCTGGGTTCACTAGCGATGGCAATGGTGCCGTCCTTGTTGTATTTGATAGGAGAGCCTCCCTCTTGGATGAGTGTGCCATAGCCTGTGGCAGTGAAGAAGGCAGGCACACCTGCGCCACCGGCCCTGATCCGCTCCGCTAGTGTGCCCTGCCGTCAACAGTACAATGGGTAAACAAAAACCTTCCTGATTGGATTTTTTTTTTTTGGAAGAATGGTACTATAAAATCTTTAGCATACATGTATTGGGCAATAAACTTGCCACTGAGAACAAAGGTAAAGTGTTTATTCTGAAGTTACGGGTAAAGGATGGTCTCACCTGTGGGGTCAACTCCACCTCCAGCTCGCCACAGAGATACTGCC
Source organism: Phoxinus phoxinus (assembly GCF_949152265.1). NCBI lineage: Eukaryota > Metazoa > Chordata > Actinopteri > Cypriniformes > Leuciscidae > Phoxinus > Phoxinus phoxinus. The sequence continues at coordinate 17,802,619 of NC_136890.1, forward strand.
TCTCAAACTCCACGTTCTCCCCCACATATGATGAGATCATGCGCTTGATCTGTTTGGTCCGAAGGAGGAGGCCCAAGCCAAAGTCATCCACCCTGTTTAAAACATACAGAAGATGAAAAATGATATGTTTATAGTTAAACATATATATAGTTTATAGCAAAGTATATATTTCAAACGATTCGGTGCATACACAACTCATTTTATTATCACTTTATTCAAAAACACCTTCTAGTAGATGCTACCCAGCATGACTGTAAAAAACATATCATTCTCTATTGATGGCCATTCAAAGGTATCCATGTCAAATAAATAGTGATACTTTTCCTTATCTGCTACTATTGGCGTCACAGATCAGGACAGTCACTAGAGGTGAGACTGTGTGCGTACTTGGTGAAATCCGCAACATCGCGAATCCACGATGTCATTGTCTTACAGAGTGAGTAACCACATGGCATTTACAGCTCAAGGTGATTGGCTCAATTCAACCTGGCTGGGAAACTGACCATGAACAAAGATGCTAGATTTCAAATTGTCAAAGCTGCATTTATTTGGTCAAAAATACAGTAAAAACTGTAATTTTGTGAAATAGTATTACAATTTAAATAATACATTTTAAAATGTAATTTATTCCTGTGATGGCAAAGCTGAGTTTTCAGCAGCCAGTCTTCAGTGTCACATGATCATTCAGAAATCATTCTAATATGCTGATTTGATTATTATAAATGTTGAAAACAGTTATGCTGCTTGATATTTTTGTGGATACTGTGAAGCAGTTTTTCAGGATCCTTTGATGAATAGAAAGTTCAAAAGAACATTTAGTTAAGAAATATAATTTATTTGTAACAGAAAATATCATTACGGTCACTTTTGAACAATTTAATGCATCCTTTCTGAATAAAAAAAGAAAAGGAACTTTTCTGCTGCAAATCTTGATTGGTAACCACTATGCACACCACCTTCAGATAATGTCTAACTGCAAACAAATATACATTTCCAGAAAACCAATGTCCAATTTAGGTTGAACTATTGTTGGAAAAGTAGCACGTATTCCCTAAATTGGTCTAAATCCCGTGTCCAATGAGCATTCTGTAGCGAACCGGTCATTAAAATTCAGAACACGCAAGAAAACAGACAAAGGACACAAAACTCCTTTTTACGGCAAGAAACATATGAAACGTCTTACCGCTCTCTCTCAGACCTCCTCAATTCGGTGTGTGCAGTGGCTTGGCACAGTTACAGAAGCAGTGACTCAAAACTGATTTTGTCATTCATTAACAAATAGCATGACTTATTGAGAATTGAAAGGCACTGAGGTATGAAAATGTTGGCTATATCCCATTTTTAAAGGCAATCAGTGCAGTAGTGCAGATCTGGACATTTTCAACACTGTTAAAACCAAAGGCTTTCGGGTGAAACATGAGGGGGAAATGTTTGATGAAAGTTAATGGAGACATTTTATAAGTTTGAGTATATTTTCTAGATTAATTCGATCAACAGGGAGCACAGACTCTTCATGTCACGACTCATTCACTGGACCGAGGAAGGTTGCAATTAGATGCATACTGTGTCATGCCATGTTCTCATTAACTCTGCTAATGTGTCTTTTTCACTTTCTCCCACCAGATAAGTGACAGGCTTTTTTTGTGTGTGTTTAGAGAAGTTATCAAGGCCATATACTATGTGCTTAGAATTTACTGACTTCAAAATGTCATAAAAAGCACAAAAACATAAGTGATATTACTCAACAGTCAACAACACAAGTTAATAGTGAGTCACTTACATTTTAGACTGTGTTGTCAGTTACTTGGTCTATTTTTGCTCTGCCAATGAAAAAAGATCAAAGCAAATCAAAGAAAAATAAACCGTTGTGCATTTCCAAGCAACATACAGCAGTGTTTTGTTCTTGAATTAATTTATTTTTAACTGATTTACTCATAAAACCTATTTGCATAGAAAAAAGCATACTTCTCCACTAGTAAGCAAAAAACAGTATAGAGACAGAGCAGCAAGCCAACAAGTCAGCACACCATTTCTAAGTAATGAGCAACATGTTAAGTATCAGCAGGGTTGTTGATGAAAAAATATATAATATAGTCGTGATAAGATGAAATATAACTTTTTTGTAAGTGCTTTTTGCGTGCCTGTGGTTTCACTTGTGGTTTCACATATATTTTTTCATCAATTTAGAATAAATTGTACGGATGCACCGATACCACTTTTTCCAGAACGAGTCCGATACTTAAATTTTTGGTACTCACGATACTGATACCTGTATTTCTTAATGCATTTGTCATTTTTAAATGTACTGGGTAAAGAAACCAAAAGAATATAAATCATATTACTGGTAGTTGGCTTAATTTGTTCATCAAATATATATTTCCTTCAGTTATTTTCATGCTTAATTAAGCCTGCTAAAATGTATTAAATGAGCTTCTGTTACTTTCACTGTTCATTCTATTGCTCTATCATATTTCATCTATCATTTAATAGCACAGCACATATGTAGAGCAGCTCCTGCAGGGCTCAGTGCTGAGGATTGTGTTTGGGATTCATTCAATGTTCATTTGTTTGATTACCGGTAACATTAAGGTTTATTAGACTGCTCTCCCTTTAAGACCGAACGTATGGATTCCATTTGAATATACTGTCTACGTTCACTTGAGATACAACCAACTTTGTTTACTAGGAGGATACTCGCCAAGATGGGTGTTTTTACATCATTTTGTGTGAATTTGTCCGTACAAGCGCAAGACGTGAAAGAGAATTAAAATTCACGCACTGTCTGAGACGATTCTGTGCGTATACGCATGCTTAGACCCAGTGTCGTCCTCCTGTGCAAGCAACGCAAGCTAATGCCAAACACTGCTGTGACGCAGGTTTCACATTACAGTCTCACTGAGCAGCTTCTCTGTGGTAGACAGGAAGTTTTTACCACAGAGATTCAGAACTCACAGAACAAGTTACAACAAACAATGCATTCAAGAACAGCGTGCTTCAAACAGTTAGAAAGAAGCTAAACAAACTTCAAGGGAATCGGTGGGGAACTTTCTATCTAAAACAGGTCAAAACTTCCTCTGAGGTTTTCCAAAAAACTAACTCTGGAAAAAAGCCTGCTGTGTTGAATTAAAAATGGCACTTTTATGAGTTTGATATGCATGTCTGTTTTAAAGGAGTTTACATAAATAAATGGTGTAAAAAAAGAAAAAAACATTGATTTTGTTAGCATATTTAACATACACAGTATCCTATTTAAGCCTAACTAAACCGATTAGAATGAACTTTATCGCTTTCTTCTGCCATCTTTAGCAGCAACCTACACTGGCTTCACTCACTGGTCACGATGGAAATACACAAAACTCAAAATAACATAACTGGCCCACTCTCAGAGATTACGCAAAGATATAGTCATAGACAACCAACCTGGGACAAAGCCAGCCCAGAAAGACCTATACATAGATCAGCGTCAAGTCACATGTTCAGAGCAGCTGCGACATAGCAGCAATAAACCAAACGTCAACGTCCAATAAGACAGTAAATTAGACTGTATAACTAGACATTTAGAAAACATTTACTCTTTCTAAGAAAGAATCTTTATCATTGATCTCCTTGTGCACGCTGTGTTCTGTATTTACCAGTAGGTCTAGACCAACTTGCAGATTAGACTTGGTCAAACTGGTAATCTCTTTCTATTTGTGGTCAGTTGCGCACACATTCTCATTGTCGTTTATGTGAGAAATTCTTGTAATGACATCTAGGGGACAATTGATGTTATGGAGCTGTACTTAAGTGACCTTACAAGATGTGTATCAAGAGTGACTGCGATTGTTTTTGTTATTTTGCCACCTTTCAAATTTCTCCAAATGGATTTTCAATCTCAAATCACAAAAGTATCCATTCTGATTATGCTCAGACTTTTACAAAATCAAGCGGTTTGCTGTGTGCGGTTTCAGTTGTTTGAATGTGTCAGGGAGTACAGAAGTTAAATGTTAGGCCTATTGGTGGGGTACGATAATAAAGATGGTCGAGTTTAATCCAGTTACTGTTTTTGGCTGGGTTTAAGCTGTTGTTTACTTCTGAAAAGGCTTACCCTGCATTATTGCTGACTGCGGTCAGGCTCTTCACTCCGGTCTTCAGCAAACTGTTTATCAGGTTCTCTGGAATACCACATAGGCCAAAACCTGTGAATGAAGGAAAAGGATAGTAAAGAAATCAAAAAATACTTGTTGGCATGACCTCCTCAGCCATTTATCAGGGAGAGGTCAAGAAATGTTGTTCTGTACAGAGTTAATATAATAATTAAAAATAGTATACATAATATTATATTATATTCAAAGGTTTGGGGTCAGTAAGATTTTTATTTATTTTTATTTTTGGAAGGTGATTAAAGCTTTTATTCAGCAAAGATGCATTCAATTGATCAAAAGTGACAGTAAAGACATATATATTTTTGAACTTTCTATTCATCAAAGTATCCTGAAGAAAATGTATCATGATTTGAACAAAAACATTAAGTAGCACAACTGTTTTCAACATTGATCATAATAAATGTTTCTTGAGCACCAAAATAAGCATAATTAGAATGATTTCTGAAGGATCATGTGACACAGAAGACTGGAATAATGATGCTGAAAATTATATTTTGCCAACAGAGAAATAAATTACATTTTAAAAAAATTAGAAATAATAAATAACATTTTAAAATATATATTAACATAGAAAACTGTTCTTTTGAATTGTAATAATATTTAAAAAATATTACTGTTTGTACTGTATTTTTGATCAAATAAATACAGCCTTGGTGAGCAGAAGACAAAACGTACAGACCCCAAACTTTTGAACGGTAGTTTAAGTAATAACTAAGCAGACAGTTACGCATTAAGATTGAGTTTATGACAAATCATAACCCTTAAGTTACCTCCCACAAGAATGGTTGCTCCGTTAGGAATATCTTTGACGGCATCTAGGGGGTCCGAATAAAATCGTCCGGACCGTTGACTTGATGTGGAAAAGTAACAGCCGCACGTCTGCCAACCAGAAACATGGAGTAGAATGAATGAAACAGGCTGGACATACAGAAGCACTTAAAAAAGCATGAATGAAACATTCCACACTTGGATGTCAGCTATGTACAGTGGATTCCTAAATTATGCATAGAAAAGTGAATTCTCAAATAAGATTTGTTTCCACTGTCAACTAAAGCAGTTCGATTTTCCCATGCTAACATTCACGTGATGAATAAACCTCGAGAGTCCAGCCAAGCAATCCATTTCATCTTTATTTGTTTATACAACAGTGCGTGTTTGACCTCACAATTGCTCCAAAGGACGAGGAGAGGAAACAGATGACCACTTATCACTGACTCTGTCTCAATAAATAATCTGTTATGTATATATAGACGCCTTGAGCAGTATTACCAAACAATAATCGACAAAAATACTGAGTTATAGGAGAAACCACTATGACCAGTGTTATTCCTTGCAACAGTGATTCAAAGGTTTCTGCTCTGTCTGTGTGTACAGAACAACTCCATGAACCTCACACAACAGCCACATGACACTAGCATGAGACTGCCATAAATATATGACTTCAAAACCAATGCTATCTTGGTCAGGGCCTGGAGAATTCGTATCCTTGTTCTGAGAACTAGTTATAATAGCAGTCTAGTTCACCTGTTATGTGATGTAATGAGCCAAATGGTGAGTGGAACAAAAGGTTGGGAATGAGAGTTGGGTTACTGTTAACCAATGGTGTTTGCAGTGTTGTCAAGGTAGTTGTCCAAATAACGAAATAAAAAAACAATATAATGTCCATTAAAGTTTTTGATAAAATATGTGGTAGAATAAGCCTCAAGCCAGAATTGCTTAATGACGACCTTGTGTTTCCAGTCCAACAATAATACAAATTAAATGAAGTGACCCAATATCTTGTGTATGCTGATTGTATTTAATATCTTGCTAAAATAAAAACACAATGCAGCACAAAATGACCACTTTTAGAAGACTCTAGCTATATGCAATGATTTTTGACTTCAAGAATATGTAGGTTTTGCCACACATCATTCAAACACAAGCAAACACATCATGTATAGAATTATTTAGCTTCCTTATACTATCTGAACGTCTCTCTTCACCCTGCAATGGGTAACGTTAGAAGGGTTAAAAAAAGACAAATATAGAATCACAGACACGTTCAACATCATGCAAAATTTCGGATGCACCGTCTTTTGCTTCTAAACACTGACCTTGCCTACGGAGAATCGCAAGAGGTTCGTCTTGATCGTCGCTGTCACGTTCCTGAGGATCACATTCTCCGCTCTAGTTAGTGCTTTAAGAGTCGCCATGTCTGAAAATTACAGGCCTAATTTTATGTATAGTGAATGATGGTGACAGTAATGCCCTCGCTGATCTCGTTGAAAGGCGGGGATGAGGTAAACGAAGGAGTGTCGGGGGCTCGATTTGCTTATTTGCATTTAACTCCCTCACTGCCATCTAGCGATTTCCGATTCATTCTAATGAGTCGGATCTTTTTTTTTAATGTGTCCGTCGCTCACCTGACATGTCTGGCATGGATGATTCATTTCCGAATCGTACTGAATCTTTCGGAGTGGTTCCAGATTCAACAACGCATTTGAATCACCAAAATTGTTTTTAGTACATGACCGACTCTCAGTGATCCATATAAAGCGAGTCAGTGAACAGAGCAACAGTACAGCATAAATGTAAAAACTTGCTGAAAAATATTTTTAGTTCTATTAATAATAGTTTTACACACATACGACAGCCTTAGATAGCATTTAAACATGCAAAAACACATTTTCAGTCAAGCAGTCAAGTAAATTAATTGTAGTATTTTTAAAGTAAATGGAAAAAAATGTCAGGTTCTAAACGTGTATACACTACTCATCATTTTATTTTTAAAGAATATGTTTTTATTCAAACAAATATTGTTCCAATATAACAGAATAACAATCAATAATAGGGTGAAGAAAGAAAAATGACAACTATAACAACAGCCAGGCGAAAGAAGACTTACAAAAATACAATAAAAACAAATAAAATAATACAAAATACATACATCAATAAAATGATAAATAACATCAAAAGTAAACGTGAAATTAAAATTAATAGACGCTAATGGAGAATAATGAAATAAGCACAACGGCACGTAGTGTATAATTACGTCATAACCTAAAATAAGTTATGAATCTATCTCTGAATTGGTTCTTTTAACTGAACTGTTCAAAAGAACCGATTCAAAGAAATGAATCAGACTCCCTATCATCACTACTGCCAACATTAATTTCAATTCACTGTTATCAAACACCGAGTATTGTGGGGGTAATTTGGATAAGGGTGGACAAAGTAAGCTTCTGTTTGCATGTAAGTGCCAGGGGTGCCATTTATGAATGAAATGAAAGAACAAAACATCCCAGTAATCCTCCGCACGTGAGCAATCGCGCGCTCGTCACGTGACTGTCGTTTGCAGTCATGGCCGACGACTACAGACGAAGCGTCGAGCTGGAGAGGAGGATTTTTGAGTTAGATAACAAGTGTGCCACACTTCGAACCGAGAAACCAGGTAACTGGGATTCGTGGCGTCAAATGCGTAAAACCAGACTCTCGTTAATAAAGAAAGTGAGGTTAGTTGGGCGAATCAGCCCGTTGTTGTCATCGTTAGCTAGTTAGCTTAGCCGCTCTGCGTTAGCATTCCTGCGAACCACAACAAATATTTCCATTCCCTTCTATAACCCTGTTTATACGGGGCATGTTTGACTAACTAGCGTACAAGAACGTCGTATTAGTCATGCTAAACCGTGTGGTAGTTTAAAAGGCAAAGCACGTTTATTGTGTGCAGTAATTTTTCAAATGTTTGACTAACGTTAGCTAGTTAAAAGCAGTTTGCATGAAGTGAATTCGCATGTGGTCGTGCAGTTTACAGAACACAATGATGCATAACGTTACATTAAATTAAACATTGTATACGTAGATTTAGTTATTTTACAATGTGATATTATAGGTGTGACTTTAGCCATAACTAGAAAAAAATTGTGAAAGACTAAAAGGAATGTAACGGAAAATCAATCTCTTTTTAGCAGTACTTTGCCTACTTCAGTTAGGCCAAAGGTCATTTTAATATAAAAATAGTCACTCAACAGTCATACTTATAGTCTGAAAATCTGAAATGTTGCAGATTGTTGCACTATTACTGTAAAGGCACTGGCTTTTTTGAACCTGTCAGTCATACGTAGTTTACACACATACTAATGCGTTCTTGTCTTTGAAGTGACCATGAAATCAAAATTTTAATGTCATTTTATGTGTTATATTAATCATTATTTATTATAAATGATTTATCCGTGCACATCATATTTTTTTTTATATAAATTAATGTGTCCTCGTAATCTTTAATCAAAATAACTTTCCCTTCCTCTTGCAACATCTCTTCCCTTCTCTGATGTGTTTACTGCCATGAAGGCGGGACAACCTGTCACTCACATGAGATCACAGCAATAGCAAACCACAATCGTCCAATAAACTTATGAAGGACAATATCAAGTAGCAGGACTTGCTACAGGCCTTGATATTTTATTTTTTCAGGAAGCCTTTTCACTTGTATATTTGTCACTATAGGGAAGAAAAGACTACCGCAGCGTTCGTTTCATGGCAACTTTTCTTCCCATTACCTATATCCAAGTGAAAAGGGTTCTCGAATAAGAAAAAAAAAAAAGTAGGGTGGGACTTGATGCATAATATCAAATCATTCATAATAATAAATACTGCAATATTCCATGAAAATAAGAAAGTTTTGATTTCATGGTGACTTTAAATGATTCTATTGAAGTAATATGATTCTCGGCAGGCTAGGTGTAATCAGAATAAAACAGCAAATTATCCAATTATTTCAGTCAGAGTGCAGAGTTGTTTTTACAGAGCTTGTTTCCTCTTTGTCATAGTGACATTAAATGTGCTATTTGTTGTTTTGTACCAAAAGCTGTCCTCCAGGCGGGTATCTGATTACAGATTTACGTTCATTAAAATGGCTAATAAGTATAATATTTTCTTTTTATGGACAATGTTATGAAGCCTGATTCCACAGTCATTTAGGACCGAAGCTTTGCCAGAACAAAATAACCTCAGCTCTTTTTCTAATACCTCCGCTCCAACTGTAAAATACGTTGTTGTATGCCCTCTATTATATATTAACATTTTTTTTTTCTTCCTAGATGATGACTACTTACAGAATGCCTCTTCCATACTAGACAAGTTGAAATCCTATTATAGACATGGAGGAGAGAGCAGCAGCCTCCCTAAACTGCTGCAGGATTATACACAGGTACTTCACATAACACACATCTCACCCTGCAGAATTTCCATAAGCATAGCCTAATCATATATTAACATGTTCAATGTTTGAATAATAATACAGTTAATAACATGAACATATTGTTTTAATTAGTATTTATGTCATTTAAATTTCATTACATATCATTGTCTTTGCTATATTGTATGGTAAATTTAAACTGTAGCCTTTATATTGTCAGCCTGCCCCAATCAGAAATGTACAGTTCTTGTTAATCACTTTGCTTTTGTTATTACTAACAGCTCTCTTTAGTTGTAGCTAGGTAACAAAGCAGTTAATTATTATTTTAGCATATTTAACGGTTTATCTTGAATCAGATTTTTCATAGATTAACCTTCATGTTAAGTTATTTAAAAAAAAAAATTGATACGTTTTTTTGTAATCAACTTTAACATTAGCATTTTCTTCCCAGGTCCTTAAATTCATTTGATTAAAAGTCTTAAATTACATTTTAGGGGGTCTTATGACCTAATGTGATTATTAAACCGTAAAAGTTAAATAAATGACAAAACATGGCACTGTTGTACATTCTACAGTCTCGCGGTTTCAATGTAGTTCACAGTCATTGAATGCTGCCCATTTATGCCAAGTGATCACTCATTACTGTTGAATTTATGACAGTGTTTACATTATGGTGTTTATATTTTAATATGGTGTCTGTAGATTATTGTACATCTTTTTTAATGAGCAGCTGGAAGTAGTAAAGCATAGACTTTTCAAAATAAGAGTCCCAGTTTTTTGGGGCTTGTTTAAAAAGTTCCACATTATGCATAACTTTTTTTCTTCTGGATATTATTTGTATTTTGGTTATGCAATAAAGTTCATCTGGCATTTAATTTCACACTGTCACAGAAAGGAAAGACAAAGCATTATTTAACATTCATTAAATATAGTTTTTACTAGTATCGGTACAGCAATCTGTTTATTGTCTTTCTTTAAACATATGGTCTAAAGTTCCTTGACGCATGAATCTGGTATAACATGTAACACTACATACAATCAAATGTACGGTTAAAATAGATGTCCAGAGACTTGTGCCAAATAATGTATGATTGTTTGCCATGTAAAGATCTACATGTAGATATTTTAGTGTCTTGTATACTTATTTCTACCTGCAATAATGTAATATGTTAGGGTCATGTACAATATAGGTGTCTGTCATATGTATACAGATCAATTTGCAGGTCTGTCTTATTTGTATCATGTGTAGTGTATCCTTCAGTCATTGTGGAAAAAAAAGAAGTTATTATATCATGAACTTTGACTTTTGACTTCGACATTTAATTTATATGTAATCAGATGTTAGTGCATACACTTCAATACAAATGTATATATTGAATAAAACATGTCTTAAGTATTTTAAATGTGCAGTTCCCATCTTTTGCCCCATCCTGTTTGAGTAAAAAAATGTGTAGAGGCCTTAAATGGTCACATTTCATTTTAAAAACTCTGCAGATACCCCAATTTTGATGCAATGGCTCACATGGTCCATTGTTTTACCCACATTTCTACAGGTTGTCTTGGACATTACATTCTATGAGGAAAACAAGCTTGTAGATCAGGAGTTTCCTGAGGACACTTCTCCTTTCAAAATCCAGCAGTTACTACAGGACTTGACAGAGCCAGAGGTGTTAGCTGGGCGACTGGTACCTGCTCAAGAGGTGTTGTATTTCTCTATCTGTAAAATATATTTTCTTGGAGCAATTGGTTTTATTATTTGCTGATGATTTCCTGAGCAAGACATTTTTTTGCTTTTTGACTTATAAGTGGGTGTTCAGAATAAATATTCTTTACTTTAAACACACACACACACGTACATACGTAATTGATCGCCCACAGGCATCTATTTTCAGAGCTTAATTGGCATAGACTGAAGAAGCAGAGCAAACTTCTGTGAGTAACTGTGGTGTGATGCTCTGATTTGTCTCAGGTGCAGTCTGTGCTTGGACTGGAGCTGCTGGAGTGCCTATACTGGAGGCGTGGGGCATTATTATATATGTACTGCCACACACTACACCAGCGCAAGCAGTGGATCAAGAAGAACAAAGCCACATTCCTTAAGGTTCTTTCCCCAACTTCTCACTCCACAGTGCCAGTTTTAGTGGCAATGAATTGAGTAAGTGTTGCAATGCTCCGTGTCTTCACAGTGTCTTCAAGAAGGTGTGCGTTACCTTATGAGAATGTTGCAAGTGAGGAACTCAGTCAAGCTGAACGATGGCGTGGTTTTTCATGACTCTGCAACCGCCAATTTTCTGGCAGAAGGTACATCTGCGCAAATGTACTTTCTGTTCTAGAACTGAAAGTCGATTGATTACAATTTGGGAACTGAAAACTCTAGACATGCCAGTTATTGCGTATGCACTGACTTCAAAATCTGTCTATGCAGGGGCGGATTTTCAAAGCACGTAAAGATGAACATTATTTTTAACATCTCTAGATACTGGGTTATCAGTATCTTCAAATATTTGTTTAATTACGAAGAGATCGGAAAGATAAACTTTATTCCTGGTGCTTGGATTAATGTTAATACAAACCACAGTGCAGTGGTTTGTATCCAAGTTCTCGCATTTAAATGTGATTAACATTTGCTATATAAGAATAAATTACACAGTTCTTGAAGTCATAGTAACATAAGTTAATGGGCAAGATGTATTGAGATTTGTTCATTAGTTCATCTTATAGTTTTGTCAGGTGTCATTTTTAGAGAATACAATTTGTATTAATCAAAATGAAAAGAATGTTATAAGTGTGTGTATTTATATTCTTGACTAATTCCATTTATTTGTTTACCCTTTCCCCCAATAGGTATCTTTTCTGATACTCACTTGCTTACAATGATGTACATTGGTGAGATGTGTTTCTGGGCAGTGAAATATGAGGACTGCAGCATGGACAGCACAGAGCGCAAAGAGGACAGGCTTCATTTCCGTGATATTGGCACACAAATCCTCCATAAGTACGTGCTGGCATGCGAGGGGCCACTTCAGGGTCAGGGCTGGAACACCGAGAATGCCAAGGAGATCCTTAGTATTTTACAGTAAACCTGGAGAGAGCTTTTAGGAGAGGAGGTTCACAAAATGTCATTGTTCTGAAGCTAGCAAAAAAAAAAATTAAACAAACAAAAAATATTAAAAAAGAAAAATACTGAATACAAAAAAGGCACTTATCTTCCGGTCCAGATTTGCTTTCTGGATGTGTGTTTTCGCTGAGAATGTGGAATAATACTTCTAATGTAAAATATAAACAAATAACTATTTGTTTAAGGAAACAATTATTCCAGCTGAGAAACATCACACAACTTTTTATTTATTTTAATTTTTATTTATTTATTTTTAGTTCATTACATTTATATATGTCATTTATATATGTTAAAAGAAATGGTACAAAGGAGGGGGAGATGCAGATATATGTTGCATATTTAAGTATTCGTGACCATTTTTAAGTATGGACCTTTTCTTTTTAATAACATCTTTGTATATGACACCTCTTCTGCTCACTTATTCAAAGTTACATCTTTACTGCTTTCGTTGACCAGATGTAATGTTCAGAGATGGGAATTTGGATATTTTGATAGTATACTTTTAAAAAGCTAAACTTTTTGGTCATTATTCTTTTTAAAAGGAAGTTCATTTTTTTTGTTTTTTATGTCTTCATTGAAATAAATTTTGGGTTAAGAAATGTTGAAATGTGAATGTGCGAGTGATATTTTGGTTTCACATGCATTGGATGTTGTTACACCAGAAAAGTTATTTGGAGTGTTAATAGATAAAGGTTGCTGATTGCCTTGTCCCCAGTGATTATCAAAAGGTTTCCAGACAAATCTCAAGTTGTATCTGTATTTTATAACCCTCATTGCTAATCTTTTAATGTTAACATAGTAACAATTGACATTCTTAAAGCTTCAAGGTGAGGCAATTAAAAAAAGCATTATGGTTTAATTAACAGTCCAGCTTGAGAGTTCTGAGAAGTGCAAATGCTTTTGGTGCTGGTGTAATATTCATAAGACAGTATTTATTTTAAAAACCAAGACATGTGCTTAATGTGATCTCAAGCTTATATTGCTATCAGTTTTGGGGTAATTAGCAACCCTACATAATGTTAGTGCCTTTTACTGGTTATTATGATTTTGTTGAATGTGTACACTTGTTTGAAGTAAACACACAAAAGATGACTAATGGGTGGCTGTGATTAACATTAATAATGTGGGGCTTTTTTTCTCCATGCGCATTTTTCCAAAACATCAGACGTACAGTAGATGCTCTGTAAATGTATCCTTAGTCAGATCAACTCAAACTTTATTTATTTTCTTTACTTAAACTCTAACTTTACTGTGGAACTTAAGTGTGATACAGAAAGAATAAAAACAAACAGAACCAATCAAACATATTATACCAAACAACAACTTACAAAACATTTTCGAATGCTAAAGGAAACACACGAGTTTATAGCTCTAAAATACACCAAGTGTTGGGGATGTTTTTACAGACAGGGCGGTCATTCCAAAACCTTGGAGCTGCAACAGAAAAGGCCCGATCACCATTACAATTTAAGAAATTAAGGAACCATAAGATGCAATTGTTCATTTGAATGCAAAGACATATTAGATGCAGACTGATTAAATTAGAACACACTCTGCTTTGAAAGCATAAAGCAGCACTTTGTAATGAATTCTGCATCGTACAGGAAGCCAATGTAGTTTGATATGCACAGGTGTAATGACCTCTTGTGATCTACACAAGTCATTAATGATTAAATCTGCAACATTGTGACTAATTGCAATCTTTGGTAACTGGGGCACAAGATGGACAATATTTAAGTAGCTTGCAGTAACACTTAAAAAATGAAGTTATTAATTTAATAATTCAAACATTAAAATGGAAATAAATAAATTCATTTTAAATAGACAAATGAATAGACATTTGAATACTTTAAAATGTGTTCAAAGTTATAATTTTCGAATTGAAAAATAAATGTACGTTTAAAGTGTAGATAAATAAAATTGAAAATAAAAAATGTAATTTGTTCATTTAAATTTGTTCCATTTTTACGTTTGAATTATTAAATTGATAACCTATTAATTTATTTTATTTTTAAGTGCCACTCCTAGTACTCGTTTTTTTCTATTGTAGTGTCCTTTTTTCAAAACTACAATTCCCACAATGCACTGTGTACGTGACGTTGCATACACGCCTATGAAAACGAAAACATGAGAGACGTGTAACTTTGACAGTTCCGGGAAAAGCCAAAGGAATACTTCAGATTGCGCTGCTCAGATTGAAATATCATGTACTGAAATAAAGCAAATGACTCTATTAAAAAGGTTACATATAGAAATCCGTCTTAGAATTTGTTGACAAAATAAGTGTCAGTATGCTGAGCCGATCTATAGTCGTACAAAGTCTTAGGAGTATTAGAGATAGGTTTTTTGATACAAGACGACAAAAAGATGAACAAAGTGATGTTCAGGGGACAAGTGCTGACGTCACGGGCCCCTCTCTGGATAATCTGTCGGTAAGGCACGATTTTTTGAATTTCATAAGTATTTATTTACCTGACTCTATTAAAAGTACATAGCCTACTACATACTAGTTTACTACGCACTGATTGACTGTAGGTTATATACACTGTGTGTCAATGAAAATTACCACATCACCTCATCACTTTGCTTATTTAATTCAACAAATCAGGTCCTGTTATCAATTTAGTTAAAATTAAGTTTACCTCAATATTAAAAAAAAAAAAAAAAAAAATGGTCCCACTTTATATTAAGTGGCTTTAAGTACTAGCTATGTACTTACATCGAAAAATAAGTACAATGTTTATTGTAAAACACTTTTGCTGCTATTGAGGTGTGATACGGGTACGGTTAGGGACAGGTGTGCTGGTATGGTTAAGTTTAAGGGTGGGTTAAGGTGTAAGGGAAGGATCAACAGTGTAATTACATAAATGAATTACAGCTGTAATTACATGCAGGTATTTTAAAAATATAAGTACAATGTAAAAACATGTATGTACACAATAAGTTCATTGTATCAAATTAGTAATTTAAATGTAAGTACATAGTACTTAAAGCCACTTAATATAAAGTGGGACCGTCTGATCAGACGAAAAAAAGATCACAGCTGATATTACTTATTTATCACACTTGAGATGGATGGTCAAGTCAAGTGCATTTTCTGAAGCATGTCTATGCATGCATGTAGAGAATTTGCATACTGTGCACAACATGCATATATAGCCTACTGAAGTAAAAGTAAGAGCAGTATGGTAGTATGTATACTGTATGTACTAGACTAAACTGCAGACCGGAACATGTCTCTGATTAATCATTGTTATTTAAATTACAATATAATATAAATATAAAAATATATAAAAATACAATTTATAGAGAAATTAATACTTCAGCAAGATTGCATTAAATCGATCAAAAGTGACAGTAAAGACATTTGTAATGTTACAACAGATTTGTATTTCAAATTAATGCTGAACTTTATACTCATCAAAAAAAGAAGAAAAAAAGTGTATCACAGTTTCCACAACATTTTCAACATTGATAATAATAAGAAATGTTTATTGAGCACCAAATCAGCATATTAGAATGATTTCTAAAGGGTCATGAGACACTGAGTAATGATGCCAACAAAATTCTGTTTTACAATAAATTACATTTCAAAATATATTCAAATAGAAATCAGTTATTTTAAATTGTTTACTGTATTCTTGATCAAATAGATGCAGCCTTGGTCCAACCTTCTTTCAAAAAAACATTAAACAAATCTAACAAACTCAAAACTTCTGACCGGTCTAATTCTTTAAACAATATTCCAAAACACGTTGTTGTTTTTTTTTGTCTTCCATATTTAAACACACAGGTTGACATGCAGTTTCTCATTATGACCTTCCTGTCTCCGCAAGACCTCTGCAGACTGGGAGGCACCAGTACCTACTGGCGCTCAATGGTTCGAGACCCTGTCCTGTGGAAGTACTTCCTGTTGCGTGATATGCCTCTCTGGCAGTCAGTCGACCATTTATCAGTGCCTGATGTCAAGCTCACTGGCTCAGCTGTGCAGGATGACTCTCAGATGCAGTTTGACTATATGGCTGAGTAAGTGCTTAACATTGAGTCAGATGTCAGATGAATAATTAGCTCTGGGAGCATAGATTTTGTACCTATAAAAATCGTTAGCCTGTATTCAAAAACCTGTAATGTTTACTAATATGTTCTCTTTGGCACGGCACCCACAGGTATCTACGCATCTGCCCGGCCTGTCGAAACCAGTGGCGACACCGACCCAAGGCAACGTTTGAGTCGGTGACTTCCTTCTTCCAGTACCTTGTACCGGTTGCAGAGCCACAGTTCGCCATGTTCGGCCCGGGGCTTGAGCAGTTAGAGATTTCCCTCATGACCACCATCATGAATTCCCCTGATGTACTGCCTATAGCAGGAATACCTCAACGTCAGATTGATGGTACCCTGCAATTACTTATAGTTTATTCAAGTTAGTTATTTAACTGAATAAATGAATGTTGGATGCTGTGGTTGCTGTGATGGGATTTTTTATTTTTCAGGTATTGGATCAGGAATCAGTTTTATGGACAAAGATCAGCACAGATTCAATATTGCGACTTTATATTCGACTAACAGGTAAGGGTGAGGATAGTTTATTCTCATTCAGAAGTGTTAGAAATATACACTACTGGGGGTCGGTAAGATTTCTTTTTAATCTTTATTTTTGAAAGAAATCTCTTCTGCTCACCAAGGCTGCATTTATCTGATCAATAATATAGTAAAAACAGTGAAATATTATTGCAATATAAAATAACGGTCTACTGTTTGAATATATTTTAGAATGTAATTTAGTCCTAATGGCAAAGCTAAATTGTCAGTAGCCAGTTTTTAGCGTCACATGATACTTCAGAAATCATACTAATATGCTGATTTGGTGGTCAAGAAACATTTCTTACTATCATCAATGGTGAAAACAGTTGTGCTGCTAAATATGTTTGTGCAAACATTTTTTCAGGATTCTTTAAAGGAACATTCATTTTTTTGAGAGAGATGCTAACGGTCTAATCCGATTCAATGCAGATATCTATGCTAAGCTATGCTAAAAGTGCTACCGCCAGACCCGGAGATTGGCTGAATGGATTCGAAAACGGTCAAACTCAACTGTTTAACTCTAGGGGGGTTGGAAAATGAGCCTACCCCCCCAAAAAGTGGAGTGTTCCTTTAATGAATTGGAAGTTGTAAAGAACATAATTTATTTGAGATCCAAATCTTAACATTATAAATGTTATACTGTCACATTTGATCTATTTAATGCATCCTTGCTGAATAAAAGTTTTAAATTCTTTCAAAATAACTTTTAATGGTAGTTTATGTTGCTCGTGTTTTTATTTGCAGCACGCGCGTGAAATTTGAAATCATTGTGAGCTAATGTGTAAATGTGTCACATAATCCAGTTTGTATGAATGAGAGTGTGTGTCTGGTGATTTAGGACGGAGCGAGAAAGAGCTCGCCTGGAGCGCCTCAGTCTGCGCAGTAAACTCTTTGTCTATCAGGAGGACAGCGAGTCCAACATGCCCTTAAGCCTTATCCCTGTGTTTAATCAAGTTTGCCAAGCCATGAATGGATTCATCTTTGTGGCGAATGCCGAGACAGAAAGAGGTATGATTGTTGTGTACACTTTTCATTTAAAAGCTTACGCTTCAATGCATTAAATTAGTTATGTTGATTAGGTATTTAGCCTGAAGCGTGACATTGCAGTTTACACTGTACATCTCTCGTTCATATATTGGAGGAGCCGACAGAGGGTGGGAGGAGGAAAGTGCTCAGATCAGGGTTATGTTAGACCCTGTGATGGGTGCTGTGTCCCGTCCTATCCTGGTGCTCTCCTGCGTGTCTAGAGAGACGGCAGACAGACGAAGGATACCTTGTGTGACCGTTGCCCGTCAGCTTCAGCTCAGCTCACTGCCCAACCCCTGGATGGTAAGACATCAGACAGCATCTAGAAAAGAGTTTCTGACATGCATAAGAAATGAGTGTTCTGTTCTGTAAAGTATGTTTTGTGATGCTATAGGTTCAGGACACGACTGCAGAAACACTGACAGGACTGCTGGATGGCATTGATTGGCTGCTGAGGCAGTCCGGAGTCAAGCTGTAACATTGCCATGATACTGCTGGATGTACTAGAGGCCTTTCAAACATCTTCTGATCCAAAAGATACAACATACAAGTCACACCATTATTGGGGATTGCACTTTTGGTGGTGGCCACTGCTACATAATTCATTGAACTGATCTGACATTCACTGCACTTTTCGACAATTGACCTGTTATTGTTTTTTCTTTTAATTTAATTTAATTTACTTTTTTGTTGTTGTAAGTGAAATAACATTTTTTATATTTGTTTTTTAAACAGGGGGATTATATTTATGTAGCTCGGGGTTATGATTAAGCAATATTACACAAGCAAGCGTGCAATTGTACTGAATATCAACACGTCTGTGATGGGACTAATGTGACTGCTGATTATCAGAATCAGAACAACAGGAAGGTTATGATTGTGATAATAGATTTTATGAAACATGCAGTTCAATAAAGAAGTAGTTAATAAGCAGCTTACATTTTATTCTGAATTTTGCCTGGTACTCAGGCCAAGGCAGAACCAACCGAATCACGAATCAGTGTTTTTTAAAAGAATCGGTTATGTGAGTGATTCATTGACTCACTTGTCCCAGTCCCAGTGCCATATGACTAAATATTCTGATATTTGCTTTCAGAATGCCTCTCGGCCAATCAAAATTGAGTTCTTGAACTAACTTGTATACATATGGTTGTACAGTTAAATACTGAAATAATGATGTACTTCAGTTCTCACATGTTGTATGAATGATTTTTCTCATGAATGGTGTTTTCCCTCTTTTGTCCACAAAGAGGCAGCAGCCCCAGCTTTATTAAGAGATTTGTTGACAACAATATGAACATTGACCTGGTATAACCTCATCATCCTGCTGGCCAGATTTATTCAGGGTGGAGGTCATCCATTGGGCAGTGTTCCAGAGATATTTAGGTATTGCTTTGTCTCTGTCTTCTCTTTGTCACCGACTCCCAGCCCTGCTCTCTTCCTCTGTTTAATTAAAGTGAAAGCCAGCCTCTGCTCTCAGCATTTTGCAGAGGTAATATGATAAACCGAGTAATTAAGAGACTAAGCCTAAAGTTCAACTTTACTAAAGGCCACACTGCCACTAAACATGTTTAAACTGTCAAACTGAGTCACTTGAAGTAGAGAAAAATGGGACTCAGTAGGAGGATAAAGGTTGCCTTGAAGTGCTTTGAAAAAAAGAGGCAGCAGTCGTTGACTTTTTATATTTCCAACATATTTTAATGGTTGAGTGCTTGATAGATTAGACGGGTAAATTTTAAATGACAAGTGACTCATTTCTAAGTGCAGATTTTTTTCTCTCTAGTCCATTCCGAAAGGAAGAAAAGATATTAAAATATATTTAGTCCTTTTGTATCTCCCAAGAGGAAGAACAGAATTGTTTCCCTTTGCAATCTCTTCTCTTACTCGTAAAATGATTATGTGTAGCAATAATCATTGTCTTGAAAAAAGTCTGTTTTAAAATGAAATTGTAATTGCTGCAATTTGGATGCATTAAGTCTAACCTGAATGGTTGAGATGACTGTCTGCTCTGTAATGAAATTTGACATAATGGAGAAAGTGTTGACCTTTCCGCATTAACATTTTCCCTTTCATCTCTTCAGAATCTCTTGCAAACAGTTTTCCTCCACGCGTCCCTCTCCAACTCATTCATGCCATGATTTCATGTATAGCAAGACAGACTGAGCATTCTTCACAGCGATAAAAGACAGGCCTGAAATCTTTTTTTGGAAGAAATTGTCTGCTAATTTTCATGGATTATTTTGAAATTGAATTCATCACAATTGCTGCCTATTTTAATTGTAGGCTAACTCAAAGATTTATTTCCAAATCTTGTTGGGTTTGTTTCTTTTCTTTGTACACTCACGATATAACACACATATATGTTTCCATTAGAAAAAGAAATGCAAACATGATTATGCAAATTATACTTTATGTATTTAATCTAACTTTATTAACCAACGTTTTTGCTGCTGCCTTTCGATGATCCAATTCAACCTATGATTTTTTTTAAAGACTTTAGATCACATTTGTGTTTCTTTTTATTATTATTGCTGAATTAAAAAGAGGCTGCATCCAAAATCGCATGTTTCTGTACTAGTAGGCGAAAAGTATGTGATAAAAGATGTCCAAATTCACAGTAGCCTACTGTGAAACCCTGGATGACCCTATACTATTTCCGGTTAGATTCATGAGTGTACGATGGACAGGAGAGGATTTATGAATGGCAGTAAAGCGATGTAACTGGCGGTAGGTCACATGATAATGACAATATAGCAAATGTAGCACGTCCAGATTGCATTCATACTACACACTCATACTTTATAGAACTTACTTATTTAGCGGTTGTGAAGTAATTCAAAATAGGTAGCCTACTCAAGAGAGTATGCGATTTCGCATACTATTTAATGATGGTTTGAGTGACTGACTATCAACATTTAAGCTGATAAAACTGGCAGATCAACATGCAACTGCATTTCTCTCCAATACAGTAGGAAATTAAATGTAATTAAATTAAATGTGGAGGATTTTATCTTTAACAAGATTATTGACAGACCAGTTTAGCCTACGTAACAGGATGTGATGTGATAGCCTGTTAAAGACGCTATTTTATTAAATGATTTGTCCCAAAGGTTGTCTCTTCTGCTACACTCAAAAGTCTGTACTTTTTCTTCAGAACAATATGCTGAAAAAGTTTTTCCTTTGAGTTTTCTGCGTAGACGATCGATCCCCATTCACACTGGCAAAACGACAACAACAACAACTAAAAACGTTGTATTCTGCTGCCAAGCCATTAGATGGCGATGAAACACTTTAGCGTGTGCAGGGTCATCGTTTTCAGAGATTCACGTTTTTGTTGTTTAAACTTGCATTTTAAAACTTTGCGTTTTCAGGCACCCAAAACACTGTTGTCGTGTAAATGAACAACCAAAACGCATATCAAGTTTTACGTTTTTAGTTGAAAACAGTGTTGTGTACTGTAAACAGTCCCTTATAGTGTGAAAGAGCCTTTACAACAACAACAACAAAATGGTCAAATGTATTGGTAAACTTATTTATTTGATTATTAAAAATTTACATAAGCAAGCCCAGCCCAGGTAAGAAAATGTAACACAAAAGTAACAAAACACATTACTTTTCATAAAAAGTACTTTTTAGGGAGTAACACAATATTGTAATGCATTCTTTTTTTAAAGTAATTTTCAGAATACGACTTCCTTTTGTACGTCATTTGAGGCAATTTGTCCTTATTTCATGACCAGATTACAGGCCGGGAGTGTGCTTTAAATGATTTACTTCTGCAAAAACAGTTTGTTTCTGCATTATGTCCTCATGTCTGGATCAGAAATAGACCACCTGAGATGATTATATTCCATCCAAGTTATGCAGGAAAAATAATCAAATATGTTCAATCAAAACAAAATCTTATTTTGCAAGTATAGCAAAACAAAGGCTATGAAAGCCATGTATTTAATATGTTTTGGCAATATAACATGCTTTGGGCTTATCACAAAGTGAAAACCAGCACCACATACTGACTGGTGATGTTGACATTATATTTATGGGTTGAATTCCATATAGGTCGCTTTAATGTGATTCAGCTCTGCCAAACACTTCAGCTGCATGAATATCTGTGGCATAGACACGACTCATTTCGGAAACAGAGCTACAGAGGTGGGTCATGGACAACGTGACTAACATATCAGTTCGTATGTTAGCATGAGAGTTGTTTACTCAGATTTTTCCTTAATGATGACAGTGGGTCAGAAACTACATTGTTGTTTTTTCAATAACAATCTTTTTTTTTTTTGATAATGTATCATTTTTATAGACTTTATCAAATAGCAATTTTTTTCTGTAAAAGCATAATGCTGTTGTTTTCTGTCTGTGAAAATAATCAATCCTATTTCCTCTTCGAATGCTACCTGTGACATATCCACCAGAGTTGTTACGGTTACCATTCCCCTCACACAAGATAAGCAACAGGCTATAGTTTTGTATCAAAACTGGTCCAGTTTTGTGTGTGATTTTGTGTCCGTTTTTTTGTGTGTTGGACTAATGGCTATACTTCACACATGGCTCCATGTTACCTTCCTTCCCCTCAAAGACACCAATTTTTCACTGCCAATTAGATGTAAATGTCTTATTTGTATTCCTCGACGTTAACCTCCATTAGGATCATCCATGCGCAAGAAAATATGAGGAAAACATTTAATTTGCATACTATATTAAAACAATGACTGGGAAGCTGATTGCTTTGTTTTTACTCGCCCACTGAGACTGACAGTGGGTGGGAAAAACATCTATATTTTGAGTTCATGGCCTCTTGCTGATAAACATTTGCACTAGTGCTCATTAAATTGTCCTGATTCATTGTTCAGATCTGATGTTATTAAGTTCTCTTAATCTTCTCTGAGAAACACAATGGTGGTGTTTTGAGTTAATAACTTTTTTTTTAACGAACCGGCTGAGTGAATGATTCAAAGACTCGTTCATAAAGTGCCTTGATTCCTTCCTGAAAAAAAATGGTTGAATTAATTGTGTAGCTACTGGTTGTTGA
Source organism: Phoxinus phoxinus (assembly GCF_949152265.1). Taxonomy (NCBI): domain Eukaryota; kingdom Metazoa; phylum Chordata; class Actinopteri; order Cypriniformes; family Leuciscidae; genus Phoxinus; species Phoxinus phoxinus. The sequence continues at coordinate 17,825,703 of NC_136890.1, forward strand.
TGTGTATGAAAAATCACTCTTGAAACATTATGTTCAGCCAATCACATTCAAGAAATGGATCTAGATTTCAGCATTTTAACTGTTAATTTGACTGTCTATGCCCATAAAGTTAGTTTAGTTCAGATTTTTACATCTAAAATAGTGCCTTTGGGGCATTTGTCAGATACCTAAAAAAGGGTAACAGCCGATCTGCTGAATGTGGATAGAGGTCGCTTTGTGTCTCTATTCCTGTCCAATAATTCCTTTTCCTTTTGTTGTTATCTCAATGCCGCAGGGAACTTAAAACGAGTGCTGTGTCCAACAAGCCAACAGGCTGCACAACAGCCCATCTAATCCAATTGAGGTTTAGCTAGTGACACTGAGGTAAATACACATTAGCTTGGTGTCACACAAACAAAGTGAATTACGCTTCATTTGGAGCCTGAAAAGGCCATGTTTTGTGAGATTTTTAGTTTTATACCACTTTTCAAGGTCCACCTGAGGGCCATTTTCCTCCCAGCTGTTCATTTTGCAACTTTTCACAACCATGGACCTTATGCCCCAGAGAAACAAGCGCGCAGCCATCTTTAGAATTTTGTGTTTGAACTTCTGTTTTTGCGGTAGCTCTGTATATTTCTATAGCATCGCTGCCGAAGAGTAATTAGCTGGCAAAGTGGATTTACTTCGAGTTAACAAAAGTTATCATGAGCATTGCAATGTTAGAAGCGGGCACAAATGTCTGGGAAGATTTTAAAATGAGTAGTTCATCCATTTAAGATCTTCATGCTGTGAAAAAACAAGCTCCAAAACAAGGATGATCATACAGTATGTGCATGCACAACATGTAGCGTATATTATTGTATTCAGAAGTTTGAGAATAAGACCTCGATCCTGACCTGAAACAAATGTGTTGGCCTGAGATGAACAATAAGGGCAAGGAATGTTTAAAGATTTCTATAAGAGTGAAGTTGGACACTCAGCATCTCGTCCAAGAGCTTTGTACACATGCCACATTAGTTTAATGTGAAGTTGCTGTTTTTTGTCCACTCTCATTCACTGAGGCACTATAGGGAGCTAGGAACGGGCCCCTTTCAATGGACCAAATCTGATCTAAATTCACTACAGGGCTATCACACCTCACATGTTATGGTTTCTTTTTGAAATATTGATATAAAAACCTTGAATTTCAGATATATTTTTAAGATGATAACTGATATATAGCCTCTTATTTATTAAAATCACAGCCATATTATGCAGACAGACAAGATTCAGCAAAAAGATAGTTCTTAAATTGTATATAGCATTCCTTTTCATGAGATCATGCATGATGAAACAAAATTAAGGTTGATGAGGAAACAATACTGAGGAAGTCTAATTTGATTCGAGCATGTAAGGTTTCTCAATATCTAAAAGACATGTCCGAGTGAATGTCAAGCTACACCATTAGAGGGAAATCCAGTAAATAATTAAAAGGCAAGCACACATAATGAACTCTGACCTAATGTAAAGATGAATGAAAGGAAAATATTCTCAGCCCTACACAAATATTACACTATGCTCTTTCCACTGCTCTACAATTACTGTCATTACTCTCTTGTTGGCAGTTGTATTGTTGTCACGATAATGTACGACATTTGTCCACACCATTGATTTGCAATTCATTAACACAGGGATAACTTACAAACCGACAAGATTTGTCACATTACTAAAATGTATATGATCAAATAGCCATAAGTGAGTATGGTCAAAGTCATCCACTGTAAAAAAAATATTGTCATGATTTGCTATTGCAATTTTTTTTCCTTTGTCAAACCAACTTAGATAATTAATGTGGTTCAGATAACATACTATTTTGGGTTTGTGTTGAATAAACCAGTCTCCTTCATTGTAAAACAAAATTTTAAGGCAACCAGATAGGCTAACGTGCTTTAAAAAAAAAAAAAATTAAATCAACAATATTTTTTGACAGTGCAGGCTATTTTCAATATTTTTTATGTAACTCAAACACACTGTATGGGTTCAGTGATTTTAAAGTGCTTTCTTCAATGCAGTAGGCTATAGGCCTTTGCACTTTTTGGGCCAACAGTAACAAAGTAACAGAAAAGTGTGACCAAAGTTACAGAAAAGTGTGTCCAATGAATGTGCTCTCCCATGTTAGTGACCCAAAAGAGTGACCGCGTTACTGAACCAAAAGTGACCAAATAGAGTGGCCAGTTCTGGCTCTCTCAAAAAAATGTCGAATTGAATCAATGACCAAAAAAGAGCATTAGAGTCCTTTCTCCATATTAAGTGACCAAAAATAATGTCCTGAGTTGTCTGAAAAGCGCACTCACACCAAAAGAGTGATTCTCCCTCAAAAACGCTTAATAGAGCTGTCTCTCTCTGGCGTGCTGACTTTGACAAACAACAAAAAGAAGTTAGTTTCCGCGAGTAATCTGTTACTTGTAACTAAACTCGCTCGATTCTATGCGAGTGTTTTGGATGTTGCGCGCGCTCAGCGCGTGGGAGACCGCTACATTTCGCAGCTCGCGCCAAGACTTGAATATTTGTCGGCAGGGGGCGCGAGCCAGTGACATTGCCAGAGACCAGTTAATGTGAATCTGCTGGAGACTTGAAGTACTACGCAGTCAACGTGAGACCCTTCAGGATCCGCGCTGTGCCCCCCCACTCCCTCTTAACATATCCCTGTCAACACTTTTCAGCGCGTTTTACCTGAATACCCTGCAACGCTTTGTTACCGAAAATATGTTCGAGTGATTTTTGAGTGTCATCTCATCACGTTTTTGCACCGGTTTGGAGGGGGAGAATATCGGGAGACCCACAACACTCGTGTCTGTTGATCCGGATGAAAGAACTGGTGAAAAAGTAACTCGCAACAGATTTTGCTCGCGGACAACTTCTCTGGGGACTGAGTGAGTTTCGCTCTCTTCTTATCAAGTGCTGATATCTCGCATGATATGCATTTATAAATCTCGGTTTTAAGTTTTAGTTGTAGCCACACGTTGGTTTAAAGGGGTGTGCATGCAGAGCTCGTGGAGCACAGGGCGGTAAACAGTTTGCGAAATCAAGCTCTGTTTGCGGTCTTCGTGTGCAGTTTAAGTCTTTGGATAATATTGTGATCTTTTTCTTGCTCGTCTGATGTTGTTCTGTCGTCTAAACTTTGCTCAGCGCAAGTGGAAATAAATCAGAAATGTAGTTTACCCACGTCTCAGTATGTTTATAAGGGGCCTCAGATGGCTATCGGCTGCGAAAAGTGTTTGAAAGTATTTATTACCGTTGTTAAACCAAACCCAGAGTAACAAGTTCAACAGAGTGGGACACATTTGGTGTTTATCCCCGTTATCAATTTCTTTGACTGCTGGATTTATGCATACTCAGCGGCTGTCATGCAGGTGTTTTCCTCAGGTTTAAATCACTTAAGGGCACTTCAGGTGTAGTCAAGTACACTTGGGGTATTAGAATATAAAGCAGCGGGCATTTCTTCTCTTTTGAAGAATATATTGTAGGGATAGTTTTGCATAATTATTATCATTATTATTATTTATGCATTGTTTATCTAATGTATAATGCAGTGGAATTAGGAGCACTTTGATAACACTAGAATATTTTAAAAAAAGTATTATAGCTCACATTTATAACCTGCTCATATAGTTAGAAATGCATTTAAATATCTAGATGTTCTACTTTCACTGTATTCATATTCATACGCACTAAAATTAAATTGTCAAATCAATGTGGTGCCAAAGAAAAAATCCTGCAGTGATAATTTTTTGATCACTTTGAATTTTAATACTGCTAAAGAAAATGACGCTTTAACAAAAAGCTCAAACAATGGTTGAGAAATCATTCTGAGAACCTATAGCACTTTTTCCAGACAGAAATGCCATTGAAATGAGACTGCAAATCCAATACTCCCTGCATTTTATATTTCCAAGCAGCCATGACTTTACCTGTGCAATTCTTCTACAGGTAAAAGCGCTGTAATCTAAATGTCCTCATTTTTCCAAAGATTCTTAAACAGAAAGGTCATGAGTTCCAATTTTAAACGAGTCTGATTGCTTCATTCACAGACTCGTTTCAAGCAAGAAGAGAGAGGTCTAGGGTGAGAAGAGGCAGCAGATTTGTGCATATTCCTAAAACACTTGATAGTTTCACCCAAAAATGAAAATTCTGTCATCAATTACTCTCTCACTTCGTTCCAACGACTTTTGTTCATCTTAGAAACACAACTGAAGAGATTTTCAATGAATTCTAAAAGAGACTTCTGGTCTTCCATTGGAAGTATTCACCCAAAACTCTAGCGTTGCAAAGCGTTCATATAAAGATTCTAAAAGAAATCCATATTTTAAACAAATCCAGTTTTGGGTGAATAGATGTTCCAAAGATGCACGAAAGTCTTAAGGGTTTGGAACAACACAAGGATGAGTGATGGGTGAACTAAACCTTTAAATGTATTGAAAGGTTTTTCAGTTTTCATGCTTGTTTCATTGTAGTCAAAAAGGTTACAGGTTGCACAAGTTTCCCAAGGCATGACATGTACAGACCAGCTTGTGTTAAACTCTATATTTTTGTTCAGTGCTTTCCTAATGCTGAGGAAATTCAGCAGTAGATTCTCACATGCTAATTGAAAAAAGCTAAATGTTATTGATCCTGAAATCCATTATTATTCATTTAAACTCATTAGGCTATACATTATCAAATTGTCACCATCCACCAGTAAATTGAATTACTTGTTTCTGCTTAATGTTTGTCTGTAATTAAATGTGTTCTGTGTCGATTGTAATTGCTTTTTGTGGAGCAGGCTCGCTGGAACATTTTCTGTTGACTGAATGGACTGTGCACACAGAGACAAGCTCAAAGTACTGGTAATCGGAAACGTGTTACCATTTAGGTTAGATAGTATTTGTACACTTTCGAGGGTGTGTTCACACTTGGTTTGATTAAAATGATCTGCGATTGCTCTGTTAGTGCGGATCATTTGAATAAGTGGGAACGCTTCCATTCGAACCCTGCGCACCAAACCCTGTGCTTTCAAACATTCTCTGGTGCGGTTCGACTGAAATATGAACGCAACACGGACCAAAGACATGTAAATGAACCAAAAACAGGAAGGAAAAAAAAAGCGACCCTAAAAAGGAAAGAATGCTCAAGCATACCTGTTTTTTCTCGTCATAGTCGCAATTTTGTTGCCCATTACAGTTCGGTACAGGCAGCACAGACGTCTCCTCGCAGCAGATCTTCGTTTGTCTGTGTAACGGAGGGCTTTCTGCTGTTGTTTTGAATTCTTTACACATTTTATAAGCTCACCATAAGTTCTCAGCTCCATCATGTACGCACAGGGCCTAAAATTTACTTTTTGGCACACCTGCCAATGGCTGGTGACTGAAGCAAAAATTTTCCGGCCATAAATATTTTTTACGGGCCATGAAACAGTTTTCAGTTGCAAAAACAGGCAGTATTGACACCAACATTTTTGATACTAGTGAAAATTCTCAATTCTATATTACAATACCACAGCTAAAACTACTAGCCAGACTTATATAAATGTAAAATATTATTAAAGACAAATAGGTCAGTAAAGTCAGTTATAAAATAAGAAAAAGCAAAACCACAAATAAATACAATGTAACAAAGATACAAATGTTATAAACACTGAACAATTTTCAGGTACAGGAATTATTAAGCAAAATAACACAGCATACAGTAGTCTTCACTGTATAAACATCCTTATTAATTCATCCTTATTAGAGTTACAAAAGTTATTCAGTCAAGAGCAGTGAGTGATTTTTTTTCTTTGTCATTTGTTGTTTGATTAACATTAAAAACAGACAGCAACAGGAATATTAGGCTGCTGTCAATTTAAGAGTGAATGCATGAATCTAACATACTGATACTGTTACACATTTTTTTACTTTCTTAAAGGAGAACTTAGGTTCATAGGTTTAGTTACCTATGATCACGCGCGTGAACTCGACAATCGACTACTTTGGACTTCGACCGAAAACAGGAAGTAAATACAGGTATTTGCGCTGGCTGAAATAACATCATTTTTATTCATATCTTTCACATCTACTGCAGTAAGATTCACTCGTGTTCACTCTGAAGGAATCACTCAACATGGCTGGGCACTTGTAATGACACATTAAGGATGTTAAGAGGCTAAAAGCAGGTTTAAAACGTGCCCCATTGAAGTCAACAGGGTGCAAATTTTAAAAAGAGGATAACACGGTGTAGGCAACACCGATTTTTGTCGTTGTTCTCTGTATTGATAGCACTCCAAATTTACAAAAAAAATGAGCTCAATGTTAAAATTGACCGGAGTTCTCCTTTAACTAAGTTTACTGATTATGTTAGGATACTATTTTTTGTAGGGGTGGGCGGTATGACCAAAATTCAGTGTCGCAGTATATGACTCATTTTATTTCACGGTAACGATATATTTCACAATGTAGTTATTCTGGAGAAATCGACAGAAAGGGCTTTATATAACAAATAAACCCAAATACTTTAGAAATGAAAAGTACTTCACCTTGTTTGATTTTCTTTTCTTTGGTAAATTTATTTATTTGGTAAACTATTTTGATAGTTAAATGTAAACGAAACACATTCATCAACTTTTAGATGAACTTCCCCCAACTGATTTATATTAAATACAACTCTTAAGTGCAATTAAACTTTAAATAAAGTATTGCTGAATAACTTAACTTTAATAACTGTTATTGTTTTACTTTATCAATCAGTTTATAATATCTGAATATTTTATATTGAACTATTCTATTCATAATAAATTACAGTTATTTCCTTTAAATTTTATGATATTAGTACTACTAGTTGTTTAAATGTGTTCCCCGGTACAGTTTTGCCATGTCTGATTATTATACTGCATTTTTGAGGGGCTTGTTTTGCTCTCTTGTTGTGATATCTGGCAACCCTTCACCTTGAGCTTTTAATCAAGAGAAGTTCAGAAGTGTCAAGTTCATCAAGTTCAGAAGTGACTAAAAGGAGAGCAGCAGTATGAAAACTGAACAGCAGCTACAGTTAGTGTTGACTAAGTAGTTTAAATTATACACACCTTGTAAGTGTGTCATATTGTACTGTACCCCAGTGAGTGTGTTTGTAATACATTTCATCAAAATATATGGTATTTTGTTATACACTATCTTTCAAAAGTTTGGGGTCGGTAAGATTTTTAAATTATTTTTTGAAAGAAGTCACTTATACTCATCAAATGTGGTGAAGTACTATGTGATATATTATTAAAAATAACAGTTTTTAAAAAAAATTATATTTTAAAATATAATTTATTCCTTTGAAGGCAAAACAGAAATCAAGTTTCCAAAATCATTCTAATATTTTTTTTGGACTCTTGGCTAGAAATAAATATGCTACTATTGGCTGACGCTGGTCATGTGTGTGATGCGTGTGATGCTGGCCAACAGTGAGCCTACGTTCTGACGTACAACCCAGAAGCGCTGCGCTGTTACACTATGTGAACTCGCTCAGAGGCCCACACAGAAGAAAATGAGAATAGTTGAATAAAGTTGTTCTTTTTGTTTATTTTTTGCACACAAGTATTTTCGTCCCTTGATAAACTTAAGGTTAAGCCACTGTCGTCACTTTGATGGCTGGCAAGTTTCAATTACAATAGAAGCCTCTACCCCTTTCGCACGAACGATCACACCGGTGTGATCGGTCTTGGCTGGTCCCTTTCGCGCGTTGGCTGGCGCTGAACCAGAGACGGACGTGCTCGGCGCTTGTCATATATCACAACTATTCAGTGTTTTCAACCACATAATGTTTATTTTAGGTTTCAGGCATTTAAAATCACATAAGTACTAGCAAAATAATGAATTTGAGTTTGTAAAATACACACTGATGTCAGATACACATTGTGTAAGTAGCTTTACGTTTTACCCCATTCTTCTCCCAGTTCACCTGCCACTTACTTTCATGTATTTCGTGAGAAGTGGATGAATTGACGTTTTGAAAACCCAACAGATCCGATTCTCTGAACTGTGGCACAAACTAACATGGCGCCGCCCATCGCGCATACAGCTCAACTAATGCGATCGTTATAAAGGTGTTTAAACAACCAAACACATCCACATGCACATATTTGACAATCCGAATATCAGTGTTTCATCTAACACATTTGTGAATATTTTAAATCAAAAAGGAAAAATTACATAAAAGCAGATCATCATTCATTCAGTGCTGTGTTGTGGTTGCGCTGTCACGTGACAAGCAATGACGCGTCACCATGGAAACGATAAAGTGACAGGTTCTAAATAATGGTCGCCTTGAAAAGGCTTGAAAACTTGAAAAAACTTGAAAATTTACGTGTGAGGAGTGAGACAGCTCTCAGATTTAATAAAAAAATATCTTAATTTATGTTCCAAAGATGAACAAAAGTCTTATGGGGTTGGAACAACATGAGGGTGAGTAATTACTGACAGAATTTAAATTTTTGGGTGAACTATCCTTTTAAGTCAAAACAATAGCACTGACATATTTGAATATGTCAGTGCAAGTTGCTTTCAGTTAAAACAGCTCAGACATTCCTTGTAATCTAGGACTAGCTTAAGCCTTGTCTGTGAAACCGGGGGTATAACAGAGTAGAGTATGAAGGGGTCAAGCTTTACAATGCGCCAGCTTTTGGCTCTCAATGAAAAATGTCTAGACGATTGAAGACCTTCACAACACAAACAGGTTTGCAAGCACTCTCTGCACGAACTTGATTGACCTCAGTTTACCACGGGTGTTGGAAGCATGATATCTCTCTCTCCTTCTTGTTTAGAGTCAGCATCGTAAAACTCAGTTCTCGCCGCCACACACACATACGCGCACACATGCTCTGTTTGGCAGAATCTAGCTCCGTCCCCCTCCAGCAGCCAGCTCTGCTGACCCAAACTTTTCCACTGCCCTTGTGAAATAGGAGCGGCAGAGACGATCGGGTCTCACCAGCCAGAACTGAATGCCATCACAAAGCGAAAAGATTCTCATATACTGTAGCTGGCAGAAGCCCACTTTAATCTCTATTTTGAAAAGACCAATGAAGTGTTAAACCCCTGTCTAACCTAGTTAAAATCCTGTTTACACCAGCATAACCGCAGCACATGTACTTTCCATGGATTTTTTTCAGTGCGCATGCAAATCCATCTGTAATAGTTTACACAAGGTTTTGTGCTTGTTTCACCATAGCACATTATTTGCTTGCTTGTGCAACTGGGGTTACTGAATGTCACCTTTGAACCTTGCATATCGTCTTTTGACTAAATCAATCAGAATGGGAAAGGTTGAATCCTTTCTGAGATCCTCTTTCTGCAGTAGCCAAACGCTCTGTGGACCGAGACCTGTGCTACAGTATTTCACTAATAACATTTAAAGATTATGCTAGAATTAGATTACAACTGTAAATTCAGAGATGCTTGTGCGATGTTGCAAGGATACATATGGACTGAATGCTAATGATCTTGCTAAAATGGGGGATAAATTGTTACTTTTAAAAGAAATGTATTACAATATTTCATTATTCATAAATAGTAATTAATAATGTTACATTATCAGCTGACTGAGACTTTTGACATTAGAAATGTTATTTTGCATTTACATTTATTCATTTAGCAGAGTCTTTTATCCAAAGCGACGTGCAAATGATTAATACAATAAGAGATACTTAATAATAAACAGAAGTTCTATTACAACGTTTCAGGCCTCAATCAGAATAGTACACGCTAGAACAGGGAGGGATTGAGGAATAGTGAAAGCATAGACAAAGAAATATTGAAGCATAGACGAAGATTATTTTCCCCAGCATGATACAGTTTAGTGCTTGATGAAGAGATTTTTTTTTTTTTTATGAACAGTGTTTATACTCATTTGTATGCCAAAATTTGGTTAACCACTAATTTGTGGTGAACGGGATTTAAACATCTTAAGACTAGCCAACAACCGATATGTATCCACATTTTTGCCATTTTTTCAATATCAGCTGTAGCTGATAGTATCGGAAGCAGGACTTTTACATTTACACAGGAAACTATGGAAGATTGTTTCCGCCACAGAATGAAACAAACTCAAAATTCTTCTTTTTCTCGCAGTTGCAAGTTTATATATCGCAATTCTGAACTATTTTCTCAGAATTGTGAGATATATGGGGCGGCAGTGGCTCAGTGGTTCATGTAGGTTGTCTACAAACCGGAAGGTTGGTGGTTCAATCCCCGGTTCCACTTGACCAAGTGTCGAGGTGTCCATGAGCAAGACACCTAACCCCAGCTGCTCCCGACGAGCTGGATGGCGCCCTGCATGGCTGACACCGCCGTCGGTGTATGAATGGGTGAATGTGAGGCTAAATGTAAAAGCGCTTTGGTGGCCATTGGGTCTGTGAAAGCGCTATATAAATGCAGTCCATTTACCATATAAACTTGTTGTAATTGCAAGTTTTAAAGTCCAATTCTGAGGAAAAAACACTTTATAAACACTTATAAACTCGCAATTCTGAGAAATCAAAGTCTGATTTAGTAACACAATTGAGACTTTATATCACACAATTCTGACTTAACTAGCAGCTGTGACTTTATATCACGCAATTGACCGTTCGCAAAAGACCCACCCCCTTAGTTACTGTCGCTATGTCCGACAAGCTACGCCGCTCTCACGCCACACCATGTTCTCACGCAGTGAAAAATACATCGCGGAGAAGAGAGGACACTGACAACACGCTGACAGACAGGACAAACCAGGTTACTTTTCGGTTTCTTTTTATATTAAACATATTAAACAAAGTCTCACCTTTCAAATTTGGTCATTTTTTAAAAGAAATTTAAACAATAAATACCGTTTTGTGGCTCTTTAATGTGTCTGACAGATCGCTGTAGAGCATCAGTTAAAGCTGCTCGTGAACCGATCATTCAAGTTTCAATTCAATTCAAGTTTATTTGTATAGCGCTTTTCACAATACACATTGTTTCAAAGCAGCTTTACAGAAAATGCATTTCAAAAATATACATACAAAAATACAGTTAGTTAATCATGAAATTTAGGGCATAACATATCGCCGGCGTTGGGTCGTCTCTTCACAGGCGTCGAGTCGTCTCATCACAGGCGTTGGGGCATCTGAAGTCTCCATGAGAGGCTGGATACTAACTGGAGCTGACAAACTCTATTTGAGTTATAGGGACAGGCGTCCCGAGATAACAACAAAAAAAAAAAAAGAAAAAAAAAAAGGCAGATGGGAAATAATTAGCGTAGCTGCTGTTCTTAATACGAATGCATTTGATCTGATTTAACTGTAGTATAAAAGGTATGAGATGCATCATGTGAATGCTTGGCTAAAGAGATGCGTCTTTAATCTAGTTTTAAACTGGGAGACTGAGTCTGAGCCTCGGACAGTATCAGGAAGGCTATTCCAGAGTTTAGGAGCTAGATGTGAAAACGCCCTCCCTCCTTTAGTGGACTTAGATATCCTAGGTACGACCAGAAGCCTCGAATTTAGCGATCTTAAAGAGCGCGATGGAATATATGGCGATAGAAGATCTCTTAAATATACAGGAGCTAAACCATTTAGGGCTTTATAGGTCAGTAACAATACTTTGTAATTGATACGGAACTTAATAGGTAACCAGTGTAGAGATGATAAAATTGGTGTTATATGATCATATTTTCTTGACCTAGTAAGAACTCTAGCGGCTGCATTTTGGACTAACTGTAGCTTGTTTACTGAGGATGCAGGACAACCAGCTAATAGAGCATTACAGTAATCTAGTCTCGAGGTCATGAATGCATGAACTAACTTTTCTGCATCAGAAACTGATAGCATATTACGTAGCTTAGCAATGTTTCTAAGGTGGAAAAAGGCTGTTCTTGTGACATTTGAAATATGATTTTCAAAAGACAAGTTGCGGTCTAGTATAACACCCAGGTCTTTTACTGTAGAGGATAAAGTAACAGGACGTCCATCTAGATTAAGGTTGTATTGTAAGAGGTTTTGTGGGCAGTTTTTTGGACCAATCAGTAATACCTCCGTTTTATCTGAATTTAATAGAAGAAAATTACACGTCATCCAATATTTTATATCTTTAACACACTCTGTCATTTTAGATAATTTAGTGTTATCATCTGGTCTAGATGAAATATATAATTGAGTGTCATCAGCATAACAGTGGAAACTTATTCCATGTTTTCTTATAATATTACCAAGTGGCAGCATATAAATTGAGAATAGCAGGGGGCCTAATACAGATCCCTGTGGCACTCCATAATTTACTGATGTTATCTTTGATTTTTCCCCATTTAAATGGACAAAATGGTAACGGTCTGATAGGTACGATCTAAACCAGCTTAATGCCTGTCCCTGAACACCAGTGTAATTTTGAAGTCGATCTAAGAGTATTTTATGATCTATAGTGTCAAACGCAGCACTAAGATCGAGTAAAACTAGTATTGAGATACAGCCTTGGTCAGAAGCTAAAAGTAAATCATTTGTAATTTTAACCAGCGCAGTTTCTGTGCTATGATGTGGCCTGAATCCTGACTGAAACTTTTCATAGATATCGTTTTCTTGCAAGAAAGAGCACAATTGAGCGGACACAACTTTTTCTAGTATTTTAGACATAAATGGAAGATTTGAAATGGGTCTGTAATTTGCTAGGTTATTTGGATCTAATTGTGGTTTCTTAATAAGAGGTTTTATAACTGCCAGCTTGAATGTTTTTGGAACATGTCCTAAAGATAGAGACGAGTTAATAATATTGAGTAGAGGCTCTTCCACTACAGGTAACACTTCTTTCAGTAGTTTAGTGGGTATTGGATCTAATAAACATGTTGTTGGTTTAGATGCAGTGATAAGTTTATTTAGCTCTTCCTGTCCTATAGTTGTAAAGCGCTGTAGTTGTTCTTGAGGGGCGATAATTGAGGCTGAATCATAAGACGCTGTCAAAGATTGTACATTTACAATTGTGTTTCTGATGCTTTCTATTTTCTCAGTGAAGAAATTCATGAAATCATTACTATTAAAATGTAACGGAATATTTTGTTCAGGTGATGTCTGTTTATTTGTTAATCTAGCCACAGTGTTAAATAAAAACCTTGGATTGTTTTGGTTATTTTCTATTAGTTTGCGTAGATGCTCAGACCTGGCTAACGTGACATACTGTCTTTCCACGCGATTCTAAAGACCTCTAAATTAGTTTGTTTCCATTTGCGCTCTAAGTTACGAGTTTCTCTCTTGATAACATGCGTAGCACTGTTGTACCATGGTGCTTTAGTTTTCTCTCTAACCTTTTTTAATCTAATTGGTGCAACAGTTTCTAATGTACTAGAGAAAATGGTGCTCATACTGCTGGTCATTTCCTCTAGCTCATCTGTTAGTTTGGGTTCACTGAGGAGCGGAGATAGATCAGGTAAGCTATTCAAGAATCTATCTATAGTAGTTGGAAGGATTGTTCTGCCTGGTCGATAACGTGGAGCAACATGACACATTTCAGCCGTACGTAGTATGCAAGTTACCATGTAATGATCAGTGACATCATCACTTTGCGGTATAATATCTATATCGGTTGGATCGGTTCCATATGATATAATTAAATCTAGAGTATGATTAAGACGATGAGTGGGACCACTAACGTTTTGCTTGACCCCAAAGGAGTTTAATAAATCTGTAAACGCAGCTCCTAACGCATCATTTGTGTTATCAACGTGTATGTTGAAATCTCCAACAATTATTGCCTTATCGGCATTGACCAATAGATCTGAGAGAAAATCTGCAAACTCTTTTAGGAAATCAGCGTAAGGCCCTGGCGGTCTATATACGGTAGCCAAGGCTAGAGATAATAGGGATTTCTTTCTTACATCTAGGAGCGTAACATTTAGAACAAGTACTTCAAACGAATTAAACCTGTGGCCTGTTTTCTGAGTAACATTAAGAATATCTCTATAGATTGTTGCAACACCGCCGCCACGACCAATCAGACGGGGCTCATGCTTATAACCGTATCCTGGTGGAGTGGACTCATTAAGACCGAAATAATCATTTGGTTTAAGCCAGGTTTCAGTAAGGCAGAGTACATCAAAGCTATTATCAGTGACCATTTCATTTACAATAACCGCCTTAGGTGTAAGCGATCTAATGTTTAGAAGACCTAGCTTTAGAAATTGTTTTTGTTCACTAATATTGAGATTTTCTGGTTTAATCACAATTAGATTTTTCTTAGATCCTGCAGTAGATTTATTGTTTGGCCTCACTAAACGAGGAATAGACACAGTTTCTATATAGTGTTCTACACTGGTACTTATATCAATTAATTTGGGACAGCAAAGAATGTGATTTGGACTTTGACTTACTAGTCATATGGTGTGTAACGTCTTGGAGATGTTGTCCGACAGAACAGCCGCTCCGATTCTGCTGGGGTGCAGGCCATCAGCACGGTAGAGCCTAGGTCGCTCCCAAAACAGATTCCAATTATTTACAAAGAGCAGTCTCTGTTCATTACACCATGACATCAACCATTCATTTAGTGCAAACAATCTACTGAACCTTTCTTGTCCTTGTCGGTACGTGGGAAGCGGTCCAGACACGACGATCTTTGCTTCAGGCGATGTTCTGCGTACCGTCTCGATCAGGCTCCTGTAGTCCCTCTTCAGAACCTCCGTCTGCCGCAGCCTGATGTCGTTCACCCCCGCGTGCAGCACGACAGCTCCGACGCGCTCGTCACCGTTCAGGATCTCGGGGACCTGCGCAGCGACATCGAGAACACGAGCACCAGGAAAGCAGTGAGTGCGCACCATACCTTTACCTGAGGTAGCGCGGACATGCCGGACCATGGAACTGCCGATGATCACAGCGTCGTCGCGTTCCGTCTCGCGAAGAGGGGAGAAGCGGTTCCGGGTGGAGATCTCGAAGACCGGGAGGGGCGGAGAGGTCCTTGCTCTGGTCCTGGCTCGTGTCTTCCGCTGTGGCATCATCCAGGGTCCATGGTGCTGTGTCGGTGTCGGGGTAAACGAAACCAGGGGTGCTCGGGTCCTGTGCAGAGAAATACACGGAGTAGAGGAGGCCGGAGTCGAAAAGTTACTAACCACTGACTTGTGAGCATCGGCGCGTGATGCTTCAAGCGCTGATCGTCGGTCTCGCAGCTCGGCCTGCCTCCCCAGCAGATCACGGATCTGCTTCTCCACGGACTCCAGCTCCAACCGCACCGAATGCAGCTCAAACGTGTCCTCACCTGCACTCAGAGGTAGACACATATCCGATGTATTCGCCATTATGACAGATGAACAATAAATTAGCAGTGATGCTACCAATATCACTACTAATTTAGGACTGAAATCATGGATAGAACCCGTATCCTTCCAGTGATTCGAGTGTAAATAAGACGGTCGATAGGCGAGACCACGCGTGCAAATGCTAGCGGGCTAACTTAACGTTAGAGATAGTAACGGAAGTTCGGAATATTGGATATAACCAGCGATATCAAAGCAATCCGATTGTTTTTTATAGAGAGTAACGTTAGTATCGGAGATATGTTCACATGCTCACAAACTAACAGTTAAGCAATTCGAAACACAAACTCCAAACACAACCAAAGCGGTTCGAACACAGACACAAACTTCAAAAACAAACAAGTGATTCGAAGCACAAGCACAAACTTCAAACACAAACAGAGCGAGTTCAGTGATTCGAGTGTAAATAATACGGTCGATAGGCGAGGCCACGCGTGCAATGCTAGCGGGCTATCGTTAGAGATAGTAACGGAAATTCGGAAAGTTGGATATAACTAGCGATATCAAAGCAATCCGATTGTTTTTTATAGAGAGTAGTATCGGAGATATGTTCACACGCTCACAAACTAACGTTAACAGTTAAGCGATTCGAACACAAACTCCAAACACAACCAAAGCGGTTCGACCACAAACACAAACTTCAAACACAACAAGCGATTCGAAGCACAAGCACAAACACAAACTTCAAACACAACAAGCGATTAGAAGCACAAGCACAAACACAAACTTCAAACACAACAAGCGATTAGAAGCACTAGCACAAACACAAACTTCAAACACAACAAGCGATTCGAAGCACAAGCACAAACACAAACTTCAAACACAACAAGCGATTAGAAGCACAAGCACAAACTCCAACACAAACAGAGCGATTTCAGTGATCATCTCTTCCTTCTAGTTCATTTATAGCATCAAATAAACATGAATGAACATAAGAAGGAATGTTGTTTTAACCACGGAAAGGCGTCAGTACACTCCGTTTTTCAAGTTCAAATCCTCCCATGTTAATCTACTAACTCTCCTGACTGCTTTGTCGGACAAAATGGCGGATGGCGACGTATGATTGGTCAGATCACCTGTCAATCAAGCTCCCTGCGAAGGGTCAATTCTGAGATATAAAGTCATAATTGTGAGATAAAAAGTCGCAATTACCTTTTAAATTTTTTATTCTGTGGCGAAAACAAGTTTCCATAAGAAACACATTTGTGGGAATCTCCAAACACACATATCCAGATTCCTCCCAACATGGGAAGGCAGAGTTTTTCTATTTTTATTTACAGCTAAACGAAGTACATAAATGGAAAAGAAATGTGTGCTACTTTTATTTGCAAAAGTGACTTGGATAATATGGTTTATGAATAAAGTATGATTGCGTAACAACACTCATAGCAATGAATTCATATCATCAGTAGTTTCAGCACAGTTTGCTAAAGGTGATGTCCACGTGTTTGTTTTGCATCATGCTGACAGCAGGTTTGAGGTCATAAGAACTGGAAAAAGGTACAGTGATTTTAGTCTCAGTGCCATATAATTAATCTCTGCTTGATTGCATGATTGCTGATATAAAGTTGCTAAATAGGTGCCACTAAGAGCAATTTTACGACCGAGCCCATCACCACACACACAGATTTAGTATTACTTCCTGTTTGGAGTGTACCATCATAACAAGAGTATGACTCAGTGACTCATTATTATATAGTACAGAGATCAACAGGTTTGAAACGGTAAACTCTACATGTCAGTGCTAATTTTGGATGTTATTAATTCAGTCTTGGATTTTGGCCAAACAGGAATGATACTCTACTCTTGCTTGTTAGCCTGAGCTCTAGACCTATTAGCTTACACTGTTAAAAAACAAGAAGGTTTTTTTAAAAGATATAAATAAACCAGTCAGTGTTCAGAAGTTTTGTGTTTGCAGATGTGCCCAGAATTGTAAAGATGTGAAAATTGTGATTTCTGACCTTTCTTCGGCTCAAAAGGTCGTCCATTTAAGCAGAAATGCAACCCAGCACCAGATCCATTTATTAAGGTTGTTGCAGCCAATCATTAAAACTCTGACAGACGGTGAATGTTAAGGACTGGTTGAAACCCGCACGGATAGCAAAAAATTCTTATTTATATCAAGTTTTGCCCTGAATAGTTCATGCAGCAAATAAATCGGAAACAAACTGTGGGCTGTCATCCACTGAACCGCACATTCCGACTGATGCGAAACAGACCTGTTTATTTGCACAACCTACTGTGCAGCGCTGTCCATAAATAATTAGGGATTTAAAAGAGAAACATTACAGTAACATTTGTTTCAAAGACATGGCCCTCAAATGACAAAAATGTAAATGTTGTCCAAGATGGGACATGTTATCAACAGGAGAGATATTTTGGAGGTTAAATGGTGAGAAGCATTGCCTAATATGCATGCAGTGCTGGAGCAATGAAGCACTCAAGAAGCGGGAAATTCCTTCAGCCAATCAGATTCAAGGGAGGTTCCACCCTCCACCCTCTCATGGCTGTCCAGACAAGCAGGCCCTCTGTGCAGACTGCCTGCCCCTTTAACTCCCTCATGGGGTCGAATCCAAACACTCCACATGGCGGAAATGCGACTGCAAACAGAGAACAGTGTTTGGATATGTCTCATAAAATTGCCAAAATAATATAATATTATATAATAGGTTGGATTCAGTAAGATTTTTTAAAGAAACTAATACTGTTAAATTTACATTGACAGTAAAGATCTTAAAAATGTAACTAAAGATTTCTATTTCAAATAAATGCTGTTTTTTTTTTTGTTGTTTTTTTTTGCTTTCTATTCATCAAAGAATCTTGAAAGAAATGAATCACTGTTTCTTAAAAAATATTAAACGCAACAGTTTTTAACACAAATATTAATAAGAAATATAATTTTATCAGCATACTAGAATGATTTCTGAAGGATCATGTGACACTGAAGGCTGGAGTAATGATGCTGAAAAATTCACCTTTTCAATCACATGATTATTTTACATGTTATTTAAAATTGTAATGAAATTTCACAATACAGTGGGTTAGAAACTACATGGAAAATGTATTACTTTTTGGGCAAACTAATCCCTTAAAGTCGCCATTAAATCAAAATTGACTTCTCATTTTGTATGGAATATTGCAGTTTATTATAAATGATTTATCCGTGTACATTATTTTTTATTTTAATTTACTATTTTAACCTATCAATAATTGGACATAATAGTTTACTAAATGGTATATAGTCGCATAGACCAGCTAATAAGCAATCGGACCAGCTGTCAATCTGTGTGTAGTTCTTTTTACACCTTTCACTGTATGATAGCAGCGTTCCTGTGAGGAATGGGGCCTCATTACTACCTGACTGAGAAGGGCCGTGTCTCTGGGTAGGATAGAAAGGATCAAGTCTTTTTGAGGCGAGTTTCTGACCAAAGCACATAAACATAATTTTGTATAATATTTGTCTTTAATATATCTCAAGCCTTTTCAACTAGTTTAACTAGCTTTTATTTTACTCAGCTTTGTGTCTGTGAATACAAAATACAGACGTGTTTTACAATTCAAGTATCAAAATAAAAAGAGGCCGGGTTTTGAAACCTGCATGTTGTTATTCTAGCATTGTTAGATGATGAGATGGGGTGAAGCTACAGGTCAAATGCAACAAAGCCAGTTATTTGCTGACTGTGTATTTTTCCACATTTGGAAATTATAGCCTGGTACTGTTTTCAACAATCCACTGCCAAGTGCATAATAAAAATAGCCCTGAAGCCAAGTTTTAAGGAAGAACTCATCATTAATCTGATCTAATTCAGAAACATCAGGACGTGGCAAGTCTAAACAACATTTGTTGGCCAATTGTATTTATTAATTGTCCACTTGATTTTATTTGACACATTTAAAACACATCACTAGTGTTTTCTCTATTTTTATCAGGCTGTCTACATAATGTTTAGTTGGACTTTTAAGATCAGTCCCAAAGGGCCACTGACATCTCTATGATTTTTTGTGGTGACCAAACAAATATAGTTTACTTATTTTTAGCCTAACTCTTGGGCTAGCTGGATACAACCTGTTCCCCCATATGCTTGTGTGACAGTAATTTCTCACTATGTCGCAATGTCATCACCATTTCAGACAAACCTTTATCTCTTTTATGGAATAATATTGTAATAAGTGCCAAACGTGGTGAGGGCGAAGGAACATTGACAGAATCAACCAAGTACAAAGTGCAAATCTTAAAGCGCACCCACATACTGTACATAAATCACAAAATGAATGATGGCAACTTGTCAACAGTATTTCTGTCACACATCTAGCTCTAATATAAGTCGAAGCTGGTTTAAATTCTTTATGCTTCATTCCATATGAGATTATGTTTCACCAGGACCTTTAGCGGAGATGGCATGGACGTTTGACATTTTGAAAGGTTTTCTGTCACCCAAACATAATTTTATAATGGAAATTCTAGTTTAACACAGTAAATGTGGAGTATTAGCTTGTGAAAACATCCCCCGCACAGCCTGCATGCTTAAAAGACCCCAATGTAACCCACAGATAATGATAAACCCACGTATGGCTGGAAGTGCTGAGTGTTGCAGAGGTTGCGTCTGGTTGTTAATTGTCTGGTTTCCTCATGTAGGGTTTCACACAGACCTGCTAAGTATTAAATGTGGTAACACCCAGTGCGCTTTGGCGTGAAGGAGTAGGGAAATGAATTGGAGATGCTGAGGAGATGGCCCCGGGGCTCTCTAGGGGTTTCAGCTAAGTATTTGTCAGAGGGGTGTCATCCGGGAGCACCACTAATAATGATTTTTTCTTTTCTTATTTTACCGCACAGGGAGACAGCAGAAGCTATGGCTTACTCTCTCTCTCTCAGTCTGCTGTACCTGGGCTTGCTGTGTGGAAACGGACTGGTGTCCGCACGAGGATCCGAGCTGTTTGCTCCAGGTACTTCACAACCACATCAAAAACACATTATTTATTTCACTTTAACACAGTAGTCTGATTTGCAATCAAGTTGGTCAGTCTATACAAGGTAGAATGATTTAGTCTACACTATTTTTTAAAATGTTAGCTTATGTAAATGTGCATCAGATTAATGTCTTTGGCTGCTTTGTCAGCTGTGCTTACTGCAGCATTTGCAAAAATTGCTTCATGGATTGTTAGTTTGTGTTATTTGTTTATTTTATTAATTTTTTGCTTTATTTTGTTGTAAATTAAAAAAGAAATAAAATAAATTATACAATTAACAACAAATAATTAAGTAAGGAATAATTGACAAATAATTGACTCCGCTTCGCGTCGTGACCGCATTACCACCTCGGGTGTGCATTGTTTTTCTAATAATTCAACGGCCTGGAGTCAATTATTCCGCTTATACTACAGTTACCACACCTCGAAATATTGTTCAGATGATGAATTTCAAGACGTTTGTAAAGTTTTTGTCATTAAAACGCTCTTGTATTTAGTACTAATTCCTTGCGCATCTAAACCCATGCTCCGTTGCTAATTCCAAAACGTCATTTTAGAGTTAGTAACGGAGGTTTGAGCCGCTGATAGCAGACTAATGCTGGACACACACTTAACCACTAAACATTCTCTGACTGAATGCAGCAGATTTTAAACACCGCTGTGAACACAGACTGAACGCGCTGAAAACGCGTGCATGTCATGATCAGTCATAAGTATCAAATTACATTCATAACCGGCCTTAGAGAGAAGCATGTGCGTCAATATTATTATTTATTTATTAATTCAATTCGTTTTAATTAATTTGTTCATTCTTTTTTTCTATTAGTGACAGTAGACTAGACTAATAAATGAAACACAAAGCCCTTTTAACAAGTATAGGCCTATCAATTTTATTTATTTGTTATATTATCTTCAATAATTACTAAAAACCCGTGCAACAGGACTATCAATTTATTTAAATATTCAGTTTAATTTTCTATTGATTATGTATAGGACTGTATACTTTATTTATTAAAATTAAACTGCATGTTTCCATTGATTGTGAAGTTAGACATTGAAAATTGCAGATCAAGCGCATGGGGCTGCAGTTTTTCTTGTTATGAATTGTATCCTATTTTTCATTATTACAGTTGACTACGCGAAGTGATATGGAACTGTAATGAGGTCAAGACCTGCCGGAACTACTTTATCCGTGCGGTTCCCTGAAAATAATTGCACACCGTAGAACGTTTGTCAACCAATCAGATTCAAGCATTCAACGGCCCTGTATTATAATAATAATTAATAAATAATACATTTTAATATATTAAGTAAGTATACATTTTAATAAGTATACATGTTACATGGTAAAATTTTGTAATAGGGCTTTCATCAGTCAAAGAATTAGTGAAATCAAATTATTTAGGCTTTTAGTATGAATATTTTAGCCTTAAGGTTATCTGAGCTAGTGTGCTCCAAAACAATGAGACAATTCTCATTTAGAAGATATAAGCATTCAAAACTTAGACTCTCACTTCCGCAAATATGGATTAACAATTTTGATGACATCACTCTGCACTTCAGATTTTATATCCAATAAAATGCTCTCTAGAATCTGAAGCATCCCGCCCTTGCACTATAAATAGACGTTGAAGCTGCGGCTGAAATCGGTCAATTGTTCACACTATTGCTATTTTTTTACAAGGTGAATGACACGTTGTGCACTATATAGGGGATAGGAAACGATTCAGAGTGTAAATATGCTTTTCATTGAGGCGAATTAAGTCTGGTTTCGCTTTAGTGTCACGCAAACCGCCATAGCGTGCACACAGTTAGCTCCAGTCCAGAGACACGACAGAGTGAATCATATGCGTGAGTCGGTGCAGACCACAAAACATATCGGATCAATTTTAATTCTACACAGAATGCTCTATTTTAAACCAATATGGAGGAGAAATGGTTGTGCACCAGAAACAGCACTGACGAGTGGAAGAGATAACACCGGTGCCATGGATGCACCAACGTAAATGTCAAAACCACACATCTACACAAACTACACTTTTCAAACTATACATCCTCAGCAGATAATGATCACTGTATTGCTTTAGCAACCGTTTCATATTAAATCTAAAGGGGGAATCTATTAGACCCTGGGTGTCATAAGCTGTCAAATGCGGCTTTGCCGAGCTCAACGGCTGTGCCTGAGATGTGATAGAAGTGAAACGCTATTGGCTATGTTAAAAAGGGGGAGGAGCTGCTCTATGTCCCACCCTGTCTTCCTGTTTCAGTGGAAATTACGTCACCACATAGAAAAGCGCTGCGGATTTCAAGGCACTTCAGTGGGCCTTTAAACTGTTGATGTCTGTGCCAACTGCCAAGTCATTATTGGAAAACCATTGGGCTTGTGTCAAGATTATTCACCTTTGAGCACACAGAACATTTTACTTTGGTCTAGTCAAACAATCCTTCAATAAATAGGTTTTGTTTGAAAGTAAACACATTGACTGTGGTCATCCAAAGTCCAGGGACAGGATACAGTGGCGCTTATGGGATGATGAACCAATTGGGATGTCAACACTGCACATAGCTTATCATTGAGACAGTGATATGTTATGGTGAAGAAAATTTGTGTAATAGGCTTTCACAGATGCAGTGAATGACTTGGGTTAATGACCCAGTCACTGCACACAAGTTGGAGCACAGACTTTAGCACTTGGATTAAAGTTTTTTTTTTTTTTGGTTTGAAAATATTCTCTTTTAATGTTTATTAAGTTATTATTTAACTACTATGGACAGAAATATTGCCTTATCACCTGAGCGCATGAAAAAGTGTGATGGGGAGAAGTCCAAGTATCGTCTCTTTAATTTTATATAACATTTTAAACTATTGAAAGGGCTATAATGCATTAGCAAGATGTTTTAGCAAAGATGTGCTAGAAATAATTATGACATAAAAGACGTTTATTTTCATCTTGACTATGTGCAAATATATATATTTTTTTATCATGTCATGTTGCCTTCTGAAATCTGGCCTGTCTGAACCAACCTGACAAAAACAAAAAAACAAAAATTGCTTTCTGTGACTTGTTGGTGAATTCACAAGGTTTTCAGAAAAAAATAAGCATAAAGATCCATTCCTAAACCTAATCCTCAGTGGGGCATATGCAGATTGTATCATATAAGAGTGTTGTCTAAGCTTATAACTGGAGTTTTTAACACCATATGAGTTTACTACACATCCTACAGCATTGCATGTTAAGTCAAATGTTTTAGTTATGCTTCTGTTCAGGGTATTTTTCACTAGCGAGTCTGTTCAATGGCCATTGTGTATCTGGGTGTTGATTGTTCAAATGACACAACATTTAAATCTGTAAAACCTATTGAATGGACTGCACATCTACCCATTTCCATGCTGTCTGCCCTGACTAAGGTCTCTTCAGAGGTGTTCTGAGGACAGGCTGCGGTTTGATCGAGAACAGCAGTAATCGTCTTGAGTTATGGCTCCGGACAGGGGCCATATTTGTGGACTTTTTTGTGAGGGAGTTCTGGCAAGCATGACTATTGAGTTTCGGTTGGAAATTCACAGACGTGAACATGTCTTATGGAGGAGAGAGTGAATTGGCACCCACTGCAGGCCTGTGCTGTCAAAGTCATTCGTGTATGCTGATGTGTCTCCAATAAATCAGTGGATCTGCTCTGCACCAAGCGGAGGAGAGTTCATGATAGTACTAATTTCTATACTGAAATTATATATACTGCTAATTTCAATAATTAACATATTATATCTACTTTGGTGCTGTAAGGATAATGCACATCGCCATGATAACCGACTGCTAAAACCGCCTGTCAATATCAAAGTGTTTGAAAAGACCAATCAAATCAAAGTAGGCGGGCTTTATGTTCACAGAAGTTGTGAGCCGAGCGTGAATTCCAGTGCGACGCTTCACGCTTCAGTTAACGGTCATAAAGTGCGATAGGATGTAAGTAGCTAAACTAAACTGCTGTTTTACGATAGAAGTTTTAAACGACCAACAGAAATAATCATTTGCAAAGACTGTATCAATCAAAGCTCCGCTTTGGGAATGGATAATATATACAGGTCAAGATAAGGAGATTGAGATAAGAAGAAAAAGAGAAGGTGATGGAGACGAGAGAGGAAGAGCAGGTATTGCATACTGTGCCCAGGATGAGATTAACATTATTACAGTGTATTCCGGTTTAACACAGATGTTCTTTGCTATTTACAGTGGAAACCTTTAAGCTCAAAAACACAACCACCTATTATAAATATATTGCCATAATAGTATTATTGTATAATAAAGATCTTTAAGTGTACAGTAGTACTTAAGTAAAGCACTATATAAATGACTAATTCAATATATATTTGTATATCTGGTCCTCGATGTGTTCAAATATTTCACCAGTATCAGCACTGGGACCTTTCACTGTTTATATCAGTCCGCTTGTCTGTGTTTGCACTTTCCATACAGACTGACAGTCTAAATAATGGTGACTTTAGTGCAACTTGCATCATTAAGCCAGTAGGTGGCAACAAGTGACTGTCTTTATGAGTGAGTAATTGAATCATTAATTGAACTGATTAGTTTTGATTCAGAAATTGATCAATTCAGGAAAGAAACAAGTTGCTGAAACAAGCAATCTTTGATGCTCATACAAATTGCTCATATGCCTCTGGACACAGAAGGATTGCATTGGCATTTGATTGAAATTTAACATGTATGCAAAATAATCCTTGATACATTTCTTATTTACGGCCATGTCTGTTTGGAATATGTGATTGTGTGAATTTGGGTGCCTTTCTTTCCACGGGCTTTGGGTGTGTGTCTGACAGCGCGTGCACAGCAATGAGTTGTTTACCGCAGCTTATTGCGCTTAATAACTTATTTTAACTTCACACGGAAGTACCAGTCTAGTACCCAGTCTATTCTCTGCTATAGGCGTCGACCTAAAACTTTGACTTTTCACAACTTTTTGAAGTAGCCTATTCAAATCATTCAGATATCGCAAGCCGTTATATGCATATCGCGATATGCACATTTGCGATATTTCGATAATATCGATATATCGTGCAGCCGTATTTGTTGTTGTTTATAATTCATTACATTTTATATAGCGCTTTTCTCAGCACTCAAAGCACTTTACATAGAAGGGGGGAATCTCCTCAACCACCACCAATGTGCAGCATCCACCTGGATGATGCGACGGCAGCCATATTGCGCCAGAACGCCCACCACACACCAGCTTATTGATGGAGAGGAGACCGTGATGAAGCCAATCAGTGTACATGGGGATGATTAGGAGGCCATGATGGACCGAGGCCACTGGGCAAATTTTTATTTTTTTGTCAGGACCTCGGTTTAACGTCTCATCCGAAGGACGGTGCTCTTTTGAAAGTATAGTGTCCCCATCTCTATACTGGGGCGTTTGGACCCAGACAGACCATAGGGTGAGCGCCCCCTGCTGTCCTCACTAACACCGCTTGCATTGATATTTTGGTGTTCATTAAAAGTATTCAAGTATTCGCGTCACGCATCTCGTCTTTATTGGATTTACTACACAGCCACCCATAAAACTTATGGCTGCAAATTAGTTTTTTCTTACTTCTATTGCCTTATTGTTAAAGCTACACTGTGTAGGATTTACTCCCATCTAGTGGTGAAATTGTATATGACTACCAACTGAATATTACTTTCTAGCCCCTCCCATTCCGAGGGCGTTTTAACTCCTACGGTGGCCATATTATCTGCCGCCAGTCACGAGTAATCTCCCCCTCGCATTCGTCACGGTGCCACTGAGTGTAAAAGCGCGAAAGGCGAAGCTTGAATTTCCAGGTATGTCCCTCTTTGGCTAATGTATTTTCAAGATGGAGGCGCAACAGGGCTGCCGCCATTCGAGCAGCTCACCCGTATGTATTCTGAATGGCAGATTCTACGCTTACGAGGATACTAGATTAGTCGGTGGAAGTAATTACACATGAATGAGCACGTATAATTTTCGAAGTGTTTTTTGCTACAGTAAGAATCAACTTAAAAAATGACAGTGTAGCTTTAAGTTTAAAGCATTATGCATTTCTTACATATGAATGGTTGTTAGCCATTGATGATGCAAACAATACAACACAATAGTAAATAAATTACTTGTAACATTTACCTCACTATTTATCTATTTACACCATTTGTCCTTAGACCTAATGTTGAAAAACCAATGACCCCATCAGATTTCACAGTACGTGCATGATGGTCAAGCTATTTACTGCTGTCCCAAGAAACTTGGGTCTTTGCACAAACCTGATGTATAACCATTGTGTCCTTGACCAAGACCAGGTTGTTTTAAGGGGATTGTCCTCTAAATGAATAAATAATTAAACTACCAGAAGTGCCGACGACTTCAGAGCAATCTGTGCATACACAGGAAGCATTCAGAAGCACGAGCAGATTCTTGGAAGTCAGTCTATTTTTCCTCCACTTACAATATGTTCACTAAGAAAGCAATCCAGTCTACCACTGGAGCAGTGTTTTCTGTTGAGCATGCGGTTTTGCGTTTAAAGGCCTAGTGATTATGTTGCCGTGTTGATTCGTTAATTCTCCCTGCGCCGCGCTGTCTGCCATAACCCTTGCACGACACAGGGTCCGCTGCGAGCGCTGAGCAACATGAAAGTCCGCTGCTGTGACTCAGGGAGTTTCAGATGCAGGCGGAGCCCTTTTTGGACTGTAGTTTATTTACGCTAGGCAGCGGGGTGAAGTCAGGGAGAGAGCCGGGTTTGCTCGCTTTGAGACACGAGGAGAAAGAAGAACAGGAGAGGACGGCAAAGTTTGCCATTACATAAGGCAGTAGTTGGCTCTTTTTGTGCAGAAAACCCAGATGGACTGGGCCGTTCACATGAAACTTTTTCCACAAGGAGCGTGTGGCCATAAACCAATTCCTCTTCATCTGAAGGCATATTCAAACCTTCTGTGGTGAACTCGCCTGCAGATTCAGCATATTGGTTTGCAGAAATATGAGAGAAAAATGTTAAATGTTTGGTTGATAGATTAGAATTTGAGGGACAGAAAAAATGTAAGCAAAAAACAGTAAGCAATTTAACAAGAGCTTTAATGAGAGAATATCCGGTCAAAGTATGTGATTGTGTGACGTGGCAAAAATCCCAATAAAGAAATGATTTGGTAGATTAACTCAAGTAATGTCCTCATTATTACAGTATTAGGGAGGATTACGGTCATTATCGCAGATCCACTTGACGTAAATCTGCTGTAATTCAGCTTGCGGGTCTGGATTTGTGTTCACTGATCATCAAAGAGAGGGTCTGCTAATGATGGGCTTACACAGGGCAATTGGAGGCTGCCGTTTGTTTATGTAGCTTTGCACAACATTTGGAATAACGATCATTTGCATGTTAGCAAATGGTGAAAGAAACAGCATTATCGGACATTGACTCCTTTTCATGTGGTGGATTTCATCCCCTAAATTCTCCATTATATTCTATATAATGTGGTTTCTACTAGTACTTGGCACTACACATCTAGGCACTGGAGGTTAAGTGAACACTTGCAACGTATTGAGTTTCTCATCCCCCTTTTTTACAGTGTGTGTGTGTGTTTGCAGTTATTTTTAACACCAGTTTACATTCTGTTGGAAGTGTCTGCTGCCTTCGACCTTTGTGTTTATCCTCAAGAATGTTTTACTGTGACCACACAACAATAGCTAAATAAATTAATAATTTGATCTATCTATCTATCTATCTATCTATCTATCTATCTATCTATCTATCTATCTATCTATCTATCTATCTATCTATCTATCTATCTATCTATCTATCTATCTATCTATCTATCTATCTATCTATCTATCTGACAGCATGGGACAAGTGTATCTATCTAAAGCATATACAATTGTACATTTTGGGTAGACTATTGCTTTATCAGAAGATCCCCTCTCTCTCTCTCTCTCTCTCTCTCTCTCTCTCTCTCTCTCTCTCTCTCTCTTTTTTTCAACTTTATATAAGATTCCAACTGATAAAAGAACTGGCGATTTACAGTGGAGGATCATACATGGAATATTAACCACAAATAAACACAAAGTGTTCCAGTGTTACTGATACCTGCCCTTTTTGTTCAGAAACTGAAACTATTTTTCATTTTTTTTCAGAGTGTAATAGATTAGAGACACTTTTTCAGATGTTTAAAGAGTGGTGTGATATGTTGGGTCATGTTTTTAGCCAAGAAAATTTTATGTTTTTTATATTATTTGTATGGACCAGCTAAATTAGGAATATGGTTGACAACCAATATTGTTTTAACATGTAAAGGTTTGATTTCTGCTCGTTTAGTGGTTGAATTTACCCACTATAAACTTGTTGGAAAATTGGTGTTAAAGGGTTTTGTAAAGTCAAAGTCTCTCTCTTTTCTCCACAACCCCTGTCCGTCCTCCTTGCCCCCATTCAGCATAATGTGTTTTTAAAGGACAAAGAGCAGCAGGTGGTGCACGTGCTGGACTGTCAGGGAGTATTTTTATGTTCTGGTCTGTTAGACCGATGGCAGTCTGACCCAGCCGCTGACACAAATTCTTATGCTGAGCACAGTGCTGGAAACACTGCTTGTGAACACAACAGGTTTCATAATGTCTGACTGTTCCTCAACCCTTTTTCTTGTGTGTATTCACAAAATAGGTGGAATTTGAGGGGTTCCATTGCAGCCAAAATCACTTAGAAACTAATATCTGATTCTCCTTAAAAATTATTCATATATATTTGCCAGAACAAAACAAACTTGAAATACCTGTAAGCTTGTAGTATTACAATATGTTATTAACAGAAAATTATAGTATTATGATTTTTTCTTTTCAACACCGATGAGCTTGATGAATGGATTTTCAAGTCTGTAAGCTATGTATAACGGTGTATTATGATTTACCTGGGGGAAAAAATACTGTCTTTGTCTGTAGTTTTAGGGCACTGAAATGGTCAACCTAGATAACCCTTAAGGAATAGATCTTTCTGAGAGACTTTCTTCCCGTGGGACTTTAATCAGGCATAATTTGGAAAGCACTTCCTTTGCATGGTTTCCGAGGAAAAGTCTGGCCCCATCGGATTGTACAGAGAGTGAAATCATGACTCCTTTAACATTTTGCATGACATAAGTACGGACACAAACCCTTTTTTATTCCAATTTCTACATGTGGGGTGGCTTATGTTGCATTTTTAATGCTAGCACATTTGCATAAAGGTTATTTACTTGCTGCTGTACTTCTTGCTCTCTTGAAATTTAATTGATTTATTTTAATTGTGTTTATTTTAAATATTGAACCACTTCAGATGTGGTTATGCCGTGGGTCACAGGCTTTTCAAATATGTGCTCATTAGTCAGTGTGTGTGTCCGTGTGTGTGTGTGTGTGGTTTGAGGGGCAGCAGAGAGAATGAAAATTATGTAATCACTGCTGTCATATTTTGTGCTCATTACTTGGCTTGTTTATTGACCAAGTTGACCCCTTCGTTGCTTAGGTGAGAAAAAATATGCAAGTCAAAAACATTTTTTTAAGTGTTTCTGGTAACAACAGCTAAATGAAAACATAGACTTGTTTTTACTTCACCCTTTACTTTAACTCAAAAATGTAAATTGAATACCTAAAGCAAAAAAAGTTAAGCTTTTAACCTAATTGTTTAATAAGATGAGCAATCTGTGTAGCTCATTAACAGCCCATTGATGTAATAAATTATACATTCACAACCATTTCATTTAAATGAATCGCAACAGCTTTCTGTGTTCTTTCATAATTCAGGCTTCCAGAGCAAATTAATGTAAAAGTAAATGAGATATTAAATGAGATATTTGAGCTTCTTTTATGCGTTTCTCAAATGAGTGAAGACAATCATTAGCTCTGTATTTATGTTAAGCCATTGCAGTTTTCTTATTCATTATTTAGTTCTAATTAAGTTGCAAAGCATATTGGTCAGAATGCTTCCAGAAACAATTATGTTGAACAAATAAAAAACAACAAGCTTTCTGTGGATGGTACATGGCAATAAAGCTCATTATGGTTCTGATCTTCTGATGATAAACATAATGTTCGGTTCCGCCATAATAAAGACTTGGAATCCCTGTCTGTTAACACATTCATATGCTAATGGAACATAATGTTCTCATGCTGTTTTTCTCACAGAGGCTGGGTTTTTTGTGATATTTCCACATTGCTTGAGGTGTCGAAGTGACCTCCTCACACTAAACATACACGTAAACATAACAAACAGCATTTTTAGCTCCTTTGAATGGCACTCTGGGCACTCTATCACATATTTTTGACAACGTTACCTGGATTTAAATCCATCACCATACACCCAAGGACTTTCAAGGAAATATTCCTTACATGTTTTCGCATTAATGGGTGCTTTTAGCTCCTTAAAAAAAAGTGTACATAATGTAACACTAAACTGGGTGAGAACCTGCAGCATGCCGTTTTTACAGAATTAACCTATGCTTTAGTTTATTAAAAAGTTTATTTCGAATTTGTCCATCAAAATCAAAATATGATCTGAGCTCAAGCAGTCTTACAATTCTATTCTGTGAAAACTGCAAAACATATTTAATGTAGTGTAATGTTTAATATAGTTAACAGTACAGTAACTCAGTATATACAGTAATATACATATACTTTAATATAGTGTAATGTTTAATATAGTTTACAGTAATACACAGTATACAGTAATATACTATATATATATAAATATATATATATATATATATATATATATATATATATATATATATATATATAGGGTTCTTTTTTGGGGAAATTTTGCTATCTTCACTTACATAAATTAACTATAGTGTCCTGCACCCACTAGTAATAAAATATCAAAAATTATATCTGGTGTCTGTTGATATATTACAAAAATAAAAACCTTTATATTAGATTCGATTAATTGCGTTTAATAGATTTGACACCACTATGTATATGCTACATCTTGATTACCGGTATATGTTTGGTTTATCATCTTATGTTGTAATTTGTGAATTATATAAACATTTTCTCTATGGTTCGAAGTTTGAAATGTTCTGTTGTCATTTTTTCATAAAAATACAATCATAATCAATGGGATTAAAAATCCCATCCTTCAATCTGTAAGGAATTTGTATTTAAGGTAAGACAATCACAATCACAGTATAGAAATTCCATTTTTAGAATGTTTGTCATTTCAAACCCTTGGTAACTAGCCGTTTCTCTAATAAAAGATCAAGAATTGAAAGAAAGACATGTTATGAATGTACCATTCAGATTAAAGGGCCACAAATGTACAGCTTTGTGAAGTACAGCGTGTTAGTACTCACTTCAGGTGCTGTGGCCTTCAGTGTCAGTATAGGCACAGATGCTCACTGTCAAATGGAGTTCACATGGGTACTGAATGACGCACAGCTGTAACCGCATACACACAGAAGCTCATAAGATGTTATGTAAGTACTCCTGTGTAACAGACACATGCTATTTTCTTCTGTTGATTAGATTCGCTGAAGTATGCACTTTCTTCTGATTCTGCTATTAAACTGTCGTCTTTGCAGCAAATGAGTTGGAAAAGATGGAGCATCTGCTCAGCAGCTCATAACCCTGAGCCAATCAAGACATTTGCTGGACAGCCGGTGATAAAGGTGCTTTTTCAAGTGATTGCAATCCATCAAGACAGTTTAATTGGCAAATGTGGCCAATTTATTCAGAAGTTTGCAGTTAGCCGAAGTGGAAAACATTTGTCCTGGCTTTCGGTCTGAACCGGTATCCTAGTTACCGGTGGTCTCTCTTTGCGGGGAGCTGAGTAAACATCATGTTTTTCATTTGTGGGAAATCTTCACCCACACAAGCTGTAGCTTTATTTACGTTTCCAAGCAGTAGGTGTGTGCATAAGCGACATGTTCATTTATTATTCATAAGTAACAGAAATGGAGCGGAAAAAAATTTAACAAACAAATCGCACAAATAATTTTGTCTTCACGTCTTTCAAAATCAGTATCAAAGTTCTAACTGGAAAAAACAAACAAATTTTATGTCATTTTTATTTAGTTGCTACATTTCATACTCGAACAAGTATTGCATTTCATCAATGATTTGTAATGTCTCTTGTGTAGGAAGTATTGGTCAGTCCAAAATATTCACGCCCGCACAACCACATACACAGATTAGTATTCCACAACACTGCCAACACATCAGAATGATAGATGAGCTCTTTTTGCGCAAGTACTTTGGCTCAAAAGCTCTGACTTCGAGATCACAGTTCCAACAGCGTGTACTCAAAAACGGCATAACTCACTGTTTGTATAATTGTCAGAAAAGAGCAGTGTTGGGCAAGCTACTTGGAAAATGTAGTGAGCTAAGCTAGCAGTTACTCTACATTAAATTCAGCTTCACTACACTGAAGCTCCTCCCTGGGAAAAGTAGCAAGCTAAGCTACAGTAATATGGCAAAAGTAGCTTACTACTTTTAAGCTATTTTTTTTTTTAAATTCATTTTTATCATTTTTAAACATAATGTCAGTCAAACAGATAGGCAGGCATACTTTATCAGTTTAATTGTTTATTCACAAACTGTTCCAAACCAATTAAAAATAATAATAATAATAACTATATAAAACTATAACAAAACCAGGTGTTGAGAGTGTGTGCATCTTTCCATTAAGCAAATTTCTCACGGGTCAGCCCAAGGATTGAGATTGGTACGTGATGTCCACGTCCGGAGCAGAATGTGGTGGTAATGCACCTAAAAGCTGGTTGTAGGCCCCTATGATTTTTTTTATAATTTTTTTTCACATTCTACATTATTTTATTTTTATTCCTGTATTCTGTTTTTTTCCGTTTGAATATTTTTGGACTCCCATTTTAATGGTTAAATAAAATTTTACTAATCAAAATGCATGTCTAATTAATTGAAACCATGAAACTTATACAATTTAACAATCATCTATTAAAATATTAAAATAAATAAGATTTAGGGCACTATGAATTTTTTAAAAATAATTTTCCAAATTTTCTTTTCTTTTTGTTTTTCTTTTCTTGATTCCATTTTAATGGTTTAATTTAATTGTAATAACCAATGATTTAAGCAAAACTTTCTTCAAAGGTTAAACCATGCTTTTATTTTGACGAGTTGCCGTGTAGACCTTTGAGTCTCTTCTCTGTGTTTGTTTATGATTTGTCGAGTTTTCTCAAATAAAGCTAAAATGCTGCTGAGGTGACTCTCAGAGCGGATAAAGTTCATGCATGAATGTCCTCATATAGGCTGAAAACATCGCGAGCGTCATGCATGCCTCAGTGAGTGTTTGAGTGTGTGATAAATGAAACCGTGCGTTCATTCTGGATCCCGTGATTCTGTCCGTGTTTTCCGCATCGCGGGAATGAAATATGGTCCTTGCCAACCGCCGTAAAAAACATGAAGAAGTCATCGTCACTTACTGATTCAGGATCAGTGATACTTAGCAGTTGTATTTCCGATATGAGCTTGAACTTTAGAAATGCTTGGGGAAATGTAGCTTGTGTGTAGTGCTGGACGCTACCGCACTACTTGATCAAAAAAAGAGCTTCGCTACTGAAAAGCTATTTGATCCAGAAAACAGCGACGCTACCACCACGCTACTGAGAAATGTAGTTAAACTAGTAGCGTCACTACTTGTAGCGACGCTACTGCCCAACACTGGAAAAGAGATTGTGGTGAAACGTCCCAGAAAAGAGTTTGTGTGCTCTGCTTATTGTGAATATGATGGGAGATTGTATTGTAGCAAAGCAAAAGATTGTCAGTGAATTAAAAAGTATCCCACACTGACATCTAACACAGTTGAAACCGTTCCCAAATTGAAATATTTGGCCTTTTTACAGCTGCTTTTGCAACGTTTTTTAGAGCGCAAATTGTGTGTGCTCGAAGACCGTTGGGCTGATTTCTGCCCCCCTTTGCAGCACCAAACCAAATATTGACCAGGAACAATTAAGTAGTGATAATGTCCCTATCTGTTCTGTCCCCATCTTTTCCGCAGTGGCCCACAAATCATCCGTTCATCTCAGACCTAATCTCTTCCATATAGCAGGCTCTTTTATTGCACATGCCGGAATTTCGAGGGGGAGGGAGCAGCAATAACAGAGTTTTGGGAGTCAGAAAGGGGTTCTAGATACTGAGAAGATTCAGACTAAAGCTTTAGTCTTTATTAATGATTATTTATAGCGAGACACTGACACTGTGTTTCATGTTTAACACTGTAAAGCCGCTTGACTTGAAGCAATTTATTGTTACTAGAGGCCGGAAGTGCAGAGCTTGTGCAAACATATCCACGTTGCTATTATCAGATGCTTTTTTTACAAATGCTTTCTGTTTTCTCACTTTTGTTGTGTGTTCATTTTGTTATTGAGAGGAAAGCGCACAGGACATATTTACATATTCATCTAATAAATGTCCCTCTGCAGTGTGGGCGGCATCAGATGTTCGCTAACAGTATATCGCTGCTCACGTCTTTCATTCTTCGTTTTACCCCTAAGTTAAAGCTGCCGTCGGCAACATTTTTTTGATCAAATTCAGTGAAATTGACACTATAATCCGACAGAACAACATAAACAGAACAAATAAGGTGGTTTTAGAAAAAGACCCGAGCTTCTAACTCCACCTGGAGCGTGTTATTTTGTTTTGCAAAAATCCACCGCTCCCGGGTCATCGGGTCTAAACAGTGAGATCTGACTGTCAATCACAGGTCGTGCACAAATCACAGATCCCACGCAGACGCGGACGTTACAATATCACATGCACACAACATGCCTGAAGTTCGCCTGAAGATTGTACGAAGCGTGATGGCAGAGAGAAAATCTAATAACAAGCTTCCAATTCCTCGGTTATTGCTATCTATGGATAGATTAGCCAGGGCAGCCTACCTCCGAGTCTATGGTGTTGATCGATGCTGAAGACGGACGCGTTCACAGAAAATCAGGTACACACGTCACGCACTGACGATGGGCGGGTGCTCGTTGGTAGTGGGGGAGGGGCATGAGAGTTGTAAACATTCAAAATTTTGTCTAAGTCCACTCAATCTGCCAGACTTGCCGACGGCAGCTTTAAGAATGAAAAAGAACTTCTCCCTGAGTATATCGGGGCCTTAATGGTACAAATATATTGTGCATCCCTGGTTTTTTTTGTCCCTTTTGGACAATGTGATTTAAAAAATAATACCCAAGTTGTTGTGTTCCTATTTAAAGTAGTTTTAAAAACTGTAAAATCACAAGAATATGGTTTTCTCATTTTAGTAATACAGCAAACCCTCACAAGCAAGGTTTGGGCTTACATTATTTGTGGATGTGTGTTCGTGAAGCCACTGAAAATCCCTTCCCCACACGATCAGTCCTAACCAGCGTCGCTGTGAGGGCTGTTTTGCCGTGCTCAGCAGCTGTGGGATGGAGGGAAATATATCTTGTTGTCACTAGAAGAGGGCTGGACGAAGGAGAATGGGGAAAAATGGTTGTGCTGGGGATCCTCAGCAGAAACGTTTCTTCGGAGTAAATTTGATATTTTAACGGCTCTCTCCATTCCCAAAGCCACTATTTATTTAAGCTAGATTTACTCTTACAGGTACAATTTAGAAATGGATCAAATAAAATCTTGATACCTAGCGGATTTGTTGCCACATGCTAGCTCTGCTGATTTATACTGCAGTTAGAGGGCGAAATAGAGGGCGAAAAATCAATTGCATCCTCCAAGTCTTATTTATGGCTGCGCAAAACCAGAGGATGGAGAGGACTGCTGGTGAACTTGGCACCAGAGGAGCTCAACTGCAGAGGACAGAGTTCACAATGTGCCAAAACATAACATGCAATACAGTACATGTATATGAAGAAGAAAATATTAAGATTTAATAAAATAATAATTTATACCTTCATTTTATCTTCCCTTCCTGCATCAGATCCCAATGGAGGACCTCATTTTACGGGCTGCCGCTCCAGAGAGCAGGAAACCTTTCGTTGCTGGTGGAGCGCTGGGACCTTCCAGAACCTCACCGAGCCTGGAGCACTCAGGGTCTTCTACCAGACAAAACAGTAAGAGACCAATCAATTTCAGACGCTATGTAAGAGTCCATGAAAAGGTAACTGAAACCAAAAGGGAATGTGACATTAATATAATATACAGGTGAAACTCGAAAAATTTGAATATTGTGCAAAAGTTAATTTACAGTAATTCAACTTAAATGGTGAAACAAATATATTATATAGACTCATTACATGCAAAGTGAGATATTTCAAGTCTTTATTTGTTATAATTTTGATGATTATGGCTTACAGGTTATGAAAGCCCCAAATTCAAAATTAGAATATTGTGAAAAGGTTATTATAAGCTGTAAGCTATAATCATCAAAATGATAACAAATAAAGGCTTGAAATATCTCAATTTGCATGTAATGAGTCTATATAATATATTAGTTTCACCTTTTAAGTTGAATTACTGAAATAAATGAACTTTTGCACCATATTCTAATTTCTCGAGTTTCACCTGTAATATAATATAATATAATATAATATATATATATAATGTATATAAAATATTCAATATTGTCATGCTTAAATTGTGTGTTATTTGGTGGAATATTTATATGACTATAAGTAAAAGTGAATATTTTAAGTGCTGTGGCTTCTCACCAAGGTTTTCACCATTTTAAGTCAACTTTTTAGTAGCTTTTTTACTTTACATGTGCTTTTAACAAATGAATGATTAAAAGTGAAAGTAAAATATGTTTTAATTGAGTTTATAAAAGCTGCATGCATAATAATTATAAAGTAATCATCAAACGCTATAAGTATTTCAAGTCAACTACCATACATTTACTGATAAATCCATGCAGTGCAATTTACTGAGATGTCTAATATTCGTATACATCTAATATTATGGTTTTTATTATTATTTGATATTTAGTCCCCTCTTTAGTGAGTGGCAGGAGTGTCCAGACTACACACGTACTGTGGAAAACGAATGCTACTTCAACAAGACCTTCACACACATTTGGACCTCGTACTGCGTCCATCTGCGCTCGGTTCCTCAGAACATAACCTATGATGTGGACTGCTTTACAGTGGAGAACATTGGTAAGTTAATATCTGTGAAAGTGTTTCATTATGGTTTTGACACAGTAACAGAAAATCTATGTTGAGGCCTGACTTAAATGTTTTGTGACTTCCTAGTTCATCCTGACCCGCCAATTGGGCTGAACTGGACTCTACTGAACGTGAGTCGCTCAGGGTTGCACTTTGACATCCTTGTGCGCTGGGCTCCCCCTCCGTCAGCAGATGTGCAGATGGGCTGGATGAGTCTGACGTACCAGGTTCAGTACCGGGTCAGGAATGCCTCCCAATGGGAGATGGTATGTCTCTAGCACCAGAAAAATTAAATATTGCAGTTTGCAATCAAGTAACAACATTGTGTGTGGGAGAAACTCAAACTCGTTTGATTCTCAGCCATACATGCGACTTATAGTCACATACGTCATTTATTTTCAGCTTATACCCGGATGCTGAAATTGACATCCATTCAATATATATTAAAAGCGATTTATGAAAAAAAGTTGTACATTTTCCTTTACTTCAAAAGTAAATAATAATACTACTCTTATTCAGAGAGGCTGCACTGATCAAAAGTGACAGTAAAGATATTTATAATGTTACAAAAAAATTATATTTCAAATAAATGCTGTCCTCTTGAACTTGAACCTGAAAATCATGGTTTTCACAACAATATAGCAGCAAAAACAAGAATCATTATTAATAATTGAGTACAAGTAATAATTCATAATAATTTTGCACTAAATCAGCACATTAGTAATGATGCTGAAAATTCAGCTTTGCCATCACAGGAATAAATTATATTTTTATATATATTCGAATAGAAAATAGTTATTTTATATTGTAATAATATTTCACAATATTACAGTTTTTACTTTATTTTGATCAAATAAATTCAGTCTTGGTGAGCATACGAGACTTATTTCAAAACCATTAAAAATCATAATTATTCCAAACTTTTGACTGGTAATGTATAATTATATTTATACTAGTGCTGTCAAACCAATTAATCAGGGCTCAACATAAAAAAAAATCCCCACTGGCCCCCGGGGCCAGTAGATCAGAGTTTTGCTGGCCCCTTCTATATTTTTACTGTCCCTGAAAGAAATATAAGGAAAAGCATGGGAAACCATTTCTGGCATATCAGAATGGGTGCTGAACATAATAAAAAGAGGTTACTCGCTGCAGTTCGCTTGCAGACTGCCGCGCAGGGGCGGACTGAGACCAAAAAGTGGCCCTGGACTTTCTGACCCGCAGCAGCCCACCACATCCCACATCATAACACATTGGCTCATTAATGTGCAGAATAATTTTTAACACTACTTATAGCATAAAAATATTACACAATACAAAAATAAATGCTATTTAAACATTTATTTTAAATAACACAACACATATTAGATAATATTTGTAAAACAATAATTACAATAAACAATATTGTAACAATAATTAAGACATAAAAATTTTGCATTAACATGAATCCTCATGGCATAGGCTACTATTAGGCTATCATGTGATATTAAACTTGCTTCTTTTCTTCCAGCTTTTCATCCATAGACA
Source organism: Phoxinus phoxinus (assembly GCF_949152265.1). Lineage (NCBI taxonomy): Eukaryota > Metazoa > Chordata > Actinopteri > Cypriniformes > Leuciscidae > Phoxinus > Phoxinus phoxinus. The sequence goes on from NC_136890.1 coordinate 17,864,540, forward strand.
ATTATTTGTAATTATCTGCTCAGATAAATTTGCAGTAACGGATCAATATCTCTCTCTCTCGCTGTAAAATTAAACGTGAAAGGGGGCGTGTTTCAAGATACTCAACAGGGAGGGAGGGCAATACACTCACATGCACACAAAACACACTCCTTGTCGGCCGCGCCCGCGCGATCGATTCACTCAGCCATTTGCGTAGAAAATAAATGTAATATTATGATTTCCGTCATTTTTAAAATATATTCGTGTAGCCTTCCGAGTGGGCCGGCCCACATTGGCCAGTTTCTCGTCCCCAAAAAGGGTGGTGGTCTCAGACTCATCCTAGACCTCAGACGTTTGAACAAGCGCTTATGAAATGCTCGTTCAAATTGCTGACAACCAATCCTCGCGCAAAGTCGCCCGTGAGATTGCATGGTTTATCTCAGTGGATCTGAAAGACGCTTACTTTCAGATAGACAGCATCCCGTCACAGGCCATTCTTGATATTCGCCTCCGAGGGTCGAGCTTATAAGTACAATGTCCTGACGTTCGGTCTATACCTAGCACCTCGCAGGCTCGCACGTTCACGAAGTGCATGACTAATCGCATGTAACAAAGTTTTTATTTCTAAAAACATTTATTTATTATATATACTGTGTATACAGTGGGGAGAACAAGTATTTGATACACTGCCGATTTTGCAGGTTTTCCTACTTACAAAGCATGTAGAGGTCTGTAATTCTTATCATAGGTTCACTTCAACTGTGAGAGACGGAATATAAAACAAAAAACAGAAAATCACTTTGTATGATTTTTAAATAATTAATTTGCATTTTATTGCATGACATAAGTATTTGATCACCGACCAACCAGTAAGAATTCCGGCTCTCACAGACCTGTTAGTTTTTCTTTAAGAAGCCCTCCTGTTCTCCACTCATTACCTGTATTAACTGCACCTGTTTGAACTCGTTACCCTTATAAAAGACACATGTCCACACACTCAATCAAACAGACTCCAACCTCTCCACAATGGCCAAGACCAGAGAGCTGTGTAAGGACATCAGGGATAAAATTGTAGACCTGCACAAGGCTGGGATGGGCTACAGGACAATAGGCAAGCAGCTTTGTGAGAAGGCAAAAACTTTTGGCACAATTATTAGAAAATGGAAGAAGTTCAAGATGACGTTCAATCTCCCTCGGTCTGGGGCACCATGCAAGATCTCACCTCTGGTCTAAACTCCACTCGCCGTGTTTGGAGGAAGAAGAAGGATGAGTACAACACACAGCCACGGCAACTAAAGAGTGGCTCCGTAAGAAGCAACTCAAGGTCCTGGAGTGGCCTAACCAGTCTCCAGACCTGAACCCAATAGAAAATCTTTGGAGGGAGCTGAAAGTCCGTATTGCCCAGGACAGCCCCGAAACCTGAAGACTCTGGAGAAGGTCTGTATGGAGGAGTGGGCCAAAATCCCCGCTGCAGTGTGTGCAAACCTGGCCAAGAACTACAGGAAACGTGTGATCTCTGTAATTGCAAACAAAGGTTTCTCTACCAAATATTAAGTTCTGCTTTTCTGATGTATCAAATACTTATGTCATGCAATAAAATGCAAAATGAATTACTTAAAAATCATACAATGCGATTTTCTGGATTTTTGTTTAAGATTCCGTCTCTCACAGTTGAAGAATATGATCAAAATTACAGACTTTGCTTTGTAAGTGGGAAAACCTGCAAAATCGGCAGTGTTTCAAATACTTGTTCTCCCGACTGTGTATGTATATATATTTCTGTGTGCATGAATGTGTGTTTATATGTGTGTATAAATATATATACTCACACACGCACATACAGTATATATTTAATTGCATTCATACTACCATGAAGTGTCTTAATTAAAAGCATTGTTATGGCATGCATAATTGTACAAATGCTGCTTAAATAATATATTTTTCATATTAATATATTAAAATGAACCTTTAACATTTCACATCTGCCAGTCAAAATCAAGCATTCAGCAGTGGTGTGGCATGAAATAATATAAACCTAGAGAATCCATTTAGCAAAGTAAGGCAGAGTTCATCAGACCATCACAGAACATTCTGCTCTAGCTGTTTTGACCTTCCTCTCTCTTGGTGGACTCTCAGCCATTGCGGTGGAGGAAAGTGGTTGTACCATCCTATTTATTGTATTCTGAGAAATACAATTTGGTGTTGGAGACGCAACATAAGCCAGTATTCATCTACTCTTTCTAAAAGGGTCACCACTGGTCCAGAGCAGTCCTATGTGCTCTGTAATTCAGGCACGTGTTGGGAGATCTTTGCGTCTGGCAGGATCTTTAAGAACCTCTCTCTCGGTTTACACTCCTTGACAGCCACGTTCCCCCGGCATGCCCAACGGTCCGGCCCAGACTGAGCAGACGCACGAAAAACCACATTCAGTCACATGTTAAATCACTGCCGTATGCTGCCAGGCCTACGGATCAGAGGAGGAATGATTCACTGTTATAGTTATTTCTGTAGGTCTTCTGCTGAGGTCACACACACAAGTACTTTAGATTTTAGTTTCCCCAAGGGAGTTTCACAGTTGTAAATTTAAGGAGTATTTTTAGTGGGGTTATTCTCTTTGTTGGTTAAAATACGGTGCTGACTGTGCGTTCACACCGCACGCGGCGAGAGCGTCAAAGTGGCCGGAAGCCATTCATTTTCAATGAGAGCCGGCGGCGAGCTCCGGCGAGAGCAGCGTGGCGCGTCTTGGACGGCGAGAGCGGCGAGAAGAGTTGAAATCAAGTCAACTTTATGGTAATAAGCTATGACGCGGTTCGGCGGCAACCAATCGGAATGTAGAAGTCCTCCGCCTGAGAGGATACCAGAGAACACAATCCTGTAAACTTTGGTTCCGACCACATTAGTTCCTAAGCAAAATGGAGGAAAAGTTAATTATTTCTGTTGCGGGTTTCCCGTTATTGTACGATGTGTCCCTGTTTACATACAGGGATATTAATAAAAAGAACGACGAATGTAAAAGGTGTCTGAAATTGATGGTGTTTTGTTACTTTCACATTTAAAAGATTTTAATAGGTTAACTTTTACCCTACGTGTGGCCAGTATGCACAAAATATGATACTGATTTATGTTCAGTTCTTATTTGCTTTGCGGCTCCTTTAAATAAAGTTTAAAAAAAATCACGCATTCTAAAATCTACGTCAGAGCGTCAGAGACTCCCCGAATCTCACGGCGTCGATGGCAGGGCGGCGAGAGCGAATTTTGCCGCTCTCGCCGGCGGCGGTGTGAACGTACAGTGAAATGCCATTTTACAAATCTTGGCTTGGAGAAAACATGGCTGGATAGATAGATAGATAGATAGACAGACAGACATTTAATTGACAGACTTGGAGAAAACATTATTTTCACATATGTCACATATCTAATTGCTCACAAATGCCAGTTTTTTTCTCTCAATCCCTTGATTTCTTATTTACTTTTTCATCCTCTTTTATTGCAGCTGGACCTAGAGAGTGGCACACAGCAGTCCATCTACGCTCTGCTCACTGACAAAGAGTATGAAGTCCGTGTGCGCTGCAAGATGTCAGCCTTTGACAACTTTGGCGAATTCAGCGACAGCATCATTGTACATGTGGCACAGATACCAAGCAAAGGTTAGTCAACAACGAGAGCTTAACTTGTTTTTTGCAGAAAGTGAATCATCATGAATCATTTAAGCAAATTGCTTCAGGGTAAGAAAAAAATGTTCTTTACGCAGAATCAACATTCCCGACGACGTTGGTGTCGATTTTTGGATTGATTGGAGTGGTGATTCTTCTTGTCCTCCTCATCTTCTCCCAGCAGCAGAGGTGAGAGATTTTGTTTATAACACCTATAAGGTGTATCTCACAAAGAAATATTCATATAGTCATATTGGTCATATTTCATCCCCAAATCAAAATAAAAAAAAATTTCATAAAAAATTAATTCAACACAATAAAAAGGAAGCCTTTTTTTAAACCATTAAGATTATTTATTAAGATTATGACAAATACATTTTAGCAAATACCACTGTTGATATACAATGATTTTTTTAAATTTGCAAATGTACTTTAAATGTATTATTTACTATTCTAATATAGTTTTATATAATAGTATTACTATTTCATTATTGTTTAAAAAAAACAACAACAACATGTATATTATTTGTTTTCCATCTGATTTTTTTGTATTTATTTTGGGTAAAATATGACCTGAACGTAATTTGTTTCATGTTAAGCTGTAAGCAGCGAGTTGCTTTGACTATACACAATTACAAATTCATAAAATGGTTTGCATTTACAACATTTTGCTAATTTATTTTTTCCATAGGTTGATGGTAATCTTTTTACCACCTATTCCTGCACCTAAAATTAAAGGCATCGACCCAGAGCTGCTAAAGGTAATTTTGCATAAAACATAAGACTTTGCATTTCAGTCTTCATGTATGTTCATCATTTTGTTAATCTTTTTCATTTTGGTTTTGCAACTGCAATTAATTATAACCATGTGTAATACAGTATGTATAGCATGGGAAATGAAATGCCTGGTGCTTTTCTGTTTATAAATATGATAGGAAGAAAGATTTAAAGGGATAGTTCACCCAAAATTTTTAATTCTGTCATCATTTAATCACCCTCAAGTTGTTCCAAAGCTGTATGAATTTCTTTATTCTGCTGAACACAAAAGAAGATATTTTGAATATGAGTAACCAAACAGTTGATTGACTTGATTTATGGGGGGGAAATACTATTGAAGTCAATGGGGTCGATCAACTGTCTGTTTTCCGACATTCTTCAAAATAATCGTTTTGTGCAGGAGAAGAAAGAAACTCATACAGGTTTGGAACAACTTGAGGGTGAGTAAATTATCACATAATTTTTTTTGTGAATGACAAAGGCCTTGCATGTTGCACATTATAAAATGCATTACAGCAATTATCATCAAAACAATGAGAGGTGAATCCATGAATAAGTACATAACGCAAAGTCTTTCATTAGAATTGTTCAAATTGCAGCATTTATAAAATTGAGCCTGTGCTCGAATCTGGCATGAGTTGCAAAATGGCAGGAATCACTGCAGCGCGAGATTGTTTTGAAAAGGTCATAATTGTTGACATGTTGTGGCCATTCTCCTGTCATTTTCTACTTCCAGAAAGCACTGGGACTTAGTTTAACAACCCTCATTCTCCATTTTTAGAGTGCATTGTAAGCGTTAAACAATTACACCCCAGAACAAACACGAATGCCCACATGGAAATGCTGTTTTTGATGCATCCAATATAATACAAATGATTTTGAAAATGAGTGTATTTGTTTTATTGAATTTTTTGCATACAGGACTTTTGTAGGTCTTGTCTAATAACACTATATATTCTCTCCTTCACCAACAGAATGGAAAGCTTGACCAGCTCAATTCTTTGCTGAGCAGTCAAGATATGTACAAGCTGGACTTCTATCATGAAGACCCATGGGTGGAGTTCATCCAGCTGGACCTTGACGACCCTGCAGAGAAGAACGATGGCTCTGATACACAACACCTGCTGGGCCTGTCCCACTCGGGCTCTTCTCGCATCCTAAATTTCAAAAGCGATGACGATTCGGGTCGTGCTAGCTGCTACGACCCAGAAATCCCAGATCCTGAGGACATGGCTTCCCTTCTGCCTGGCCATTCTGGACGGGGAGAGCAGCACCCGCTGGTTTCCAGAAGCAGCTCGTCTATCCCTGACCTCGGCGTCCAGCAGACATCAGAAGTAGTGGAGACGCCCGTCCAAATACAACCTGCTGTGCCCAGCTGGGTTAACATGGACTTTTATGCCCAAGTAAGTGATTTCACACCAGCGGGAGGAGTGGTGCTCTCACCTGGACAGCTCAACGGCTCTCCAGAGAAAAAGAAAGAGGACGAAAACGAGAAGAAGAAGATACAATTCCAGCTGGTTTCCGACGGAGCCTACACCTCAGAGACCACGGCCAGGCAGTTTCCTGCCGACGTGCCGCCCAGCCCTGGTCCTGAGCAGGGATACCAATCATTCCCAACCCTGGCTGTTGAGGGGAACCTCTGGAATGGAGAGTACCTGGTGTCCGCCAGCGATTCCCAAACACCGTACCTGCTTCCCGAAGCTCCTCCAGTCCCCATACTGCCACCAGTGTCAGACTATACTGTGGTGCAGGAAGTGGACGCCCAGCACAGCCTCCTCCTGAATCCTCCTTCCTCGCAGCCCACGGTCTGTTCGCACAGCCCAAACAAACACCTCCCTGCGATGCCAACCATGCCTATGGGGTACCTCACCCCAGACCTTCTGGGAAACCTGACTCCATGAAGGGACTAAGAAGCGCAAAGTTGGATGGTCTTGTACAATCTCACTGCTAGAAACCAAAGTTGCAAGAACAACACAGGACGGATATAGCATTTTGTTTGGGAATTCTGCACATGGATTTACTCTGCTGTACGCTACAAAATGGACTACGCTGAAAACGTTTCTTCTCTTTTCTGCTGTTGCAGTTGTGCTACGTTAGCTCGCCGAGAGAGTTATAATGCGTTATCGATTTACAATCAGAAACGTCAGCCGGTTACATGTAAAAAAAACGAAAAATCACTACAGAAATATGCTCGCTTGCTGTGTCAGAGAACCATTTTGAAAACGTGTTTATATTATTACAAAGTTACAGGTGTAGAGCTGAAGTGGCATTGGGATGAAAAATATCTGATGAGATCAATTCAAACATATCTTTATACAAAATTGTTTACACACAGATAAAAGACGTATCACTTTACTGCAATTCATTAACTCACATTTGCTCGTAGATGGAATATTAAATGCATTTCATTGCATCGTATCACAGTACCGGAAACGTTTCGTTTTGTGGACGAACAACTCATTATTTTTTTAGCTTTTTAGGAGAGAAAAAAATGAATGGGAGCCATTTTGTGCGCTGCATCCATCCCGCACATTTTATCCTTTGCCATAGCCAGATAGATAAACTTAGCAAATGAACCTTTTTCCAATATGCTGAAACGCTAAGAAATGGGGTTGTGTGTTTTAGCATCGCTATATATGACTGTAATATTTGCGATCATTGCTAGAAAATGTCGAGACGAGTGATTGTAATGATATTAGCCCACAGAACAAGCTGTTACCTTGCCATGTTCAAAGAGCAAGACATGAACTTGTCTTTGTTTGTATTAATGTATCCAGGGGAAATGTCAAAAGTTAAGCATTTGTAGTCTTTGCTGTGCAATGCAAACCGAATGGCAGGTTTTCTTATATTTTACCTTTGTACATGTAGCAGTTTTATATTGACGGAGACACTATAAATGTATACATGCATTTACAATGGGAGTTACATTACGGAATAGCTGGGAAAGAAGTGCCAATTTTTGGCCTTGTTGTATTACACAAAGACTGGCCATCAAATGAAGCTATATCGTTCTTGCCAGGATCATTTACTCAATGACGGGACAACGCTGCTTTTAACTAGAGCTATTTTATGAAATAATGCATAACAATATAAGAAATAATAACTGGAGATTTTTTATTTGCGATCATAGACTGTTAAGAGTTCTCAAGCCATAATGTTGAAAACCTAGTCGGTGGATTTCTCACAGATGTAATTGTATGCTGTTGAAAAGTTTGTACAGAAAAAGTGTTGCTTGTTAAGTTGTGTAGATGAGCTTATTTTGAGCGCTTTGTCACTCTTACCTGTTCTCTGTTTTTAGAGAAACACAGTGGAGGTATATGATGGTGAAGAAGGAGCTTAATTGGTCCTGGGTTTGCCTATGATGCTTGAATACTGGGTCCTAACTTGTCTTAGGCGTCAGTGCCTTCCAAAAGCGTTTGACTTTCTTCTGATTTTGTGTTCAATTTAATTGTGACCCCAGAGGTATTCTCACAAACCGTTTCTTTTGTTTTTCTTTACATCATGAATAGCTCTTAATACTTTATATTGCATATGCCAACAGAAGCTAAAGAAATATAGACAGAATAATCATTTTCAGGTCATCTATTTAAGCAGTTTTAATGCAGATTTTAGTCTAATCATTCGCAAAGACAATAGTGACCGAAATCCCCTAAAAAAGTAAGACCCATAAAAGTGGCCAGTATGACTACGTATGTGCTATATTAAGTCACCTGATGTCATTTGATGCCTTTGTGTGAAGAACAGACCAAATTTGAAACCGTTCTTCACTGATGATTTAGCTCCATTCATCCAAGTCAGTGAGTTGATCCATGAACAAATGAATTGAAAAGAACAAACTCAAAAGAGCAATTCAATCACATTTCCGGTTCGCTGATTCAGCAGTTGAAAGATTTCCATTGAATAACGGCTTCAGGGAATATAGGGAAGGACACCTATGGATCATTTTTTGGTTTTATTTTCAGAGCTGGTCACTATGACGTGTCATGGTGTAGAAAAAAGCCACGAGGAAGATTCTGTTTTAATGTTCTACAGTACAAAACAGCATACAGCTTAAGAACGGCGTTACTGTGAACATAAAAATATTCATAAATGACTATTTACAGACGTCACATAACACGACTGATCTTCCCAGTTGATGTTCTGCCAGGTCTGTACAGATGCCAAGAACAGAACCTGCTTGTTTAGGACCGACGTTTTGGTCAGTTTTTTTTTCTCCTTAGTATGTGAAAGGTCTAAAATCTGCTGTTATTTTCAACCTGCACGTACAGTAGGTTAACGTGTCCTTAAGTTGGTGACAGTCCACACGTAAATTCTGGATTTTTATCGTCTCAGACCCACAGTTTTTGTTTACTGAGAAAGACTTTAAATTGCTTTTGGAGGGCAGTGTATGCGTTTTCATAATAACAGCTCCGGCTAATCAAATGTATTGTTGATTTAATCATTTATTTTGTACAACTCAAGTGTCTATTGTTCCGCAGTAGAATGAAGTGGCATAATTATGATGCTGAGCCGTTGTTATTGTGCAAACACACAGGTACGCCTGAGACAAATGGAGCCAAAAACTGTTGAACAATGAGCCAGAGGGGAGAACTTGAAGCTGAAGCTCATATCAGAGATATATGTAGTGTAGATATTGGTGTAGTGAAAAAAAAAAAATTGTATGGTACAGGAGAAAGTATTGTTTTGTTTTTTTATATTGAACTTGAGTTCGGGAAAAAACAGTTCAGATATTTACTTTTATATTATGACATGCAGAAATTTACTCGCACATAATAGATATTTTAATAGTAACCCAGCCCACACTTTATGTGCCTCCGTACACATAGAGCAGGACATAAGCTAAATCCGTAATAGTAAAGCATAGATAAGGGGAATGATTTCACTAGTGAAGTCCTGCACATGTTTATTATTTTATATATACATAGTACAGTGGGCCTATACATAATGTAGTAAATTTTTACACTGTGCTAAGCAACGTGCTATTCTTTTATATGTAAAGATATTGCCTTATTGAGAAATATCAAGTATTATACACTGCTGCTGCCGTTGCTGTGAAACCAGCATGTTCATGTTTTATTGGAAATGTCTTAAGCTCTCATGATATGTGGTGTACGATATGCATTTTAGCTTTTGCTGCTCCTCTCTCTCTCTTTCCTTCTCATGTAGCATTTTCTTACAAATCTGTCTTTTGCGTAAATTCTTAAAATGCGTAGGTCAGTCTGAACACGCAAGTTGAAAAATGCACATGATATATATATATATATATATATAGACATGCTATAGTACATTTTATCTTCTCTATGTTTAGTCCTGTATGTGGCTATATATTTTTGGAGCAGTTTTATGCCAATTTTTCTTCAAATGATGCGTTTGCCTCATGGATGCACGCCGCTGAGCATTATTAGAGACATTATAAAGAACTCAATTCAGGTTTGTTATTGGAACATTTGTACGGTTTGCTTTTGGAATTGGTTGAATTCGTCATACCTCAAATGAACATAATTTGCAGCAGTTGCTTTTGTTCTGTTTTCTTCAATTTAATAAAGATAGCTTCAAACTATTTGATTATCTGTGGCCGTATGCTGTTGGCTGTTTCGTGCTTTATTTAATGACATGGACCGTTAATTTAATCTCGGTGTGCTGTACTGGATGAATGTGTGTGCTGTGCGTTTGAGTGTTACTGTGGAAATATACGTTTCAGCTATTCAAGCATCATTTCCCTTAAGGTGAGAGCAGACAGGTAAAAATGAACTGAAATAGCACTGGACATAAGATTGATTGTGAATATCAAACGGAAAACCCTCCAGCATGTTAACAGAATTTTTTTTTTTACAAAGCAATATAAGGAAAAATTGCATTATGGGCACCCAAGAGTCTGCATTTATATAGAAATAAACCTTTAAAAGTAAGTTCTAGTAAACATATTGTCCATATATGTATTACGCAGTACCGGTCAAGTTTTTTTCTAAAGATGTCTCAATCAAAGGCTGGATTTATTTGATCAAAAATACAGTAAAGACAGTCATATGTGAAATTATACCAATTTAAATTAACTGTAGCTGTAAAATTTACTGTAAATTTAAATTTACTGTACATTTTCCTGTAGTGCATTGGCGCTTGCAACGCCAAGATCATGGGTTTGATTCCCTGGGAAAGCAAGAATTGATAAGAATGTAAAAGTCGCTTTGGATAAAAACGTCTGCCAAATGCATAAATGTAAATGTAACTGTTTTTTGTTGTAAAATATTTAAAAATGTAATTTATTATTGTGATGCAAAGCTGAATTTTCATCAGCCATTACTCCAGTCTTCAAAAAAAAAAAAATATTATTAGATGTTAAACACAGTTGTGCTGCTTAATATTTTTGAGGAAACTGAAAAATGAATTAAATGAACTGGTTTCTGAAACAGCAGAAACCAGTTCATTTAAACTAATAATATTTCACAATATTATTGTTTTTACTGTATTTTTGAATGAATTCAACCTTGGTGAGCATAAGAGACATTCAAAAACATTAATGTTTCCAAACTTTTGACCAGTATTATATATATATACTGTTATATATAGTATGGTTACTGATATGCCAGGTTCCTGCACTACACTTCCCATCACTCTCCTCTGTTCCTGATCACACACACCTGAACCTCATCATCACTATCATCACCACCACTAAACTAAAGACACACTCTTCAGCTTTGTTCACTGTCAAGTCTGGTTCATATGAAGAGGACTACTTACCTGTTGTCACTAACCTTGATTCTCCAATGACCATTCTCTAGTCTCCACTCGTCTCTTCTCTGTCTCCAGCGTTCTTCGCTCCAGCCATCCGTCTCAAGTCTCCACACCTGTAAGAAGAACCATTACACTCATCGCCTGCGCACCACTCTCCAAAGTATCATTGTTCATATCACTTACTGTACCTGCATTCTGTCTCCGCTCAGTGTTGTCAATAAACTCCTGTTAACTTCATTATCCATCTCTTGAGTCTGCTTCCGTAACAATTATATACAGTATTTACCGTTCAAACGTTTGGGGTCAGCACAACCGTTTTCAACAAAGATGATAAGAAATGTTTCTTGAGCACCAAATCAGCATATTATATTTGAAGAACCATGTGACACTGAAGACTGGAGTAATGATGCTGAACAATTCAGCTTTGCATCACAGGAATATTAAAATAGAAAACCGTTATTTTAAAATGTAACTTTTGGGGAGTCTTTCAAAAACAGTAGAAAATCTTACCGATCCCAAACTTTTGAACTGTACTGTATAAACAAACAAAAAATATTGTATTTCTATTTCTCGGAAGTATTCAATTTCCAGGTATTTCTTTGTTAATAACCTCTCCCAACAATTCACTATTACTGTGGTCCAGAGACCTGATGTTTATGAAATGAAATGAATCATCTTCCTTAGGCATAAGTAATATCCAGTTTATAACACAACAGGAAGTTGTCTTCACTCTCATTTCATATGGGTAGTAATGGAAAACAGCTCAAGGGGTCCATTAGTATGAGGTTGGTGTGATGTTTATGACAGACTAGCAGCTTAACTACATCATTGAGAGCCATGCTGTGGAGAAGGCCTGATGCATTATGAAGGTCATGGTCAACACACCGAAGCCTTAATGTACTGGGAAAGAAGGAAAGAGCAGGCGTCCAGCAAGTACCAGATAGAAGCTCTCCGGTCTCTGCTAAGTGGATACAGAAGCAGCAGGACCTCGGCTGATGGGGAAAGCAAATCAGGCAATTTGGCGAGCGGCGCGTACTTGGCAACACTGCGTGAGGCTGATTGAATCTGTGTAGCCCACTCTCACAGTCCGCCTCTCAGGACATTGTAAGTAATTGCCCATGAGTCTCTGCTCCCCAGCACTGGATCTCCAGGACAATTAGGCCTATCAAAGCCACCCACCCTGATCATTTATCGCCTCGATACTTGCTTGTTGACCTTTTGCATTGCTACTCGAGACAAGAGGTTTGAGATGTGCGTTTACATGGCATCTCGAGGGCTGTTGAACTTGAAACCAAACGAGGAAATGTGACTTTTTGATCTTATGCTACAAATGTTTCAGGGTCTACTATAGCAAATAAAACAAAGCTAGTTAACGGAGGATCCATGATGTTCTTTGCTAAGTGATGATGAAAACCTCACTGATAAATATAGCTAACAACAACAGTAGGCATTATACATTTGATATGCTGCTTTAAATTTATAATGTGGGATCTTGCATAGAAACCCAGCCATTAGTATGCAACCGATAAAGGCTCATATGTTGTCCTATTAACACTGCAAGTGTTATTGTAAACAAAATCTCTCCTTCGTTTTCTCTTTACCTTTTTTCTGCCAGGAGACTGTAAAGTCACGCACATGGACAGAGACTTCGGTGTGTCTAGAAGGAAACTCTGCAGACAGCTCGTGAGTCCAGGTCTGGGGGGAAAAATGTTGGAGAGGCTCTCAAAGGGAGAGCAACGAAGTAGACGAAAGATTATTCAAAGCGCGCGCGCCATCTGTAGGTGAATTTTAGAATGACACATTTTATACACGCGTGGACAGACGAACTTTTTCAAATTTCAACAGGTTTTGATGTTATACATTTTCATTCCCTTTAAAATATTTTCTTAGTTTATTCAAATTAATTAACCATTTTAATGAAATAAATTAAATAAAATTAAATGTTTAATTAAATTATAAAATAATGTTGGCTATATATCAATTATATTTATAATAACATGTATTTAATTATAGGTTAGAAATCATATACATACAGATTTCATAAAATGTTAAAATAAATGTAAAATAATTAAATAAATATACATTTAAATGATAAAACTAATAATTATATATTATAAATTATAATAATAGTCTGTATTTACAAGTCATTAATTAAATTAAATTGATTTATTAATAATTTAAATATATATACATATATATATAATACTTTATAAAATATCAAATGTTGATTTAAATATTTGTTGTATAAAAATATTTAAATCATATATTAAGATAACAATATATAACAAAATGTGTATAATTTAATCATTAATTTTATAATGTAAATTTATTTCAGAATATTGATTTATAACTAATAAAATTAAAACGAATAAAAAAATGTTTTTCAATTAAAAATGATATTAATTTAGCTTTCAAAATTTAGAATTTTTCATTTGTGTTAAGACTTTTTGAGGCAGAGTGACTAAACTATATTGCTAAGTATACAAATCAAAGTACATTGACCAAGTTAGTGGATAAACAAGGTTTTTTTGTTTGTTTTTTAAACTTTATTTGAGTTAATCTGAGTAACATGTTGTTGTTTTTTTCTCTTACATTTCACTTGCTTTTCACATTCATATGTCATTGGCACCATCACAAACATACAATTTTCATACAATTTCTCGGGTCTTCCAGGTGATACTAGATTTTCCAGAAAACCTTCATTAAGTATGTAAAATGTTTCAAACAGCGCTTCCCAAGATAACAATGACCAAACCTTTTTCCAGTTACTCCCTCCCAAACTCCTCTCTATTAACCTTTTAGTAATGTATAGCATATACATTTTACAACATTTGTGTTAGTAAAAAAAAAAACAGATATAGATCATAAAGTGGTCCATTACCTTTAAATGAAGTATCTCAACAGTGTTTAAAACTCTCATGATCAGAATCTCTCCGCCTCTATCTCCACACAGCAAAACTAAAACATCTTTTTGAATAGCAGAATAATGACAAAATCGATTTTAATACCCCAGATTTTCATAGCTTTGATTGGGTATAGCAAAGGTTACAGGATGTTACGTGATCTTTGCCCTCTGCTCTGTATGGCCTAACATCGGACAGGCACCACTAGAGCATAGTTTCCGCACCTGCCTTCATAAATGCCACATAAAGCATCTAGAGGTGAAAAGACACTAACATGATGAACCTGACACTCTCAGAAGAAAACAGACACTGGACCCATTAAAATCAGATCGTTTTGGTTGTTATATAACATATTTAACCAGAAAAATATAAAAAACCCGGTTATATTGAATTGTTTAGCTTCCATAAGAAGAACCAATTTGCGAATCGTTCAGAATGGGATGCAAAGGTCCAGTGCTGCCACACGCTGAGGTGTAAATACTAGTTGGTAGATAAAACGAGAGCACTGACCAGCAGTGCCGGGCTCACTGATGTTTCCGTGAAGCTAATGATCAGACAATTTTGCAACCAAGGCAACGGCCCCGTTTACTTCTCTTGTCATGCTCAACTAGCGTCCCCTGCTGGTCAGGCTCAGGTTGATTGCGACGGCTCTCATTCAGTGGGGTGGGCGGGACGTCACTGTCAGGTCTCCCTGATGTTGTTGTCCTCCACCTTCAGGCCCTGTCAGTGTCAGGAGGCTGGAAGAGTCTCCTCACAGTGTCAGAGGCCTGCCACGGGCCCACTACCCTCCCCACCGAAGAGCTGTCGTCAGTGTCAGCATCAGCTGGCCACAGGAGAGTCTGCCCCCTGCTGTCAGCTGAACTGGACTTTTCACCTAGTGTGCTTGGCTCAAGGTCGTTTCATCACTGGTTGTTTAACGGCTACCTGACCAAAGTCAATCTGGGCCAGGATCTGCTGACCCACATCAACCTGTTGTTGGCCGTTGTGGTGGTGGTGAGGATGGTGACTGTGGGAGCCACCATGCCTTTCCGCGCTACCGTGGTGATGACCGTGATGACCGTGTTCATGATGATCGTGATGACCATGTTCATGGTGATCGTGATGGTGAGGCCGTTCTTCCTCTGCTGGTGTATTCACATCTGTGGGTTTCTTGCACTCTTCAAGTTGCAGTGAACTCTAATGACCAGAGGAAAAGGGCATATTGAAAATACTGGATGCACTCTTAAAAGTAAAGGTGTTTTTTTTTCCAGCATTGCCATAGAAGAGCTATTTTGGGTTCCCCAAAGATCCCTTAAGTGAACAATGCTAAAGAACCATTTTTCTTAGTGTGATTTTGATCATCTGAAGAGCCTTTTCCACTATGAAGAATTGAAAAAAAAAATTGCAATGGAAAGGTTCTGTAGATATTTAAGGTTCTTCGTGGAGACGCCATGTAAATAACCATTTTTTAATGCTTTAATTCATGCTTTTTGTGAAATGGTATCACTTCCATGAAATTTGCATTTATGTATAAAACAGTTAAATACGAGAATTTGTGTTGTAATGAAGAAAAAAAAGATAGTGTTTCTAAATACTCCGATTTGTTTTCTTTTTCTGCAGAGCTGCGTTTAAACCAACGTTATTTTTGAGATGATGTTTTAGTTGTTATCAGATGGTAGGGCGAAAGGACGTACTGTGACCCTTTCCCTAGCATTTACTTGCACATATTCAAATCTAACATTACAAGAGCCATTTTTGTCAAATTAAAATGTTTTGTAATGCTTTTTTATGCAACACAGTAAGAAAATAACAACGTAGGCCCACCTACAAATAAAGAAGATTGATACTCTTGCATTTTTCAATGATTATTCAATGTTTGCTCATTATTTATCAGAAAAAAAGAACATTTATATATATATTATATATATATATATATATAATCTAAATGAAAATGCAGAAAAGTACTGCTCATAGCAGTTTTTCAATAATAAAATGGTAATGTGGGGGGTTATGCCTTAATGGGGGGGGGGGGGGTCATCACATTTAACGTTAAATCACTGTTGTTTTACCTCTATGTTGCATTCTCCACAAATACCATCACAATAGGTTTTTCTTATAGCCTCCTCCACATGTGGGTGGCTCAGGATGGTGTATGGGAGAGACAGATGGTAAGTGAGTCGGCCACACCTGGTAGATAAGGGTATTTAGTGGTAGGCTATATTGATAAAGTAATATGGTAATCATGTTCAGTGGGTGAAATAAGTTTGAATAAGTTGTGAGCTTAACCTGTCATAGACCAAAATGTCATCCTTCTCAGCGTTCACGGCCTGCCAGACATCCGGCTGGCTGAGGTCTTGGGCGTAAAGGGTGATATTTAACAGTCTTTCATTGAGCAAGTGGTGCAGTTTTTGGGACCGTTCTTCTCGGTTGTTTACCACCATGTAGTTTATATTTACATAACCTTGGTTCTCCAGCTTCAGGAGCAAGTCATTAAGCCTTAAAGAACATTCAACAAGTTGGATTAGATAAATACACATTGTGTAAACAGTACAGAGAAAACACTATCAAGAATGTGATATGGTTTTGAAAAACAAGGTTTCATCAAACTTGTTCTTTTTCAAACATTGCTATTTTAAAAAATGTTGTATAATCACTGCAATACAACTCACTTTGATGCTTGCTCCAAGCAGAACAGTCAGCTGGCCTGTAGGTAAGCCACCACTGTCACATATCCAAGAGCGTTCTTCATGGGCTCCAGCTCCCCAACCTTCCACACGGGAGGAAGTTTACAGCGGGCTCCATCCGTCTCGCTCTCTGCACTGCAGCCCACCAGGAAGCAGAGAGCGAGGGTAAGGCTGACCGCCTTCCACATGACTCCAAACAACAAGCCCACTAACCTACACACAAAGATCCACAGTTTATGCCTCACATTCAGAAAAAAGAAACAAAAGAAAAATACTTTGGTCTTTTGGTGTTCTCTAGAGCAGACATTTGAACTGTAAAATGCAGATGCAATTCAATCCTTACAATCAGCAAAAAACATTTTATTTTTATATTGTATATTATTGTTTATTTTATTAATTGTGTTATATTTTATTCATTTTTGTATTAAAATGTCATATATACTTACATATAATATACGATAACACATATATTTGTATTTATCTATATTTTATTATTTCTTTTATATTTTATTTATTATATTAAAATGTGACATCACTATAAAATATAAAATAAATATACTGATTTATCAGTATATACTGATATTTAACTTAGCCTCTTTTGGTCCACACATAATAAAGTTTATGCCCACTCAGCAATTGCATATCTAATCGTATCGTTCTTAGCCAAATGAGATTCATGTACCTGTAATTATGGTAATTAAAGGGACACAAATTAAAATGCTGTCATCATTTACTCACCCTCAATTTGTTCCAAAGCTGTATGAATTCATATTTTCTGCTGACTTAGTTTTTTTTTTAGTTTTTTTTATACAATGGAAGTCAATGGGGTCCGACTGTTTGTTTACCCATATTCTTCAAAATATCTTCTTTTGTGTTCAGCAGAAGAAAGAAATTAATACAGATTTGGAACAATTTGAGGGTGAGTAAATGACAACATTTTCATTTTTGGGTCAACTACCCTTTTAACCCAGATTTAGTGATTAAAGTCAATGAACGCGAGTTTGGTGCAAGGACCATAGTAGTCCATCCAGATGCTATTGGAGGACATTGCAAATTTATATCATGTAGTTGTCAGAGCTAAACTAATGTGCACAAACTAGTGTGGAAATAATGCATTCATATAACTACATTAAAACCTCAAGCATCTAATTTTGAAAGCGTATTTGAAGTTTAAGAAATGCATAAGTAATGCAAAGATGTTGTTTTACAAAAGAACTAAAAAGAATAAGATATCTCATAACAGAGGAGTGCACACTTACTTATTTTACTTGAGAGTCTTCAGCAGCGATGCTTTCTGAGCTGAATCTAGACAAAAACAACCCGCTCCCAAACGGCTCCTCCTATTTATACTCCTCTTGTTTTTCCTGACTAAAAGCAGGGCAAAGGTCTCTCTCTGTCTCTGTTTCAAAAACTTTAATAGCTCACGTATTCACCCAGGGTTTACACGCATCAGCAAGAATATATAAATATGTAACCTCCGTTTGAAGGGACAAGCCAGAACTTTGAGCTGAAAAAAAGTCTAAGTGCATTATGTATTTTGTTATATCACTGCAGTCTTTTTCATTTTTTTCTAACTTTTTCATTTCTTCATGTCTCTGTTGTTAAAAGAAGAAGAAGAAGAAGAAAAAAACACAAAGTTAACTTTTGTTTTTGCTAAAAATGTCCAGAGAGGAAACAGTTAAAGAACTGCATTCCAGACTTCTGTTTTCCCTAGAAGGCCTGAAAGAGGGGGCTGGGTGCAACACTGAAAAGAAAATACCACCAATTGAGTATCAGATTTTAGGGGGTAACAGTTTAGGACCCAAAGGACCAGATGTTTGAAAGAAGACCCGGAGTCAGAATTATAATAAATTGAAGAAAAGTTTTGCTGAAGATAGTTTGCAGTTTCATCAGCAAAAGTCAGCTTCAATGCTCACACAGGAGTTTGTAGGCCGCCCCACTTACAGTTACAAATATCACAGCAGTTATACCCTACACCAAGGTCTAAGCTACGTCCTTGCTTCAGGAAGCAGTTTCTGATTGGCTAAGAAATAGATAAACATAGTAATTTTCCACATATACAGCTAGAAGGAAACATATCTCCATCGATTATGCAGCTGACACTCGGACCCTGAAGTTAGGCACGTCGTGACCTTCCAGGTCGCAGATTCGGGTTGCTGGGCGCCAACATACAGAACAACAACTCAGTCAATCTCCAATAATGCCAGTGGTTCCTTAACCCGTAACCAAGAAGACTAACACACACATCGACACACAGCATTTCCAAGGTTGGATTTGGCCACGCTCTAACTCCTCTCAAAACATTTGAGGTAATGCATTCTTTCTCTCAAGGAGAGCTACACTTTAGTTTAGTCTAACTGGAAAGTAAGGCTTTAACAAAGAAAGGGTCCCATAAACGATTGGCTTCAATGACTCCTATATGTTTTAACATGTTGAAGACCTTTCTCAAACACAAAACAAGTCCATATTTCATTTCTGGAAGCCGGGCTAAGTAAGTAAGCAAGCACTGTTACTGCATTTAGATATCAAATACAGACATTAAAGAATACATGAAAAGAACATTTCAGTAATCACACTGGTAACTTCTATAACAAAGTAAAATCTCCAGAGAAGTCATTCAACTCATTTGATATTTAGAAGAAAACATATTGATTAATACCCAATAATACTCATTACACATTGAAGCTGCAGTGCATTCCAGAATCTGTGGACAACGTGATTTTTAAAGGAGAACTCCGGTCAATTTTAACATTGAGCTCATTTTTTAGTAAATTTGGAGTGCTGTCAATACAGAGAACAACGACAAAAATCGGTGTTGCCTATACACCGTGTTATCCTATTTTTAAAATTTGCACCCTATTGACTTGAATGGGGCAAATTTTAAACCTGCTTTTATTTCTCTTATCATCCTTGATGTGTCATTACAAGTGCCCAGCCATGTTGAGTGATTGCCTCAGAGTGAACACTGTGAATCTGACTGCAGTAGATGTGAAAGATATTCATAAAAATTATGTTATATCAGCCAGCGAACATACCTGTATTTAGTTCCTGTTTTCGGTCGAAGTCCAAAGTAGTCGATTGTCGAGTTCACGCGCGTGATCATAGGTAACTAAACCTATGCGCGTGAACTCGACAATCGACTACTTTGGACTTCGACCGAAAACAGGAACTAGCCTAAATAGAGGTATGTTCGCTGGCTGATATAACATAATTTTTATGAATATCTTTCACATCTACTGCAGTCAGATTCACTCGTGTTCACTCTGAAGGAATCACTCAACATGGCTGGGCACTTGTAATGACACATCAAGGATGATAAGAGAAATAAAAGCAGGTTTAAAATTTGCCCCATTCAAGTCAATAGGGTGCAAATTTTAAAAATAGGATAACACGGTGTAGGCAACACCGATTTTTGTCGTTGTTCTCTGTATTGACAGCACTCCAAATTTACAAAAAATTGAGCTCAATGTTAAAATTGACCGGAGTTCTCCTTTAAAGCATTCATTTGGGGAGAATCAATGATCAATGTGGATTTATTTGCATGGTTCTCTTAACATCCTGTCATTTTTGTTTGTGCAGCAGTGCACAGCTGGGTTAGTGTCAGCACTTTTCCTGCTGAGATGAAACTTTGAAACTTCCTGTCTCTTTGCTGATCTTTGATAAACATGCAGCAGAAATTATGTAAGACAGGAAAAACAATGATAAAAGACATTTGCTTGGAAAAACATTTGCTTGGAAAAACTATACACATAGGCCTACTACACACAACTACTCAACACATTCAAAATTTGTTTCAAACATTCAAAGAAAGTCTCAGGTTGACATTGTCTGTGATCTTTGTGCCTGGACTGGTTTATAATCAATTTCATTTAGTTAATCTTCATTATCAGGTCTCATGATTTGGAGGACAGTTTGACCGTGATGCACTTTAGATGTAGTTAACACAGATTTACTGATTACTGACAGTTAATAGTTAACTGGAAGAAAGTATTATGAAATAATTTAATAAGATGAAATGATTCTCAGACAACAATATAAGTCAATTCTTAATAAAGAATAAACCAAATCAATAGTGCGTCAACTGAACATTAAATATAAGGCATCTTCCGAAATTGTCTGATCTATTTGATTTTAGGTATGTAGGGGAATTACAGTTAAGCCACATAAAGAGACCATTATGAAGACAGGAGTCAGAGTTGAAGTTCAATCAGTTGACAGAGTTTACTGAAGACAAAGTTCTCCTCACTTCCAAAGGTCATAGAAAATAAGTAAGAGGATCCTGTGTCACCCCTAATTTCCACCAACTGCGGATCCGCTCCAGAACAGCGGCGGAGTCAATAGGTTTCCATTAAAGTCAATGTGTGTATTTTCACTGACTGCGGAACGGCTGCGTTCCGACTCCGGCGATCCGCAGCTCTGCGGAGCAGATACGCAGAGCTTCTATTTTTGCCGGATGCCGGAGAGCTCCGCAGCACTACAGGGCAGAGTGCACAGGACAGGAAGTCGAGCAAAAAACAGAACAAAACAAAACAAAATAAAATATCCGTTTAATTTTCAAAATAAAATACACCGTGATCATGGCGGATCATATTTGGCGGAAAATATGATGATCATTGCGGAAAACTGTTCCTGGTTTGGTGGTTCTGTTTATCGAAACTACATATCGCGCGATCACACGTGAATTAGCGAGATCTCGTGGGTCCTCGGCCGCAGCCGCTCTGCAACAAATCCGGACCTGGTGGGTATTGAAGGACAGCGGAGCACGGAGCCGACACGCAGCGGAGCCGATCCGCAGTTGGTGGAAATCCGGGGTCACGGTTCCCCTGGTTTCCCCTGGTCCTCACCTGCACGCACTCTCACTAATTACTAATTCACAGCACCTGCACCTCATCACTTTACTCTACACACCAGTACTGGATATAAGCCTCACTCACCCTGCACTCTGGGTCCGGTCTTGTCATGTGACGTCTGTGACTCCTTGGCTTACATGCGTCAAGTCTGGTTCCAGGATATCTCTGATCTCGCAGCAAGTATTATTAAGTTCTTCACTAATCAATCTTGTGTGTGTATCTCAGCAGCTTCAGTGTTTGATGGCTCTCAAGGATTCTACAGTCATCCTCTTTGTGTTCTGAGTATCAATGGACCTCTGTATCTACGTAGCAGTATCCAAGTTCTGAATATCTTTGTATCGATACCCAAGTTCTGAGAATCTACGAATCTACATGCTAGTCCTGAATATCTACGTGTCTGGAACCAAGTTCTGAGTTCTGTGAGTCAACGTTTATGTTTGAAGTATCTCTGAATCTTCTTCCTGCTCAAGTATCAAGAGATTGTTTCTGTTCCTGCATTTGTTCAAAGACTCTGGTTCCCTTGATTTCAACAGTGCTGATCTTGAAGCCTCCCAGTATCCGGGTTCAGCATCAGTGTATAAATAAAGCCTGTTAAACCGTTCTCTTTGTGTCCTCGTCCATCAGTGTTTGTGACAGATCCAGCCTCAAACTTACTTCAGATACAGAAACAATACTTATAATCAAGTGGACAATCAGTTGATTTCATTTCTACAGGTTTTGATAGGTTAAGATAACTTTAGCTACATCCGAACATGGCATTATGTTCTTTAAGCAAATTAAGTTATTCCAAGACATTATCTTTTGACACTCTATGTCCTATACGTAAGCAACTTTGGTAAGGGTCACAGGGAAGTCTTAGCTGTGTTTGGTTTCATATTTGAAAGTGGAAATGAAGCCGTCAGTCAAGTTAACATTATTTGGTAAATGGATTTCCACTCTAATCATAAATTATATAGCCTAACAAGCTTGATAAAACATTTAAAAGAAAAAAAAACGATGTTTTGTTAACTTTTGTAGCAAGGGTTCTGCCATATTGCAGTACAACCTGCTATAACCCTTTTTCTTTTAAATGTTTTTTTGTTGAAATCAATTTACTAAATAATGTTAATTCATTTCCACTTTAAGATTGCTTCCAGTGATAAAAGCTATAGCTTCTTGCTAGACCTATGCTAATGTCATATCGTTAGCCTCATAGCATAATTGCCTTAATCATATTTCAATGTTAATGACTTAGGCAATTATGCTATGAGGCTAACGATATGCTTAAGAAACCCATTCTAAATCTAGCATTTGAAAATTACAGTCCGGTTTCTCTTCCTCCATTTATTGTAAAAACACTTGTTTAACCAAGTCTCTGCATTTCTCCCAGAACAACCTCCTGGACAACAACCAGTCTGGTTTCAAAAGCGGCCACTCAACTGAGACTGCCCTGCTCTCGGTTATTGAAGCTCTGAGACTGGCGAGAGCAGCTTTCAAATCCTCAGTACTTATCCTGCTGGATCTGTCTGTTGCTTTTGACACAGTTAACCACCAGATCCTCCCGGCAACCCTCATTACGAAGGGCATCTCAGGAATCGCACTCCAAAGTCTTACCTCTCAGGTAGGTCCTTCAGGGTGTCATGGAGGAGTGAGGTGTCTAAGTTAGGAAAAATCTAGGTACGGGGGTACCTCAGGGCTCAATGCTTGGACCACTTCTCTTCTCCATCTCCATGTCATCACTAGGATCTGTCATTTTAAACATGTTTTTTTTCTCCAATCACTGCTACACTGAAGACATACAACTCATTCCAGCCAGATGATCTGACAGTAGCTGCTTGTATCTCTGCCTGCCTGACAGACATTTCTCAACCTTGCGAAGACATAACTGCTTGTGGTCTCAGCCAGCCCAACACTTCATCACAACTTCTCCATTCAGCTAGGTTCGTCAACCATAACTCCATCCAGGACAGCCAGGATCATTGGAGTTGAGATTGATGATCAGTTAAACTTCACAGACCACATTACTGCCCGGTCCTGCAGATTTGTCTTATACAACATTAGGATGATCAGGCCCTTCCTATCGAAGCATGCTACACAGCTCCTTGTCCAAGCTCTTATTCTATCCAGGCTGGACTATAATGCTCTCTTGGCAGGCCTTCCAGCATGCACTGCAAACCTTTGCATCTGATCCAGGATGCTGCAACGAGAGTGGTATTTAACGAGCTGAAGAGAGTGTACGTCACACCTCTCCTCAAACTTGCTTTGGTTGCCAATTACAGCTCGCATCAAATTAAAGGCACTGATGTTTACCTATAGATACAGAACAACCACTGGCTCTTCTCTTAGTATCATGTGTTATTCGGTACAAATATAGAATGATTTAAGTAAAAATTGACTTTGAACGGTAGTTGTGCTTTGTTTCAAGGCAGGACGATTGCAACACAGGGGTGGGACGGATGAAACATAACAGTTTAACAGCAACTATTCATCTAATGCTTGTTTTTATGAACAATACCTGACAAGTAACTTATGTACATATTGTTACAAACATATTTTGTAATTTATTTTCATTTAAAGGTTCATTTTAACCATTTTTGTTCTGTCGCCCAATAAGCCTATATGCATTTTGTGTAATCTTTCTAATAGCTATTTTGATGAAGACAGACAAATCCGTTTACAATTTATATTCTTACATTTCTTCCTTGAGTCATATTGAGTGTTTACTAGTTGAATAGCCTTAACAGCGGTTTTCATATGACCAGGTTTGGGTTTAACCATAGACACTATAAACGGTATTAACTGGCAGCAGGCGCTGTTTCAACTGTCCCGACAGCGCCTCCTGCCAGTTAAACCTGTTTTGCCCGGCTTAAACTAAAAAACTCTGATATTGCACACTAGGGTGTGTTGCAGTACTAATACACCTGCCGTATTATCATTACAATGGCACATGAAACCATACATACAACTTGTCAGTAAAAAAAAAGTACTGCACGAAAGAATTAACTTACTGCACTCAAAAACAGCTTTCCTGCTTTAACTCCAAAACGGAATGACGTAAAGAAGAATTGTATAAATAATTGTGTATAAATAAAGCCTGTTAAACCGTTCTCTTTGTGTCCTCGTCCATCAGTGTTTGTGACAGATCCAGCCTCAAACTTACTTCAGATACAGAAACCATACTTATAATCAAGTGGACAATCAGTTGATTTCATTTCTACAGGTTTTGATAGGTTAAAAACGTAGGCTACGTCATGTAAGTGAGTGTGAGTGTGAGTGACTCACCGTGTGAGGAGATATGTTTCACTATAAAAAAAGGACGAAATTATAAAGTAAGAGTTCTATTCCTTGAGAACATTATTTCTGCCCCTCCTGCAATCTCATATTGGAATGGACTTTTTGATAATTTAAATTGGAAAAAGATATGGTCCATATAACTCCTCACAAACAAAGTAAAGGAAATATCTTTTAAATTAATTCATAATATTTTCCCAGTTAAAATTTTCCTTAGGAAAAAATTCAGATCTGATTTTGACACTAATTGCTCCTTCTGTCAGATTGACACTGAAACTCTTCTTCACTTATTTTGGTCGTGCAGTTTTACTCAGCAACTTTGGAAAGATGTTAGTTGGTTTATCTCAAGCAATATCTTGCAAGAAAATTCTATGAATCCTAAAAGTGTTTTTTTTTTTTTTTTAAGCGGATTCAAATGCCTGCTTTATAATAAATCTAATTATTTTCCTATGTAGATTTTATATTCACAAATGCAAGTTTTCAAATTGTAAACCAATTTTTTTGGTGTTCTTACATGAGATAAAACATTACTTGATTACAATTTCATCCTCTCTTAACCCAAAAGCACTAAGAACATGTAAAACTTGCAAGACCAACAAACTTTTTACTTTATTAAATGTTTAGACTTATTTCATTTAAGTAATGCCCTCTTTCTTCTTTTTTTCTTTTTTTTCTTTTCCCCATTCTTGTTTACATCACTGTATTTTTGTTATTCTTAATAATTGTTTTGTTATTATTTGGTTGTTTCACAATGTAAAATGAATGTTAAAATAAACCATAAAAATAAAAAAAAAGACTCACCGTGTGAGTGGTTTTCAAGGAAATGTTCCATCCGTCCCCATACACTGTCTATGTCCGTCCCGCGTTTCAATCGTCCAGGCTCTCCCCTACTGTGCTAGACTAACTGGGACTGGTCACAGCACTTGCATATTGCTGCCCTACTGTTAGTTTGATTACTTCTATTGCTTTCCTCATTTGTAAGTCACTTTGGATAGAGGCGACCTGCTAAATGATTAAATGTAAGAAGATTTTTTCCAATGCATACACTGAATTATTGATTGACAGACAATGCTCTCCACTGCCCTCCTGAGGCACGCTTGAGATGACACCTGTAATATATGACGATATAATAGGTGTTATCTCAAGCGTGCCGCAGGAGGGCAGTGAAGAGCATTGTCTGTCAATCAACATTACAAATTCATTACAATATATAGCAACAATTAATTTTCAACAATTAACTGATCAGAATTAATAATAAGTAATTTGTGTATTTTTATTATTATAATTATTTGTTTTTAAACAGAAGCAATTACATTGGACTCCAAAAAAGTGGCTATTTGTGATAAGCTTTCACTGCTAAATAAGAAGGGATATTTCTCCATTATTAATATCTGTTTCATGGCATAAGTAAAGTCTATACTTTAGCCATGGCATTGAAATATATTAGAGCACATTATAGCCTAAATAATTTTTTTCTTTTTTTTTCTTTTTTAGCATTTGTGTTTTGTTTTAACCCAAATCAAGTTGACAGCCAAGATTATTTACTTATTTACCATCTACCATCATATCACAGACATACGTAAAACTCTGGACTTTCTCAGTCAAAACCACACCAAGATTTTTTCTTATCATTAAACCCATCCTCCTGTATTGTGCCACCTGCTATTTCACTGTGCTTTCTCTCACTAATAATAAACAAGCTCCTTAAAATTACTAACACTTCCTCAAAAATAATTGGTCTTCCCACACCCAACTTGTCAGCTCTCATTGACACTGTCCTGTCTGCTTCCAGTCTTAGAGCAAACACCATTAACGTTATACAAAATCCCAGCCACCCTCTTAACTCATGTTTTACCCTTCTTCCGTCAGGCAGATAACTTATAGACAGCTAACTTACCCCCTAAAAAATCACGGTTAGGGAAAAGTTTTGTACTCTCAGCTATTAGAATTCACATAATGCCTAATATTTACTGTAAAGGTTTTAATTTTTTTGCAATTATGTCTATTTATGTGTACAAAATTATGTGTAGTATGTGCATGTTTATGCGTGTTGAAATTTGCTCCTCGTAACGTAACGTTACAGTCTGTGAAAACAAATTTCCTCTATCGAAGACAATAAAGAATGAATCTGAATCTTATTTACCTTTTCTATACTTAAATATAACGGGTCGTAGTTTCCTTGTTGGGCACCGTTGCTTTGGTAACCGCCACCTATCATCCTCGCGCGATAAAACTCATCCGCAAGGGCTTATGGGAACTCGAGGCCACAGTAGAACGACCGCCCTTTTTCGACGAGCGGAGGAAAAACAGCACATTGATCTCTTCAGGCCTCCAACGCGTATAAACAACCGCATTAAGCATCAGAGCGTCACCCGGGGTAAGTTGTCCGGAGCGTTAGACGCCCAGCGTCACTCATTATTTAGCCGAAAGGGAATTTGTCTGATTAAAATAGCATTTTAATGCGCGATTTGATGACGTAACGACAATGGTCCAGAAAACAAATGGCGAATGCGTTAGCAGCCACAGGCCCAGCGTGCGAGTAACATGAAGCTGACCTGCACACAGTGCTTCTTTTGCCGTTTGTATATTTCTGTAGGATCTCTATACGGTTGGGCTGTTGAAGTACGTGGCTTTTGCAGCAGTAAAACCGCTGGGTGTAAAACTGCCAGTCTTGCGTAGAAAAGCTCCCTGTAGAAATGCGCGCTTATTCGGCATACTGCTTAGAAATGCCCGCTAATCTATGGATCTGTTGGCATAGGGGCCATTACAAAGTATGTGCCTAATTTATCTAGTCGCATTATTTGTGTTGAATGAAACAATTATGTTAAAGATTGCAGATGAATAGCCTTGCATAAAAAAATGCTTTTACATTTAACTGTTTAACTGTTTTATATTGTAGCCAAAAAAATAATAATAATAATATTAATTTTTGTAACTGCTTTTTGTTACCAAGAGGTCACATGCATCTTCATTTCTTCATTATTATTTTTAAAACTTAAATAAAATACAACAATAATTTTCTTATTCCATCATGTTTTTCCCCCTTTCTTCATAGTACTTGCATGCGCAGGGCAAGGGCTGAACCATGTCAGTTGATGGAGATGTTGACTATGGGCATGAGTTTCCAGCCCATTATAAAGTGATGCTTGACAAACTGAATGAGCAGCGTCAGCTGGATCAGTTCACAGACATCACTCTCATTGTGGATGGTAAGGTTTCCAGTCTCTGTTCCTCTTAACCTAATGCTTTTCTGAATTTTTCTAAATGTTATACAGTTAAATTAAAAGATGCACATATTCAGTGGTGCTGATGATTTCTGGTTATTTAACAGGACATCAGTTTAGGGCCCACAAAGCTGTTTTGGCTGCATGCAGTCAGTTTTTCCACAAATTCTTCCAGGACTTCACTCAAGAGCCTCTAGTGGAGATTGAAGGTACCTAACAATACATACAATTGTATGTAACCAATAATGGTTATATATTATTGCCATAATGAAGAGTA
This sequence comes from Phoxinus phoxinus, assembly GCF_949152265.1. Classification (NCBI taxonomy): domain Eukaryota; kingdom Metazoa; phylum Chordata; class Actinopteri; order Cypriniformes; family Leuciscidae; genus Phoxinus; species Phoxinus phoxinus. The sequence continues at coordinate 17,892,868 of NC_136890.1, forward strand.
TATTATTCCCTTGTGGCCTATTTTTCCTGGATAATGGCCGTTTTAATCACCAAAGCGGTCTAAACTGGAAGTGCCTTTCTGCAACACAGTATAGTTTTCTGCTTGTTGGCAGATTTTTTTTAATTGAAGACAGATATACTTCAGTAGATGTCTTCTTGGGTCCTAAGAGCTGCCTCGAATAAATTCTTACCCAGACACAACATGCTTAAGTATTTTTTATTTTAAAAAAAAAAACAGTGTCTAACCCAGGACAAGAGATGCACTGGTCGACCGGCCGTAAATAGAAACTGGCTGTTTTTTTTATACATTTGCTGAATGTATCTCTGAAGGGAACTGACTGTCTTCAGAAAAGTTTCTATGGCATTTTCTTTTCCTCTTATCTCTGTATAAAGTAGCATTTATTAGCGTAGCACTGCTTTATGTACAGCGGTAACCACTGCTCTTCCATAAGCGCCACCTACTGTCAGAGAGTGAATTTATTTTTTCATTCAGTTTGTCTGCTGTTTTCAAAAACACCGGCTCATGCTACATGTTTGCAACATCTTTTTTTGGATCGTGATTAAAATGCAGTGGTTGCCTCTAATTTCAATTGGCTACAGAAATTTGTTTTAGGCCAGTTTGTCCTGTTATAGAGCAAATAAACAACAAAGAATTTCCTTAAAGAAAGAAATCGGCAACCGGTATCAGAATCCGCTAATTTTCCACTAAAAATCTGAATCGGCCATGAAAAATCATGATCTTGCATCACTACCTAGGACAGACCATAAAATTAGACCATAGTCCGACTAAAAAAAAACAATTCTTTTTTTTACATGCTAGACCCGAATGCAAAAAACTGTGACATCTACACAGCTTGAAGCCCTGTACACCACTGGCGAGTGATGACTATTTCAATAGCGTACCGCACGATATACGTCACCTTTTCTCATTAATATTCATGAAGCTAGCGACGGTTGCTATGGGGGTCAAACTCGCGCGTGTCACTCATGCTAGACGCATGTAAACAGTTTACGGACGAGATGTCTACTGAGCTAAACCTGCTAACTCTGTCCGAAAATGATGTCCCCGGTGCCAAATTCACTGGTATAGAAGTAGAAGAACATACAAATATTCAATTGAAGAGATGGCTTGAGTGTAGAGGGCTGAAAAAGACGGGAAAAAGAGCCGACCTGATCCAGAGGTAGATTGTTATCGACAGAATTTCTCCCCAAAAAAACATCGCCTTACGCCACTGACAGTGACATTTTGCAGTTTCAACAAGCTATATTTTACCAACCTATGTCCTGTCTGTCATATATACTATGTCCTCTGGTTGTCTTACGTCTGACAGTTGTTGGGGGTAATTTATATTATTATTGGTAACACTTTACAATACGGACCGTGCACTAATCTGCATTAATTCATGCTTAACTAATGCACAGATAATCATGTGTTAATGTATGACTCATGAGGAACTAAACCATTAATTAATTATTACTGCATCAGCAACTAATAAAGATTCTAAATGATTAAGATTAAGTAGTAATTAATTAAAGCAGGCAACTGGAAGTTGAAGTACATGACTTTGACCAACTGTGGTAATTAACACATTCATTTAAACTTTTAGTTAATAAAATAAGTTCTTAAGGAATTAATACATTATCACACATTTAATTAATAACAATTCATATATTACTTAATCTATTAATCATTTAGAATCTTTATTAGTTGCTGATGCAGTAATCATTAATTAATGGTTTAGTTCCTCATGAGTCATACATTAACACATGATTATCTGTAAATATTAATGTATTTATTTTTTGTTTAGCGATCGCTAATGCTACTTGGTCACAACCAACAACACTTAATTTTTAATTCATATCAAATCTAAATTCTCTCAATTATTTTACCCCCAATTATTTTAGAGAGAGAGAGAGAGAGAGAGAGAGAGAGAGAGAGAGAGAGAGAGAGAGAGAGAGAGAGAGAGAGAGAGTTATTCATTCATTCAAAATAATGGATCAGGATTGTCACCTGTAGGACCATGGCCCCCAACAAAATGTTTACAACATATGAAGGTGAATGGTTTCACGTTGCTGGCATTGAACTGGTCTTTTGGACGTCCGCACAAGTTTACCCATCGTTCACATTTATCCCTCTGGGTTTTTGGCTTCGGGAAACGAATAAAGAATACATCCTTCATATGTGGACGGTCATAGTGTCTGGAGTCGTTTCTGCAAGTTCCATAGCAGCAGTGTTTACTCGGCATGTTCTTATTTGAGGGATAACCGGCAGAAAACAAGCAGTACTAGCATGAATCATAAGCGAGCGCGCTTCTATGTTGACCCCCTTCCGGTTTACGTTGCTGACGTCACGCGGCCTTGCGGTCTAAAAATAGCACTCGTGCGGCACGCTATTGGCTATGACACAGACCAAATTAAAGAAGACAAATAAGAAACACCATAGGAGGTGTAGTTTTAAATGTATGCCTATCTTCCTACCTTATTTGTAGATGAAATTCATTTTCTTCATAACGTTTCCATTAGCTACAGTACATTTTAACATTTTAGAAAATTTAAACTTAAACTTAAATGTTAATGTTAATAAATTAACACGCCAGTACCTGCTCTCCGTCTCGAATGGAGTGCACTGCATGCACCAGTATCCAGGAGGGTTTGGTAATTTACACAGTTTTTTAAATATAATTTTTTAATTGATGGGACAAGATTGTTTTTACCTGGATGGCACAATTCTAGGATGACACAATTTTTTTTTTTAATTTTAAGAGAATATTCCCCAACATTATATTTTGTCTAAATCCTTTATCCTTGAAGCATGTTCTGTTAGATTTGTTTTAATACCTTAAGAAACCTTTTTTTTATTCAGTTTTATTTTTATATAAAGTTAAACCAAATATATATATATATATATATATATATGTATATATATATTAGTTTTTAGCAAAAATTGATTTTAAAAACTGATAGTGTACTATATATTTTTTTCTTGCCATTAAAATAGCCACAGAAGCTGGGATGTTGGCATGGTGTTAAAAAAACAAACAAATAAATGCATAGAAGCATATATTGACTGAGAAGAAAGGGATATTAAAATTATCACAGAATTATGTGTTTGTTTTTTATTTAAAAATATATATATTTTGTTAAATGCCCAAAACAAATAATGGAAAGTTGGTATATTTTAAAAGATTTTCAGATATTCTTGGGACCATATTGTAAAAGCACATTTGTTTTACCAGAAACCAGAGGCTACTAATATCAGACCTGAATCCGCTCGGGTTGGACCTCATGTTTTTGGTTCCAAGTGGACCAGTTGACAAAACATGCACATTTCTGCTGTTGCACGTTACGTACCCCCAGCCCCGATAGTGAAAATCAAAAAATGACTCCAGAATGTTATATGCTCAAATAATAAACATTACTTCAATATTTCTGTTGCAATGAACAGGTGTTGGCAACATTGCCTTCCGCCACCTAATGGAGTTCACTTATACGGCTACATTAGCTGTGGATGGTGAGGAAGAAGTCAGTGATGTCTGGAGAGCAGCAGAGTACCTTCAAATGCAGGAGGCAATTAAAGCCTTGAACAACAGGTTACTCACCTAGTCTACTTCTCAAAACATTTCTTCTGCTTGATTTGATCTTGTAGTTGATTATTCTTTTTTTTCTCCCACCTAGAAGGAATGGTACCACCTCATTAAACCCCTCCCAGGCCTTGGCTGGAAAGAGCAGGGCTAAGAAGAGGAAGATCTCAGAGACCTTCAATGTGATCACTGAGACTCTTCCTTCAGTGGAGACTGAATCTGTTGAAATCGAGGTGGAGGTGGATGAGGATCATATCGAGGTGGAGGAAAGCGGGCTGGTGGAGGTAGTGGATGCTGCCAGGAGTTCCACCGAACCGTCTTCGGATGACTCCGCGTTGGCTTTGCTGGCTGATATCACTAGCAAGTACCAACAGGAAGATCAGACACTCCATGTGATGAAAAAGGAGGATGAGACAGTAGTCGTGCCGGAAGAGGCCGTGATTGCCTCCAAGACGTTGGAGAATATTGAAGTGGTGGAGGTCCAGATCTCTCAGCTAGACAACCTTTTCCGTTGTGACAAGTGTGACCGCTGCTTCAAACTCTACTATCACCTCAAACAGCACATGAAGACTCACACCGCTACCCCGGATAGGGGCTTTGTCTGCAGGCACTGCGGCAAAGTATATGCTCGGGAAGGAGCCCTTAAACAGCACCTGAATAATTCTCATTTTGATGCAGAGGAACAGTCCCGACGGCAGAAAAAGAAAGTGCATGTTTGCGAGTACTGCGATAAGCAGTTCGATCATTTTGGACATTTCAAAGAGCATTTAAGGAAGCACACAGGTGTGTGAGTGAGCCATTATGAGGTTAAATGTATCTTAATAAATGTATTCAATTTTAATATCTAATCAGTTTTTCACTTATCCATACATGTGTAGGTGAGAAACCCTTCGAGTGTCCAGAATGCCATGAACGTTTTGCCAGGAATAGTACGCTGAAGTGCCACATGTCAGCCTGTCAAAATGGCTCTGGAGCCAAAAAAGGGCGAAAGAAGCTCTATGAATGCCAGGTTGGTTTTTAACAATAACATATTGGCCAAACATGTATTTTAATATACCAAACTTTTAGAAAAACTCACTTATAATAAAAATAGCAATTTATGATTTAAACTCCGGGTTTGCTAACCTTGTACTGTAAAATGTGTAATGTTACACTGTAAAATACAAGAAAATATAATTTAGTTGAGAATACAACTGTAAAATCACAATGCTAATATTTATGGTTGTCTTAACATCTTCAGTTTTGAATGTCAAAGCATCATTTTGATAGAAAACGCTGGTTACTAAATCTTATATATTGTGGACGACTGATTTATAAGCGCTTATTACAAGTTTGAGTAGATAGTTGGTGCGTGTTGCCTTCCCAAATGCACATTATAAGTGACCAAATCTCACAGAACATGCCGAGATGAGTTTGTGTAGACTGTTGAGCAGCATTTATTGTGATCTGAGCCTCTATCAGACACTGAAAACACCAGAGCAAGAGCTGTTAGCGTCCAAGAACTGTTCAGTGCTTCACTCAGAAACGCAATGTATGCATTTTCTATAATGGCACTACGCTATGTCGTGTATTTTTCATGCAGCCCTATTCACTTATATTTCTATTCACTCATCTTTTTTTTCGCACCTCAGGTCTGTAGCAGTGTTTTCAATAGTTGGGAGCAGTTCAAGGACCATTTGGTGACCCACACGGGTGAGAAACCCAATCACTGCACCCTCTGCGATCAGTGGTTCACACAACCCAGAGACCTCCATACTCATCTGCAAGAACACCACGACTTACAGGAGAAGGTTATCGTCACAGAGGAAGTCATGATTTCAGACCCAACCACAGTCTTGACTATGGCAGAGGTTGAGGAGGGAGAGGAGGGGGTTATACTGGAGGATGGCATACGGGTGGAGCATGTTACTGTGGAGCCGGTGGATGTTGTTGCTGTTGAGGAGACTCTAGTGGTGGAGGAAGAGACGCCTCAGACGGAAGGTGGGGTGGAAGAGACAGTGGTTTTACAAGTAGACGGTGAGAGATTGAAAGAGCAAGCAATGGACATTCAAATAGTACAGGTGACTGTTGCAGAACCAGCAGACTGTGACATTAAACAAGAGGCCATGGACCTTTCGAAAGAAGAAAAGATTGCAAATGTATGAAAAGCTTCTGCTGTGCATGGACACTTTAAGAATGAAATGGGGAGATTAACCAGGCCTTTTCTCCTTTCCCATCCCTTAAAATGATACAGTAATGCTCATTCTAGTGTCATCCAACAAAGCTGGATCACCTGCTTAATTTCTTTCAGCTTTGCGTATCAATTCTCTGAAAGCAGTGTCTCTATAAATCTGATCACAGGTTCAGTCATGCTTTTAATGTATGTTGTGGATAAGAATAGTAAGAGATGTAATTGATTTCAAGAATAGTGCACGTCGCCAAGACTTGTTTCTGGGGTGGAAGAAATGTTTTTTTTTGTTTTTGGATGTATGTTTATAGTGTGTGTGTGTAAGAAGCTTATTTTCATAAAATAAAAAAAAGTGCAAAATGTGTTCCCAAATAATCCAGAGAAACATAAATGCAGTCTTGCCTCGTTTCTAATCTTTTCTCATTCAGTCAATGCTGAATTACAGTAATCATGCAGATGCTAGAGGAGAGAGAAATCTGAATGTCTGCAACCTTGTGAAATGTTTGTCACAGATTGAAACCCAGAGCCTATTTTGAGTAGTGGCATTAATAATTGGGACATGAAGCAACTCTTAACTGCTGAAGCAGACATGGGTTAAAGGTCTTTTAAAACCGCCAGGGAACCTCAAGATTGGTGGTTTTCAACCAGGGGGGTCTTCAGCAAACTTCTAAGAGGGCTGCAGGAAGACCTATTTTTTTATTCTTCTTATTTAAATAGTGTGTTGGACAGTGAGGAACCTAAAAAATTATTTTTAAAAATTTTGTTTTTATCTCGCAACTTGTTTTTCTCAGTTGAAATTATTTATAAATAAATGATAAATATATATAGCTGTCTTTATATTTTGAAAGGGGATGGTTATATGTACTTGCAGTTGGGATGAAAAAGTTTGAATACCCCTGGTTTATAGGTTCACCATCAGTAATATTCAATTGATACTTTATAAACGTTGATTAGGATAGTGCCAAATTACACTAAAAGGTAAGTGACTGACTTTGTTGTTGTTTTTTCGAAAACTATAGCCGTCTATTTTTAACTATTTTTAATATTTGTATAGTTTTAGCCATTTTCAAAAGACCCACATTTTTTGGTCTGACTAAGAAATGTCCTAATAGCCTATTGGTTTAAGACACCCCTTAATCCCGCCCTTAAATGCGATTGGTTAACGAAGCTGTCCGTCACTTGGCCTCCCTGTTGCTGTGATGGTGCCTGGAGTCCTGAGTCCTCACGCATCACACATTCAGGCCAATGACATGCACCGAGATAAGACACTGAATGATCTCGCAACGCCTAAGAAAGGTAAGGATATTTACCCTAATCCATTCTCACTATATGGGAGATTAGTACATTCATAAAAGCATGATCAGGTAATGCATGCTTAAAATTGTTTACAAGGCTTCTAGATATCAATTGTGTTGCTATCAATCGACAAATCTTGATGTTGATGTACCTGCTGTGTTACCCAGCAGCAGTTGTAGCTTGTAAACTACGATTAATCTTTGGCGAAAATCATCTAATTTAATAAATATATATATTTAAAAAAAATTATTAGTCATATTTTATGATCATATTGCAGTTCGACTAGTCACCAAAATCTGACACTAACATGCGTGGTGTCAACAGTAAGTGTCTTGAAAGTGTCTTATCCTCGAAGAGCAATTTTGTTGCCAGTAATATGATTGTATATTTAATTAATTTAAATAATATGTCTAATTATATTTACAATTTTTATTATTATTTGTGTAATGTACAATATTTTACCATTTACAAAGCTTGACAAACTGGTTTAAAATCTTCTAATCAAACACCATTTGTGATTAACATGATTTTAGTCTTGCTTTAGGGAATTTGTGGGGGTCTACACAGGGTCTCAGGTGAAAATAATAAAACCGCATTAGTGTTTGAACAGTACAGGTGTGTGAATCTCCAGGCCTGAATGAACAAAGCTGATCCCATATAGCCATTGAATAGAAGTATTAATTTACTGAGAATATTGTAATTTATGATATCGAATGATCCTTTCTAGTTTCTCACGGATTGATGTCAACTTTTGTTCAGGCCCCTTTGATGACTCCTTAGTTGGATGACATGAAACATGGTTTTAGGTCTGAGATTAAAGCTGCTTTGATGCGTTGGGAATACATTAAAAGGGCACAATGCAACGGAAACAGCCTTGTGGTTTCGTCGCATAATCTGCATGTTTTTCCCACAAAGGTCTAAACATCAATTGAACTCCTTAATTATGTTCCTTATTTAAGGACTCATTAAAATGGACATATTCAGATATGTATCAAAATCTGTTTACATGTTCTGAAGCATGTGTGATGCTTGCGGTTTTATGCATTTTAATGCAGTTAGAATTAATAGCATTATTTAGAAAGAGACATAACCAGTTCATTTCGTCCAGTGCCTCCTCAAAATATGTACTTGGAAGTCAACTCTCTGGTTACCAACATTCTTTAAAATATATTATTTTGTGTTCAACAGAAGAAAGAAACTCATAAATGTTTGGAACAACACGAGGGTGAGTAAATGAAGACAGAATTTTCATTTTTGTGTGAACTACATACAGTGCTTGGCTTTGGGTTTGATATCAGGTCCAAAATAGGTTTTAAGTGCTTTATTCCTCAATAAATGATTTGCCATTCGGTAGTTGTAGCTACGTGATGGAAATTCCAGATTGGCACCTCTGGCCCCCTATTGTCCCTGATCTTTTCACTACTGAGCTCTTTTTTCCCCTCTCTGGCCATGTGTCTCAATCAAAACACACACAGGGGGGCTTTGTGTAGCAGTGCCTATGAGTGTGTACACGAAAGCTGCTAATGAAATCGCATACTGAGTAGCTACTACATTTGATTTGGAACTTACAAGGATGTTCCTTGTAGTATGAATGTACTACGTTTGCTATATCATTGCTATATTGTCAGTGTCATGTGACTTATGGTGTCAGATGCATTGCTTTACTGCCATTCCCAAATCCTCCCCCATGGCCTTGTGGGATAGTAACGTATCAAAAGGATGTGAACTTCAGAATCAACTTTCTGAATAAAAAAATTCAAAGACTTTGCCTACTATTTAATGAATACGGTATATTCGGATGCAGTGAGGAAAGTCATAGAGTGAATGAGCAATTGAGGTAGAATGTTACTTTCTGTAGAATGAGTGCCTGCATTTGAGCGAAATTTTACTAGCTGAGCCATGTTTATGTAACAAGGCTCAGGGGCCACTGATATCCCATTTGGGGAGTGTTTATCTTGTGTGTAGATCAGGGCCGTATTGGTAGAAATGGCCCCTGTGGACAATGCTTCACACGTAGTCAGTGCAAAGGGAGTCACACAGTTGATGTAAGTACCGCATTCTAAATCCTGCCTGTGAGACTCATGCTAATGGTGTCGTGTAACAGAGAGGAGCTAAATGATGAGCTTTTTGCTGTTTTTGACTAATTGATATTGAATTTGGGTTTTAGAAATTAGACAAAAAGAGAAATCGAAATATACTCTTTGAAAGGGATCACGCTTATGTTGTTCCAAATGTGTGACTGACATGAAATTTAATTATATACTTTTTAAAAATATATTTATTTAGGGGTGAAACGGGTTGATATTGGACCCGACGGCAAACTCATAACCAAGCACTGTATGTCATTTCACATGACGAGAGCATTTACATGATGAAAATGACATTTTCTTACCCTCATGTTGTTCCAAACCCATAAGACTTTCGTTCATCTTCTGAACACAAATGAAGATTTTTTTTATGAAATCTTAGAGCTTTTCTGTCCCTCCATTGACAGTTATGCAACTACCACTTTGACGCTTCAAAAAGATCATAAAGAGATTGTAAAACGAATCCATAGGTCAAATATCTACATCAGATAAATCTGTACATGCTACCATCATTGTTTATATAATAATCCATTTATCCATCAGTACACTAAAGATACACTGATACATTTTTATACACTGATACATATGCAACTACCACTTTGACGCTTCAAAAAGATCATAAAGAGATTGTAAAACGAATCCATATGAATTGACCTTTCGCAGGGAGTTTGATTGACAGGCGATCTGACCAATCATAATCCGCCATTTTGTTCGACAAAGCAGTCAGGAGAGATAGTAGATTTACATTGGAGGATTTGAAATTGAAATACGGAGTGTATTGATGTCTTTCCACGGTTAAAACAACATTCCTTCTTATGTTCATTCATGTTTATTTGATGCTATAAATTAACTAGAAGGAAGAGGATCTGTCAGACACATTAAAGAGCCACAAAACGTTATTTATTGTTTACATTTCTTTAAATAATGACCAAATTTGAAAGTTGAGACTTTGTTTCATATCAAAAGTAACCTGGTCTGTCCTGTCTGTCAGCGCGTTGTCAGTCTCCTCTCTGCTCCACGATGTATTTTTCAATGCGTGAGAACATGATGTGGTGTGAGAGCGGCGTAGCTTGTCGGACATATATCAACAGTAACTAAAGGGGGCGGGTCTTTGGGAACGGTCAATTGAGCGATTTAGTCCAAATTCTCTGAAGAGACACGATCGCTTTATATGATGAACAGATTGGATTTAAGCTTTTATTCACATATAAACATTCATCAACTCACACATCAGTAGTTGTAAATGGAAGCTCAAGCATGTTTGCTTGACGTGTGAGAACCAATGAGGTTATTCATTGTGTTACGCAGCACACTTGAGCTTCAGCAAGAACTGAGGTTCATTCTCATGTGTTACGCAGCATGTTTGTGCTTCAGCAAGAACTGAGGTTTATTCTGTGTTACACAGCATGCTACGCAACTAAGATGCTCTCAGATTTCATCAGAAATATCTTCATTTGTGCTTCGAAGATGGGTTTGGAACGACATGAGGATGAGTAATTAATGACAGAGTTTTAATTTTTATGTAAACTAACCCTTTTAAGGCACAGCAGCAAAAAATAAATAAATAAATGAAAAGCTGGTTTAATTCTAGGGGTCAGATAGAGGGTGGAAAAGGGGGGGAGAGAGAGAAAGAGAGAGAGAGAGAAGATCATAATGCAGACACATGCACATCCATTCACTTGAATGGATCGTTTTAGGATTCCTGCTTGGTTTACACTTTAAAAGAGAATTTTGTCAGCGGTTGAATCTTTGCAGTCCCTTCAGTAATCAGCAGCAGGAACACACACACACACACAGACAGCACGGCGTTTGAAGCCTGAGGATTTGAGTATTCATGAGAAACATCACTTTGATTTTGTGTGCTATGCCGTGGTAAATCGAGTGTGTGAAGTAGGGCAATCAGAATGATAGAAAATATAAGGAAGGTCAAATATCTACATCAGATAAATCTGTACATGCTACCATCACTGTTTATATAATAATCCATTTATCAATCAGTACACTAAAGATACACTGATACATTTTTATTCATATACTTTCAAAGATTAAAGGCATTTACATTGTTACAAAAAATATTTCAAATAAATGCTGTTCTTATGAGCTTTCTATTCATCACAGATCAATTCACTGATTCAAATCACTGATCATTTATGGTAGTAACACAAACAAGTTACAGAGATATACAATACACACGTAAAGATACATGACTGTAACACCTGATCAGCTTCAAAGCACTTTCTACAGATCTGGTTGGTTTGGATATAATCCTAAAATGCTGATGCTCAGGGAGTTAGAACAAAAGAATACAGTTTGGGTCTATTGCGTCAAAGAACCCTGTTGAAAACCAAGCTCAGCAGCTTATATCAGCATCACCGCTCGTCTCCACCTGCAAAGAACACATCGTCACACTTATAGGTCTCTGTCCAGGTGCAATGCTCAATAGTCCTGTGAGGAGAAACTGCCTCAATTTAACACACCCGGTGTCTTTTGATCAAAGAGCATGTGCAAAAAAAAGTGTCCATAAAAGTATTATTAGCTATATTTTGTACACTTTCTGAAAATACTGAAAATAATGTTCAATCGCACACCAACAGTATGAATGATTCAATTCAATACTTAAATTAACATTCAAAAGTTTGGGGTCAGTTACGTAGGTGCCCATCCTCTATTTTAAATAATTTCAAACTATAATGTAGTATTACTGTGATTACAAAGCTGACTTTTCAGCATCATTACTCCAGTCTTCAGTGTCACATGATTCGTCACAAATCACTCTAATATGCTGATTTGCTGCTCAACAAACAATTCTTATTATAATCAATTTTGAACAGTTCTTTGTGGAAACTGATAAAAATTTTTAGGATCCTTTGATGAATATAAAGTTCAAAAGAACAGCATTTATTTGAAATATATATTTTTTGTAATATTATAAATTACTTTACTGTCATTTTTTAATAAATTTAATGCATCCTTGCTGAAATAAGTTTAAAAAAAATTAAATGAACAGTGGTGTTTACTTTTGTAATTGTTTTACAGTCAATACAGTCAGATTAAGTGTAATCTGAATTGATATTCTGTTATGTCTTCATACATCATGATATTTGTGGCGTAATGGGTGTTAGTGCTCAGTGGCTCTAGGGCACTCTGTGTACTTCTATTTTGCTCTTTAGGGACTTTGTTAAAGAAACTACATCAGCAAACTCACCCTAATTGCATCCTGAAACACACAAAACACACACTGATCTCAGTCACATTTGTACTAAGAACTAAGACATTTAATGTATTTAATATTTAATCATAAATGTGTGTTTCTTTTTATTTTCTCAATTTTAAATAATTAAATTGTAAAAATAAAAATGATAATGTAAAAGCTTCAAAAACTTTGCCACAAAAAAGCTCCACACAGGTTTAGACCAACTAAATTGAAAGATTCTCTCTCTCCCCTCTTCCCAGGTAAACAGTTTACATTGGATATTTAAGGACCACTAAAAAAGGCACGGATTAGGATCTCTGCTAATCACAGAAAGAAGACTGTAGAGTGAGTCAGAAGCTCAGGGGAAAAAAACACACCGACATGAACAAATCAGAGGGAGCGGCTGTTTTCCATGTGGTTTCCCCATTTCTGAATGACCAACCAGCCAAAGATGTTAAATGAGAGGAAGCGCCATTCAAGAAACCAGGACTGTCGAGTGCAGCGTGGAGCCTTGTTATAGCAGCCAGGCAACAATCACAGCCCTCATCGTTCTCAATGCTGATCCCCAGTCTATTTTTATCGCTGAGGCAACGCACCAATTAAATCGGGCATATCTGATGAGGTTCAGGGAGACGCAGGACTGAGGGGAAGGAACAGCATTGTGCACCTGGCCGCTTGGGTGAAGCAGACGACCCTAAACATCTACTCCTTTACACTTGGATATGTGTATAACCTTGAGCTGAGATGTGGCCATAATGATGAGCTAATTTTGGAAATTGACACAGACATTCAGGACAACATGTGAAGGTGAGAAAGGAATATTTATGAATGTGCGATGATGCTTTGTAATGAAAAAAATCCTTAAAATGTATTAATATACATATATTATTAGTTTATGTACATTTTTATATTTATTCATTATTTATTATACTTATATATTTACTATTGCTATACATACTACCCCATATATAGGGTATAGTAGTGTCCAGAATATATGCTATACTGTAAAAACAAATTATGACAACATATGTTTTTACATTGCTTTAACTCATCAAAATAAGTTAAGCAATTTAAGAAAAAAACTAAACAAGATTCAGTCAGTTTAATGTCATTTAAGTTGGGATGACTTAAACATCCAAGTTGATTGTACTTACAAAATGTACGGCGGCTACTTTTTTATAGTGTACAAAAATATTTGAAGAATAGTTATATAATACATTTATATTATGTTATATGCTCTATAATAAGCTCCTTGAGTTCATATGTAGAGGTCAAGGGGTAAATGAGCAAATTGATCTTCCTCCTTGTGTATCATTTTATACCTTCAGGTGGTGCTTTAGTTCCAGGTCTCCTGCCATGAGCTAAGCCCCCCAGTGGCCTGTGGCAGGATGACTGCCGTCTATCCGTCTGGGGGGGGCTCCGTCGGGGTCTCAGTTTTGGGTCCCCAGCGTTATGCACGATGGAGCCGACAGGACAGCTCCGACATCTGCACGGACGACGAGGGGACGCAGCCGCGCCGCCTCACCCCGCTGGAGAAGCTCAATCTGGACATGTGCCAAGATGAGAAGATGGTGCGAGAGCTCACCGTGGGTCGCCGCATCGGCTTCTACAAGATACGCGGCGAGATCGGCTGCGGAAACTTTTCTCACGTCAAGCTGGGCATCCACGCTCTAACGAAAGGTAAGCAATTGTATGTAATGGTACATGTGCTTTGACTTTCTTGAGAAGGTTTCCCGCTGACACCAAAGTTTCATGTAAAGTGTCTGGAAATGCATCCTTAGAGCCCTGTTTTTTAGTTGCATTGACCTCTATAAAAGTCTTCCCAGTGAATTATAGAAGGCTGAAACTGATCGCAGTGTGGGGCAAATGCAGACATGCAAAGACTCAATGATAAGAGTATTTTCTACAGATAACCAAATTACAATAGCACAAATAAATACAATAGAACATAGACAAATGAATTAATCTGTGCTTTTCAGGTTTTTCAGGTAGGTCTAATAGAGGTTTTCAGGCACAGAAATAAAAATGTTGTTAACTTTTTACATTTACTTGTATATTAGATATTCACCTAATGAGCATTCTGACATCATTTTGTCCATTCAAGCACAAAAGCGAAAGAGAACTCTCTGTGTGTGCGCATAGAAAACTTCTCACACTGTGCTCGAGTACCGAAATATTTTCTTTTTTGCGTCTGTTTGTGCTTAATCCTTAAATTGGCATCGCTTAAAACACGTGCTACTGATAAAAGGTTTCTGTAATGATTCAGCACTCCATCTTTCATGCTGTGTCCACGGGCCATCCGGGCAGTCCTTATTGCCGAGCCTTGACAGTTGAGTTTAAACGAGAATGCACGCGTTGGGGCCGGTAATGCATAGACCGACATTGCATGAAGGTGTGGAGAGTGTCAAAATTAAGGTGTCTCATGAAAAAAATATAGGTATCGATTTTTTTACACGTTGTATCGATACAGCGTTAGTCATTTGATTGCTATATCGATCTATATCGATGACCCCTAATGTTTGTGTAAAATTTTGTATATTTAGACTCAAGTTGTTTTTAAGTACTAAATATTTTTTAATACAATTAATATTAGAATAATTCATATCATTTTTGCAACATCACTAAACATGTTGAGAATTGTGAAAAGTCAAATATTTACTTAGAAGATTGCTACACTTCCGTTCAAAGGTTTAGGGTCGGTAAAATGTTTAAATGTTTTTGAAAGAATTATCTTCTGCTCAGCAAGGTTGCATTTATGTGAAATACAGTAAAAACTATAATATTGGGAAATATTATTACAATTTAAAATAACTATTTTCTACGAAATTATTTTTTTAAATGCATTTCTGTGATGGCAAAGCTGATTTTTCATCAGCCATCACTCAAGTTCAAAAGAACAGCATTTGTTTTGTGAAATAGTACGTTTTTGTAACAATGTAAAAGTTTTTACTTTCACTTTTCTTCAATTGAATCCGTCCTTGCTAAAATATTTAATTCAAGATATTAATAATACATTTCTTAATAAAAAATATTTTAAAAAAATCTTACTGACTGACCCTAAACTTTTTATCAGCAGCGTATACAGATAATTATTAGGCTATGATGAATTGGATATCAGGGTTTTTTCATATTTCATAAAAAAATGAATTATTAAATATCACTAAACATGTTGAAAGTTGTGGAAAATAATATATATATATATATATATATATTACATCTCAAATATTTGCTACATTTTGATCCAAAACAGGTAGTCAAGTCACCTTTATTTACCGGTATATAGCGCTTTATACAATACAGATTGTTTCAAAGCAGCTTTACAGCAATAACAGGAAAATAATTTGATGATCATAACAGAGTTCATTTCGGCTGTAAAGCAGCCTATAAAAAGAGAATTGTGTCAGTGTTCAACTGAAGTCAGTTCAGTGTTGATTCAGTTCCGTTGTAAAAATAATCAATTATTAAATTACCGGTAGTTAATTTCATCTAATATCTATAATACGCCTTAACTAAAGCAGTTCCGCAGAAAAACAGTGATGTCATCATCCAGCTCAGTTCAGTTCTCATCCAATAGTGTCAGTGCAGTCAAATCAATAATATTGTTGAATTTTAAGTGTCCCCAGCTAATGTACAATATATACATTCAAAATAACATTTCCCTGCCAAACTTGTTGCTGTGATACAGTGCTGTTATATGTAGTTTTAACCCATATAACCCAGTAAGTGTGCTTTATGGTCAGTGTTATTGTATGGATGAGGGTTACATTGATAATGTGGGAAGCATGCCCTCGGTCAAAGTCAAGCTGAGACAAGTTGTCTGGTTCAGACACGGATGGATCGGTTTGAGGTGTCACATTTCTGTCGAGACCTTTAGAATTGCTGTAGGCCTCATCAAAGATTGGTGTGTGTAAGGGATAGGAGGTCGTGGTGTGCCGTTACAAAGCGATGTGAATTACACGCACAGTGTATTTGTTGTGTTGCAGCAGATCTTGAAGAAAGGGTGTAGAATGACATTCCATATCGCATGGCACACCATATCTGATATCAAAATTGCTCAAAGGTCTTTCCTTTATTACATTGGGCGTTTACTGCTGTTTTGACAATGCATTCTAATGCAATTATATGAACTGCTTAAAGTATCAAAGACAAAGGAAAATGAATGTTTTCTGAACGAGAAGCTCCTGTAGCTGAAACTTTATGTTGTCATTCACAGACAAAGTAGCCATCAAGATCTTGGACAAGACCAAGCTCGATCAAAAGACCCAAAGACTGCTCTCCCGGGAGATATCAAGCATGGAAAAGCTGCACCATCCAAATATCATCCGTCTGTACGAAGTGGTGGAGACTCTGACCCGCCTGCACCTGGTCATGGAGTACGCAAGCGGAGGAGAGCTCTACACCAAGATCAGCACAGAGGGAAAGCTCTCCGACATCGACAGCAAGATTGTCTTCTCTCAAGTTCTCTCAGCCGTGAAGCATATGGTGAGATGTACATGAAGCATGGAATAGAATTCAAGGAGGCAATTCATGAGAATTGTGGGCTGAAAGTTTAAATCTGTCTTTTTCCTGGCCTTTCAAATTTGGCAGATTGAAGTATTTTCATGCTAGTTAACGTTTTCAGTTTCGCTATACGATGCAATGCAATATAAAAAGAAAAATGCAATACATACATAAAATGACCTGAATACACTTCTTCTATGATAAATATGAATGTAAAACTAAATGTATATATTGATCTTAGTATTGATATGGTCATCTTAGATCTGGGACAGTCTATCACCTCACTGACACCCTGTAAAGTGCCTGGAAATGTGTAGAGCCCTGTTTTGCATTAACCTCTATAAAAGTAGTCCCAATCATTAGGAAGGTTGAAACTTTATTTCAGAAGATCTGTATTACATTATATATTATCTATAAGATAAAGATAATATATAGATAATTAATATATAATACATTTGGCTATGTTGAATTAGATGTCTTTAAATTAAAATGTTAAAATGTTTTTTATATAATAAATATTATAATTCATAATTATTATTATATGTTGAGAATTGTGAAAAAGTATATCAATTGCAAGTCAAATATTTACTATATAAAGTTTTAATAGGCTTTAATAGGCAAAAAGAAACACTCGTCTTTTTGAATATTAAATGTTAAATTATTCAGAAGTATTAATATTTGTTTTATATATATAGAGTTTGAAATTAACACCCGCCAATCTGCCAAATGTGGGTGTAAATCCACCGTGGCGGGTAACACGCATCAACACACCAGCCAATTTGACGGGCTGTGCCTCATAAATTATGTTTTATAACTTTGGCAATTATAGGTGAAGTCACAGAGTATTTTGTCTATTTCTTTTTTTCTTTTTCTTTTGACTGGTACAGTGATCACAAGCAGTGATTGAGTGTCATAAAGCTGAAAGCAATACAATAGTTCAGAATCAGTTTTAATAATAAATAGGCCATATTTAAATCTAACCTGTGACATTGATAATCTGGTTTATTTCTGATCGTTTTTTTGTTGTGGTTTGTAGAAGTTCTGAATGGCCGATAACTTAAAGTTCATTTCAAACCCTGTATATGGATTGCTACATTTGATCCAAAACAATTAGTAATGAAATATTCTAACATAAAATGTATTCTATGATAAACATGTTTTTAATCTCTAAATTTAAATTAATTTTGATATTATTTTTGGGAGGTATAAAATAAAAACTTTATCAAATATTGTGACATTGCCTTTTATTATTATTTCTTTAAAAATAATATAAAAAAAACACATATTTAAGTGTATAAATATACAGTGTGTGTGTATATGCAGTATATATTCAGTTAAATTAATGCATCAACATTGTTATTCAAAATATCTATGTATTTAGTTGTTAATAGTAATTTCTCTTTGTCATTTTGCAGCATGACAATAACATCATTCACAGAGACCTGAAAGCAGAGAATGTTTTTTACACCTGTAGCACCTGTGTTAAAGTGGGAGACTTTGGCTTCAGCACCGTCAGCCGTCGCGACGAGACCCTCAACACCTTCTGCGGTTCCCCCCCTTATGCCGCCCCTGAGCTCTTCAGAGATGAACACTACATAGGTGTTTGCGTGGACATCTGGGCCCTGGGGGTCATGCTCTTCTTCATGGTGACCGGCTCCATGCCTTTCCGTGCCGAAACGGTGGCCAAGCTGAAGCGCTGCATCCTGGATGGGGCGTACACAGTGCCTACCTGGGTTCCGGAAGCTTGTCAGAAACTGATCCGGGGCATCCTGCAATCCCAGCCGTCTGACCGCTACCGTGTAGAACAGATGATGGGCTGTGAGTGGCTGCTGCCGGTGGAGTTTCCCAAGGCCATGGAGCCCTTTAAAATGGACCCGCTCCATCTGGCTGAGTCGAAGTCAGGGGAGCTTGAAGAGCATGAGATAGAGGTGAGAAACGCCCTGGAGGCTCTTGGCATCACCGCAGACCACATCCGTAACAACCAGGGCAAAGACTGCAGGAGCTCCATCACCGGAGTCTATCGAATCCTCTTACACCGCTCACATAAACGACAGGCAGTGGACAGCATGCCAGTAGTTACTCATGTAGTAAACGGAACTGATAGTAAAAAGGAGCGTCTGAAGACATACAGGAGCCTGAGGCATACGTCCAAACTCTGCATCATTCTGTGATGCTCCGAAAGCTTATATAGAAATGAGGGACCGATATAGTTCAGCTAGTTATATTTGATATACCTCTTTTGTTATCTTTTTTCATTGAAAAGGAGATCAGTGAATGTCTCTAATGAAGTAGTCTACACGAATGAATGGAAAGTATGTGTGTTTGCAGGTGAGTGAAGCAAGACTTTTGTCTTAATGTCATGGATGTCATGTCATAAATGTAATAAAGTGCTTTAGACTGCATTGTTTCGAGCATTCTCTTTGCAAATATGTTTCAGATACACAGTATTTCACCACAAATGTTGGGAAATTAAAGATACAATAAGAGTCCCCTGAAAAATGAATATCATATATGATTTAAAATACAGAAATTATAGTGAAAACAAAATATTTGTGTGCGTGCACCTGTACAACTATCTTAATGAGGACCAGTTTGAGTTTTAAACCATCGTATTAAGGACAAAGAGAGTAAAGTGAGGATATTTTGGCTGGTCCTCACTTTCTGAGACTTGTTTAAGGGTCAAGAGTTGGGTTTAGGGATAAGGTTATACTTAGGTTAAGGCTATGTTTAGGGTAAATTCCTTAAGGGTTTGGGTTATGCACTTAGTTGTGATGGGTTTTGCAAATTAATGTCCTCACCAAGATAGATGTACAAGAATAGGTGTGTGTCTTTGTGTTTGTGTGGTCCAGGTATTACACATGTTGAGGGGACAAAATGTCCTTGCAAGGATAGTAAAACATGGAATTTATTTAAAGATTTTGGTCCCCATGGCATAAGGAAAACAGTTTATAAATAATACCAAATTATTGTTATTATTATTATGAAAATTAAAAAAAAAAATTCCTGTAAGTGTTAGGTATAGGGGATAAAATGAAAATTTTATACAGTATAAAAGTCATTGATTGAGAGTCCTCAATAAAACACAATAAATACACGAATTATATGCATTGGCTAGAATGTACACTTGTTTGCACATTTAAGTTTCTAATTAACGTTTGTTTTTAGAATCAAATAATTATTGTACGTTTTTAGGATTTCTCGATTTTTAAACTTACAATAAATTTTTTTCACATTTTATGTTTTACAAAAGTACAGACTCATAAGCGGCTTATTTGAGGCATGATTTATTACACTACAACAGACTACAACTACCAGAAAGCCTGTCGCAGAAGACGTGCACGTACGGATGCACCCTTACGTGATGACGCATTTTTTGCCTCGTTGGAGGGTGATTTCACCAGGAACAGCATTTCAAGACAAAGAGAGAAGGCACTTCCTATTTGTTGTATATGTCCACGTATCTTGTATAGGTACAAGATCAACAGAGGTAAGAGTTTATTTCACAGCTTTTTTAGATGGAAATGTCAGTAAAATTACATTTCCTCACAATTCAGTTATTGTAAAGCTGTCAAATGTCAGACCTGTCAGATGCTTTACCAGATACTTTTTTATGTGATGTAATGTATCATCACATTTATCACAATAAGCATTGTTCTATTATATTCCGTTCTATTATTAGTATTATTGTTACATACATTTGTAAATTCTGCTTCACATATTGCAATGTGTTGAACATATAAGAAATCGGATCATATAACCAAATCAGATTAAAATCATACCTGTATCGTCGTGGGCCGTGGCACTAGTAACAGTTATTGTTACTAGTGAATAATTAACCAGCTGTCATCGTGTTACAGACAGTAATGTTATATTCCCTGTAATTTAATTCAGAAATTATAGTTATATAAATTATATTCAGAAATTATCACACACAACCGTTTTATGTTTGCGATTGTGACTTTTAGCATGCGCTGGGTTGGACTATCAGCGGTGTAACGTTGTTAGTTGTCATTTGTGTTGTTCTGTTTAAAACGGAATTACAGTCACATGATGAGAGTGGGCGGGGTCTGAACTTGATCGAGCTGTCAGTGCGCAGCGTCACTGCGGATCTACCCTGTTTTATGTGCTCTCATTTGATTTCTGCTATCTCTTTCAGATGTCAGTTAGCGAAGATATGGAGAATACAGACCTGCTTGGTCTAATCTTCCCAGATGAAGACCCAGGATCCGGTGATCTGTTCCTCACAGAGGGGAATGACTTCCTGGATGATTTGCTTTTAGGGCATAATGTACGTAACCTTCATGTGTAGTACCAGACAGCAAAATGTATTTGGGCCAGATTTGGCCCAGGTCTTCATTAGCATTTGGCGCAGATCCGCTAAACGGACCTGGGCCGGGCTCATTCTTTCCAACGGCCCAATACCGGAACAGGTTGGAATTACGGATCAGAGACAGATCTGGGCCAGCACTGGCCCAGTACAGTTATTAATGCCATGAGGTGTGGTGCGGATCTGGCCCAGATCCGCGAGTCATATTTCACATCTGGGGCTCATCTGGCCCTGGTCTGTGATTCACTTAGGCTATCAGACAATTAAGGCTCAAAAACCACACAATTTGTAATTTTCAAAATAGTTTTTTATTTAAAAAAGGCAAAAGAGAACACAGCATGAACAACCATCTGTAGACGTGAATCCAGATGCACAAAAACAAACAAACAATACATACCAATACAATCAAGTGAGAAAAAAAATAATATGGTTAAAGATCAATGTTAACCAAGTAAAACCTAATGTGAACACTGCACATATTTACTGCTCATTAGTTGGGTGCCACCCCGGCAGTCACAAGCCAGATTAAACAATCTGATTTAACAGCATCTCCGTCTCTGTGTCGGTGGCTTTGTCAGACATGCGATTCTTCCTCACTGCTCCTGTAAAACGTACAAAAAGCACACAAAGCAAAGAAACAAAGAGTAAATATTAGATTTAATATTCAAAGATTACATTACTTTATTACATGACATAAAATGCTTCCACACATAAATAATAATAAATGTGATTATGTGACTAAAATGAATGAGAGAGTGGTGATATAGCCTAGGTAAAGACTGAGTGAGAGGCATACTTACGAGCCATTATGGCCTTGGTTGCCATCTCACTGAATTTTATTTTATTTTTTTATTGTCCTTTATTGATTTGGCTATAGGCTACTGTCGGCAAAAAATCCAGCAATCAGGCGCTGTTTGACAGTGTCATGATCAGTGACAGTGATCACCGATTCAAACTTAAAGCCTCCTATTCACATTAGTTGTGGATGTTTAAAACTAAAAGAACATACTACCGGCTAACCGTAGCCTAGCTAGCTTGTCTGACACGTTTTAGGTTGTCAGAATGTCAGTGTAAACTTTTGTCAACTTTTTGTTTAATATAAATATTTAACAGACTATAACATCAACACGAGTTTACTTTTATAATGCACTTACTACATTTTACTTGTAATAATAGACTTACCAATAATCGCAAAGCCGGTGCAGCCTGCAGTCTTCCACTCGTATGCCTGTCAGATAGAGTTGCGGGTTTATGAAGGGAAAAAAGCGTTCCGTTAGTTGAGGCGCGTCCGGTCTGCGCAGCTCGCGCGAATCCGGCCCACACCCGCCGGACGGACTCAATTCAGATGTGGCGCGTCTGGTCTGCGCAGCTGCCCCGGATTGGCGCCACACCCGCCGGACGGACTGTCACAGTCGAAGCTAAAGACAAGTCTGGCGCAGAGTTGGTGCAGATCTGCATAGTGAGTGCGACTGCTACGCGAATCTGCTGATTCGAAAACGGATCTGGCACAGATGTAAATGCTGTCTGGGGTGATAAATCTAAAAACAGTTTATATTTTCATGGTTTTCTCGTGTAGATGCTATTATAGTTGCAATCATAGAGCTAGTCTATGATATGAAACTGATAAAAAGAGAATTTTATATACAGTGAGTGCTTTCAAATCTGTGTGTGTGTGTGTGTATATATATATATATATATATATATATATGTGTGTGTAAAATTCTCTTTTTTATCAGTTTCATATCATAGACTAGCTCTATGATTGCATCTTTCTTAGCATTAATCGATTTGTCGATTTGACAGCACTAATATACTGTATAATACATTGGTGCTGTCAAATCGATAGATATATATATATATATATTATAATAATAGTAACAATAATAATATAATACTTATTGTATGGTAATTTGATTAATGCTTTTATTGTTGCAGATGCTGGATGGAATGGATACAGAGGACTTTCTCAGCAGTCTTCTGGGTGAGGAAGAGGATGGTCTGTCTGTCAGCTGCTTGTCTCAGTCTCCTCATGGCAGTGACAGCGGCATCTCTGAGGATACCACCCCCCAAAGTCCACATGATGGCAGTGAGACAGACACCGTCCCCAGTCCAGGCCTCGAACCCCTGCTTTATTCCGAGTGTGTGATGGAGAGCTACGAGGCCCAGGTGGTGCAGACAGACCACTGTTACACACTCCCACAGGACACAGACGCCCTGCTCAGTGTCCGCTCGGAGAATCCTGAGTCTGATGTCTTCATAGATGTTGGTAAGGTAATGTTGTGGTGTGAAGGGGTGCATGATATATTGTTGTTTTGTTTATATGTTCAAATGGCTTATTTAAGTGCCCCATCTTAAGTTTATTTTCTTCCTGTCAGATGATTTTGATGTCAGTATGGACGATGACTTCTCCCCTGAGCCGCCCTGCTCACTTACGATTGAAGACTCCACACAGAATAGCAAACCAGACAACCAGGTACATTTATAAAAAAAAATAATAATAGACAAATTCTGTGTCCAAGTCTAATTCTATGTGTATCCGATTCGGAATCTGATCTAAATTATCAGTATCAATATTCAACATGTCTACATTATATTGTCATTTTTTACTCGACTGGCAACAATATTGTTTCTGCAGCGACTTTCAGTATGTTTCCTTTAACAACGTCTGACCTATTTACGTTTTACATGGCGTGAGAAAGTCACATAAAATCCTATTAGAGCGGTCAGACTGAAATGGATTTCCAGAAATGCAATTTGAATAGGATTTCTAACCACAATGTGTTTGTAGCTGAAAACGGATTTGTAAAAATCGCATTTTATATGATTTTTTGCTAAATGTGATCAGATTCCAATCAGATATACACAAAAAAAATCTGCGAGGCTATAATGTGCATATTCTGTCTCCAGTTCCAATTCAAGGAGATTGTTTTGACCGATGAAGAGAGGAGACTTCTGGCAAAAGAAGGTGCCAGTATTCCAAGTCAGATGCCTCTTACAAAGGTAAGAGAAATGGATTCTGATTTATGATGGTTTCATATTAAAGTTTAAATGAAACGTAAAATAAATATAATATGATGGTGTTAGTTAAAAGACTGTGTTTCTTTATAGGCCGAGGAACGGACCCTGAAGAGGGTGAGGAGAAAGATCCGGAACAAGCAGTCTGCTCAGGAGAGTCGCAAAAAGAAGAAAGTTTATGTTGATGGCCTTGAAAACAGGTTCGTGTGGAGAAACAGACACCATGACACTTATAATGTCTCTCAAAATAGAGGCAGCACTTAACACCTAACTATAAAGGTATTGCATAATATAATGTATATTGCATTGTTACAGTTCAGTTAATAATGATCTATAATTCATTCCATTAATAAGGTTTCAGGAATGAATGATATATATTGTGCTTTGAAAGCGTTTGATTATTACAATTATTACTTATGCTCACCAATGCTGCATTTATTTGATAAAAAAAACTGTAATATTGTGAAATAGAAATATTTCAATATATAATTTATTCATGTGATGGCAGAGCTGAATCTTCTGCATCAGTACTACAGTCTTCAGTGTCACATGATCCTTCAGAAATTATTCTGATTTGCTGCTCAAGGATTCTTTGTTCTCGTTCAAAAGAACAAATATTCAAATATTTCAATAAATTACTTTGTGTTGTTTGTTAAGTCATTGAAATAAATGTTCTGTGTGTCCATAGGGTGGCGATCTGCACTGCTCACAACCAGGAATTGCAAAAGAAAGTTCAGATGCTGCAGAAACAAAACATGTAAGTGTACATCATGTGTCAGCACAACATTATTTTCTATTTAATTCATCTAAGTATTGGTTGTAATAATACCGACATGCTATTAACTAGAAATGTTGTTTTTGTATCTTTAGGTCCCTTATTGAACAGCTAAGAAAATTGCAAGCCATGGTGAAAATGTCCACAATGAAAACCACCACGACTAGCACTTGTATCATGGTGAGTTTTCACCACTGTGGCATTTGAATCTCTCAGTAGGGTTGGTCTTAAATGAAATATGATGTATGAGTTTAAACTTTCTCCAGCATGTAATTGGAACATTCTGTCTCGCATTAATACAATAGCAGTGTGATGCGTTTCTTGACCTTCTCTGTTGTTGTTTTTTCTAGGTGTTCCTGCTTTCTTTTTGTCTGATCATTTTCCCCTCAGTCAATCCTTTTGGCAGCAGCAATCAGAAAGATCTCTACACGTCATCTACAGGTGAGCACAACGTTTGTCATTGCTCCTGTAGGGTAGTGAGGAATGTTGTCCTGCTTGTTGTTCTGCTATGTTTTGGTCTACTTATACAATAATGCTATTTCAGTAATCAATACCAATTTTAACATCACAGCAATAACACATTTATTTAAAGTCGGCATGAAACAGAAGTTGCGATTATTCCATATTGTGCCGTATATCAGAGTGAAACTGCTTCTCAAACTTGGAAAAAATGTAGGGCGGGGCTTGATTTTGTCCATCGAGAGTTGATTGGATGACTGTGATTTGCTATTGCTGTGATGTCATGTGAGTGACAGGTTGTCCCGCCATCGCGCAAGTAAACGCATCATCAGAAAAGAGATGTTGCAAGAGGGAGGGGAAGTTATTTTGATTTAAGATTACAAGGGCACATTCATCAAATAAAAAAAATTGTGCAAGAATAAATAATTTATAAGAAATACTGCAATATTCCATAAAAGTAAAAATTATCAATTTCGATTTCATGGTGACTTTAAACATTTATAAAAAAAGAAAAGAAAAGTTAAATAGTTAATATAAATATAATATAAATATTAACAAATTACATTAAAATCAATAGCTTATACCTACAAAAATAAACATTGATTAAAGTTTTTAAAAATCAATATTCTAGTAATTCTAAATAATAAAATTAAATTAATATGCAAATTAATTAAACAGCTTCATGTTTCTTAGATATCTGGGAGCAAAATAAAGTTCTAAAATAAAATCTAAATCAAAAGCTATTTACATTATAATATTATAAAAAGTGCAGAAAGTGATTGGTGTTACAACGTTTTTATTTTAGCATCAATTTTGTAACTAAGTCATTTATCATCCTTTCCAGGGATGTCCCGAGCCCTGAGGTCTTATCCAGCTATCATGAATGAGGACATTATATCCACCTCTGCTAAAGAAGTGCCAGAGCAGGATGTCCTCCTAGTGGCCACCATAGAGAATAAGCAGGTGCTGCTGTCCGGCGGTCAGAACCACACACCTGACTACCAGCGGGTCGAGCAGTCTGACTCCGAGTCTGGTGTGAACAGCAACTCATCCGCTGACTTCCCCAATGCTGCCCAGTCGGATCTCAAAGCGGACGGACCTCTCTCAGAGTCTCACAGGAACTCTGCAGCGTCTCCAGGGATCTACGACGGGCAGAGCAAAACCAAGGAGAACTGGATGGAGCAGAAACCCACGTCAGTTATAATACAACAGCATCGATCCGATGAAATGTAGGAAAGCATCTAAAACAAACCTTGCTTTGTTTTAGGTAAAAGATTCAGTATAGCCATTTCTCTTAATTGTAGCATCACAGTCTGACCTTTTTTTTTCCCCTTTATTTTTATTATGGATCTATTGTCATGCTATAATAGCACTTTTTATGAAACCCAGCCATTATTGTTAATTTTCTTCTGCACAAATGATGGTTCTTTTTCAATGGAAACGTAAATGAGTTATATTGTATTGAACTCTGCATTGCATCCCCATTGAGTTTTAGTACATTTATTAAATGTATTCATTTGTCTGTATTACTTGAGACATTTTAGGTGTTTGGGCATCTAGTAAAACATTATTTCCCTTTTTTAGTAAGGGAGCCACATGCTTAAAGAGATTCCACTACTGAAATATCAGTCATAGTGACATGGAAGTGTATTTAGAAAAAGGAAAAGCTAATTTTGTAAAGGTTGTTTTCTGCTTGTGCATTATTTGTCGCTTAGAACCCCTTCCGTTAAACTGCTGTAAATTTAGCTTTAAATGTACCTTTTAGAGGGGGTATAGTGTTGCACATATATCAACACAATAAAAAAAAGGGTTTATGTCTATGTATATATACATATAAAACAAATGTCACAATCTGCTGTGTCAGTGAAGCATTTTTATGTCATTTGATGTAGATATTTTGTTTCGTCTCTTAAAATACTTATTTTATTGCAGTCTTTTTTATTGATTTCTTTCAATCTTTGGTCATATGATGCACTGATGTGTCTACAAACTTGGAATGTTGAGAAACTCTTCATATCTGTCTTGATCATGGAATTGTCAATTAAAAAGGATCAGTTTACTATAAAGACATGCATTTTTTTGTCATTCATCACAATGAAAACTGATACAAAGAAATGAAAACTAATGAACAACAAAGAATTGTACATAATTCTAGATATTGGATATGATCAGGGTCAGATTTATGCATGGCACATGCTTGCATGGCTTCAATTACGAGGATTTTTTTTTTTCACTCTAAAAGTAAAACAATGTAAGACAATTACTATCTAAATTAACAAAATTTTAAACATCGTGCAGAAACCTCGTATCTCCATTTTTTCATACATCACTACTATTGGTCACTGTGTGTTTTGCAAATATTTAACCAATGAAACGTATTAAAAAGAGCTTGTGACTGAACCTCGTATCTCCATTGGATCCTCAAACTGTCAGTCAAACCTAATAAGCCACTCACGAATGAAGTTTGGACCGTCTCTGCTTGTTTGCTATGCAAGGGTGAATAAAGAAGAACGTGTTATTTGAAGAACGCGTTTTCTTTACTTAAGAAACATTAAGGCTAGCCTAATGTTTTATGTATTTGAGGAGTGGAGAATAGTGTCTTGGTCTAGCATTTGCCTGTGCGAAACACTTCCATCTTCTACAACATGAGATTTTGGCCAAATGAGAGAAAAAAATAGTGCCCACAAAGCTACAATAAACAAAATAACCTAGTAAGTTGGCAAAAACGGAATGCGATGCACTTTATGCCTCAAAAAAATAATTTTGTCTATGTCACAATATTTACATTTATGCATTTAGCATTTATGAGGTAAATCCGGCCCTGATATGATGCAACTAATTTCAAAACACTACTGGGATTCTTAGAAAGTGATCTATAAAAGTCTTACATTGAAACTAGGTCAATCTTCTGTGCATGTCCAAGCATGTTGAACCAGACATGTCCTCTTTTGGCTGCTATGCAAACTGAGATACACACAAAAAAATATACACAAATATCCTCAATATCGCTCAAATATCTATGAGCAAGAGTAAATTAGAAGAGATTAAAGGAAATGTAAATATATTTAGAACGCTGATAAATCGGTGATGTAACTTCCTTGTTGTTCCTGCAGATGACGCCAGAACATCACGCATCACTGTGCTATCATTAGTTCTGCACCGCTGGCTTAGAAGAGGAGTAACAATAAATCTATTGCTATTATTCCACGTTCGACCATCAGCTGTACAGTTTTACCGTAGTATCATGTAGCTATCATACCCTGCAGGTTTAATTTCAGATGCATGAATTCGTGGAGTGTTAACATGAGTAAATACTCATCCCTGAACTGATGAGAAAATGTGTATCTTGCATCTGGTATAGCGCGTGACTTACTAGGCCGAAAGGTCGCGCTTATATGCACAACCGCTAGATGCCGCCTTACACACTTTGCATGGTTCAAATATGCACGAAATACTACTCATAATAGCCCAAAATCTCAATGCTATAATGAAAGATATATTAGTAATCACAGAGTTTGGTGTATTCGGAGAAAAGTCTTTAAAAGTAGCAAACAGACATGTGCTCTTCCCTGTTGCAGTTTAAAAGTGGTCTTCAACTTGTCTACAATCTCACAAAACTTCTCTAAAACCTGGCTGAGACTATAAAACCAGCAAACCAGCGTACTGCATACAGAATTACAAAGAGATTCCAATAGTCTACATCGGTTTGAAAAAGCTTTATAGACTGAAATGAGCAGCTATTCTTTCGAGCTTTTGCTGAATGATTGATCCATTGATTAATGTATTAAGAGCTAAAACATGTTAAGGATGGAGTATTGTCTATTTATATGTATGCATGCATTGAACTGACTCACTTCCAGAAAAGTAGGAACAAAAGTTTTGGCTCTTGATCTCACTTGGACACACTTTTTCTGCATGGTGTAACAAAGCCTGGGGCAGGTGGGACATCGGGCTATTATTCCTGCTTCAGGACCGGCTAAGCAGTCACGTGACAAAGACACGTAAGGATGACTCCTTTACAAATGCAAAAGAGTGGCGTGTGCCTCGATCATTCACCAGACAAGTCTTTGTGTGTCTGTGTGTGTGTGGTGGTGGGGGTGGGGGGTATGGTCATGGGGAGGGGGGGGGTTATGTTTTGCTTACATTGTGGGGGGGCAAATGTCCCCACCACAAGGACAGTAACCCTGCCGAATACATAGAAGCTGGTTTAAACTGGAGCAACAACAACAATCCAACACCTGAATTCACCTACATAGAAAAGACCATGCAGCCCTACTACAAAAAAGTGAATAAATATGCTATAATAAAGTCTTCATGAAAATCTAAATATTTTTGCGGTAAGGGTTAGGCTTCTGATTATGTAGCCTAATACAATATGATAAAACAATAGAAATCAGTGTAAAAACAAATGTGCGTGAGGAATTCGAGTTTCGCCACAACAATTCCTATCTGAGATGGAGGATTAAAGAATAAAAAAAATTAACTCAACAACTTGCACCTAAGCAGTAAGAAAGAGTACGAGCCGTGCTCGCTTTGTGTTGTTGATGGAGTGATATTTGAACACCCACGTGGGTTGTTTACAGGCAAAGCACTTGCATCAGAGTGATTTACATGCACCCGTGCCGCCAGCCAATCAGAACAGTGTATGAGCGGAATGTCCGCCCACTGCCGAGAAACTCCGCTGATACAGTATAAAAACACAGTCAGCGCTTGGACACGGCATCACAAGCTCACAGCTCACAGAGGAGAAAAGACACGCGAAACGCGACTTTACGTGGATTTAAACAATGACTTTTGAAGAATTAAGTGGACAAGATAACGCAGCTACTACTGGCGATAGGTGAGTGTCTTGTTCAGTTGATGTTGTTATCGTTATTTGCGTTGTGTCAATCAAATGCTGAGTAAAGTAAACGGACTAACAAGCCGGTTGTGTTCTCCAGAATGCAGAGTGCAGGAACAGCACTAGAGGAGCTCCTGGTCTCTGCTAAAAAGCAGGACTGTCTTACCGTTGGGGTATACGAGTCTGCACAAGTCATGAATGTGTAAGTATCTGGTCTTATTTTCATTAGGTCTATAACATAGCCTATAGAATATCAAACCTTATGGCTTTTTCAATTGCCTAGTCTGCCCTATGCATAGATGCAAGCAGAACATGTTGAACCATTCCCTAATTAATATTTCTCCTTTGTGCAACCTCAGTGACCCAGACAGTGTGGCTTTCTGTGTCCTGGCTACGGATGAGGAGTACGAATGTGACATCGCCTTGCAGATCCACTTCACTCTCATTCAAGCCTTCTGCTTCGACAACGACATCAACATTGTTCGTGTGAATGACATTGAAAGTCTTGCTGACATCGTGGGCAGCGATCAGGATGAGGAACCTAAGGACGCACACTGCATACTTGTAACGGTGGGTAGATCACCTTCTTTCCATTGCATATAATTTGCCAACACCTTACATTTGCATGTGATATTAATATTGCTTCTTTTTTTTCTCTTCCAAAGAGCCCCAATTCTGACTCATGGAAAGATTCTGCTCTTGAGAAATTGGGTTTGTTCTGTGAGGAGAGCCGCAATGTCTACGAATGGGTGCCTACTATTACTCTGCCGGAACGCTGATGGGAGATGCCTTTGGCATGTTCACGTGAATGAAACAAGTTGAATACATCCATCCTGAAGGGTACACCGGTGCAAAGCTATAAAGCTTTGAGATGTAGTCTGGATTACCCACACAACGGGAAGCTAAGTGGACTGACCCAGCGTACGGTTGGCCGTCCTGGAAAAGCTGAGGTTCAGATTTTTTTTTGGGACGACCATGGAAAAGTCAAGGCTCCTGTGCCACTCAAGTCTATTGTGGTGGAATCAGTGAGACAATAGAAGAGAAAAGGACAGGTGGACTGTGAGAGCCCGTTTATAAGACTGTCGGAGGTGAAGAGACCATGGAATTGGTGTGATGTGGATTTTAAAGAGGAACTAAGTTTAAGTGATATTTTGAAGAATTTGAAGAAGGGGCACTTGGGATGTTATCTGAAAAATATTACATGGACACTAAGTGTAACTTGTCTTTTGTGATATCCTGGGGGGTGGGGGGTGGACTTTCCTACAGTATTTAGTGGTATTATGAAGTTGTGCTTTATTTTGTCAAATATACACAATGCAATGTCAAATTGTGGTGACTAAGCCACCTTTTTTTTGCAATACATTTTTTTTTAAATAAATACATTTAAAATGCAATTATGGTATGTTTCTTTTCAAAGCTGTGGGCTTGCAGCAATGTGTTTTATTTTCACCCAGTTACATCATAGGGGGGATTTCAGGGCAGTTCAGTCTTCATGAGGGAAAGAGAGGTTGCGATTGCATTAGAGGAACTGGCATCTCTCCAAGCACTGCCTGACCTTTCACCACCCATGCACCAGCTGCTTTCTTTAAACCGCTTGCTCAACTGAAGGGCCCCCTTTGAAATGGGGGACTGACTTCTGTCATGTGTAGGTTTTGCACCATCCATTTGGAGCAGAGGCAGAGTCAGATCTGTTAGATGACTAATTGCACTGAACTCTCCAAACAACAGTAGAAATTCAGCTGTTTTTTACAAAGGTTTTAAAATTAAGACAGTGTCAGTATTTTAAAAGGGGAAACAAATGATTTGAAATCTAATCTGCTGTTTTTTTGCATTAAAAAAAATTAAATTAATTAAAGAGAATTTGCATAAATCTTATTACATTAGTACAAAAAAGTTAATGGAAATCCTATTTCTTTGCTGACTCTCCTTTAACTGAATTTTTGTACATATGGTTTGTGGTTTACTAGAGAAAGGGTGTCAAACTACCAGTAAGACGGATACTCATTTGCGGTCTTTTTGATCTCTAGATACGCTGTCCAGTCAGCTTCTCAGCTTGCAGACTCTGAAAGAAGTTACATCACTGGAAATTTTCTGGAAAGAGCTGCATGTGTTTAACAGCAAGAGCTTGCACCAGGTGTTGTGTAATGGCAAATGCCCAAAGCAAAGTGTACCAAAACTTAAAAGAGCATTTCAGGTAGAGGCTGAAAAGTCTTTGTTGCACTTGAAAGTCAACTGACAAGAAAGCTAAGCACATGCACAAAGCAACACACACCTGCTTTTGAAAACAAACAAAAAAACGGCAGACAGCAGCGTCGCAAAAAAAGCTTACACTCCCTCATTGATCTTTGCAGTTAACTTACATTAATTCAGCTAATGCATCAAGAAACTGGGTCAATTACAATGGAGGTACCATGGAGATCCCCTTAAGGTCATTCTAGTAACAAACACCCACAGACATTTTCTTTGAAAGGAGTATTCATACATGCCTAAAACAAAGATATCTCAGTTGTGACCAATGAGAATATTAAATATCAGTTGACATTCAATCTCAGTTCACTGTATGAACCAGAGAGCAATTAAAAACCAATTAGACAGGCAGACAGACAGTTCACTCTACAAGCAGAACACAAGGACTAGACAAACAGACACAATGGCTTGCATAATGGCTTGCAGACAACCATTTCAAGAAAAATGTCTATATCTGTTTCAAAGACACAGTTAATGCTTTTTCTCAACAGCTTTTATAGTTAGTGGGGAAGGGACGGTGTATCTACACTTCACTAAATTTACACATTTCACACTTTTTTAAAGGGGTGGTTGAATATGATTTCAATTTTCTAACTTTAGTTAGAGTGTGTATCTGTTTGAGCATAAACAACATCTGCAAAGTTGCAACACTCAAAGTTCAAAGCAAAGGGAGATATTTTCTTTTAAATAAATTGCTTTTTTAAGGACTACAACAAACGGCTGGTTGGGACTACACAAAATTCCCACAAAATCATGAACCTTAAAATGTACATAAACCCGCCCCAGGGAACGCGATTTATAGATTATCAAAACAGAATATGCTAATCAATGACTAGAAGATAACTACTCATAAGCTACATAAATTCTACGCTAATTATTTCCCATCTGCCTTTTTTTGTTATCTCGGGACGCCTGTCCCGAGATAACTCAAATAGAGTTCGTCAGCTCCAGTTATGTATCCAGCCTCTCATGGAGACTTCAGATGCCCCAACGCCTGTGATGAGACGACTCGACGCCTGTGAAGAGACGACCCAACGCCGGCGATATGTTATGCCCTAAATTTCATGATTAACTAACTGTATTTTTGTATGTATATTTTTGAAATGCATTTTCTGTAAAGCTGCTTTGAAACAATGTGTATTGTGAAAAGCGCTATACAAATAAACTTGAATTGAATTGAAAACTTGAATAAATTCACCAACTAACCATTCAGAAATGTTTTATACATGTTGTCACTTCTTCTTGAGTCTCTCCATCTTTCTGACTTCGGTTTGAACATAAAAGAATAAAGGTTTTAGAAATTTTCAGTGCATGTGTTTGTGAGGTAAAAGGACACAAGCTGTTGTAGCTCCGCCCTCTTCTTGAAAGGGAGCAGCAGCTCATTTGCATTTAAAGGGACAGACAAAAACGGTGCGTTTTTGCTCACCCTCAAAAAGGGACAATTTTAACATTCTATATAAAAATATATGTGGGGTATTTTGAGCTAAAACTTCACATACACGCTCTGGGGACATCAAAGACTTATTTCTTGTGAAAAGGGCATTATTGCACCCCTTTAAAATAAACTTTATAAAACTTTAAAATAAACCTCCACTGTCTGGTCATTTTTTTTTTCCTGCAGTGCATTGCACTGACTGAATGACTTAAGCAACTCACACATCTGTCACCTGCTCAGTGGAGAGTGCGCTTCATGTGACTAGCGATGGCCCCTCACATGCTCTCAATCACATTTATCATCATATTTCCGCCCGAAGCTTATGTTTTTCTCAGAGACCAAGAGGCCTTCTGTGAAAACCACACACTGAAGTTCCACACAGTACTTTTCAGGAAACGTGATAAAAAGGTCACCAAACTTCCCCGTGCACAAAGTGCGTTTCAAAGTTTCAGCATTATACTACTCAACACTTTATAAACTGCACTCACTTGTTACTCCCCTCCGATTAAAACATTATGTGTCTTTTCATTTGTGTTCACAGGTGCACAAGGCTTGAAAACACCAAGAAAAAAAAACACATTACCATGAAAACCACTTTGCAGCTGGCTTGATGTCTGCAATGCACACACGTGCCCCTCCTTTGAAAGCCCTGCAGCTAGTGACTCAACCCAGACAGTAGTACTGGCATCTGTTAGCACTAACGCTCGCTCTGATCACCAGCCATAGACGGTGTTCTCTGGGTCTAATGAGCATGTGAGATGTGCAGATATGAGAGTAGATTATGGGTTTGACACCAGCTTTTTCTGAAAGTGCTGTTTTAAACTAATTGGACTGTATAGATGCTCTTCAGTATTATATTTAACACATATGGTCATAATGGTAGACTAAAGGTGCAGTCACATTAGCACAATAAGGTCAGTTGTCTATTGTCAGTAGTGTAGATGTTGCATATTGTTGCCCTGTTGTTGGTTTAATCGCTATTGTTCTCCTCATTTGTAAGTCGCTTTGAATAAACGCATCTGCTAAATGATTTAATGTAAATACGTCCAGATATATAGTCTGGTGAAGTTTAGAGTTCAACGTGGCTGTGCAAATCAATCTTCACTTTTTAAAGTTCACGCAAAAATTTGAATTCAAAATTCATTGTGTGGATAAAAAACAGATGAAACATTGAAACTTCAACATATCTTCTTTTGTTCGAAGAACGTTTTTTTTGCGAAACTATTTCTTTAAAGTTTGTAATATTGCAGCATGAAGCAAATCGCGCATGCGTAAACAGTATCATGGAACAGATATACAAACAATGTACCGCTTGAACAAGCAGTTTCTTTTTTCATTCCAATGAAGTCTGTGATCTTCTGGATTATGATTGGCTGTTCTTTATGTAACCCGTTCTGATCTGAGAGTACATGAACTAACAGGCCCAGAATAGCATTGCAGCACCTACAGACATTACATTCAGGCCAGAACTGTGTGGTATGAGTGCGGTGCAGTGCCAGGATATCCATGGGTCACATGGCACTCAGATTGTTCTGCATTCCTTCCCATTGATCTAATATTAAGGCAGTACTGCAGAGTGGAAGACAACGGCAGCATTCCTGACATTTTTAGGTTATCTTTTGTAGTCATGTGTCTGTGCAATGCTGTCATTGTGGGAAAAGCATGGTGACAAATTTGGCAATGTTTAAATATGATGGCTAACTATGTCAGTATAAGCATGTCTGTGAGTTATTTCAGAATGCAGAGCGGGCATTCATGAAATATCAGTATCAAATGCAGAACTGTACAGACATGATTTGTCCGTACAGACGTGAAATGCAATAGGTATGTTGCGATATCGGCACTATGTGCCTCTCCACATGCCTGAGATATCTGAAAGTCTGTGCCAGATGCCACTGCAGGTACAGCAGATTGTCAAATGTGAGCTACATATGGAGTTTAAATAAAATACCTCTCACAAAGATTTCATACAGAAATGCAAGAAATGTTTTCAGAATCATTCAGAGGCCAATAAAGAGAAGTATGAGGTGAAATTCTTGAGGTGTTATTAGAGTGACTACATTTTTTTAACTGGCATCTGGCACAATGTTTTGATTAAACAATGAAGGTGCAGTCACATTAGTGACAATTGGGTGAAATGTCACGGGCCAATAAAAATCAAATGTCCATTGTAAATAGTGTAGCGATGTATGAAGCACAGCTCACACAGAAGTCACTCTGTCAATTTGCCAAATTCACGTGACCAACTTGAACAAGCAAAATCTGTATAGGGAACATCTTCGTCCTCGGTTTTTTTTTTTTTTTGTAGTAATATTCTTTTTTAATTCACGTGCCTTCATAATCTTTAACCTTAACCAAAATAACTTCCCCTCCCTCTTGCAGCGTTCACCGACGCGATGGACAAAATCAAGTCCTGCCCTCCTTTTTCTTTCTTGTTCGAGAAGCCGTTTCAATGTAGCCTGATAGGCTATACATTAAATGATATCGCCTGCAAAATTTCTTGAACAACGGTAAGTGTGACTGCACGTTAAGAAGAATATTTGCATTGCAAGATGGTTGATAAATTATAGCAATAGCTTCTTACTATCGTTTGGCAGAAGCTTTGCTTTATGAGATTTTGAGATCATCTCAATAGGCTATGAAATGACAATAGAGAGTAAGAGGCAAGTTCACACATTACGTGTGCTTTTTTTATTTTTTATTATTATGCGAGACGCAGCACTAAATGAAAAATTATCCAGGGTTTTGAGTCATGTTTTTAAAAGAAGTTTTTAAAAGTTATAAAATGCCGTGCGCATGCGTGAGACGTTAGTTTAGCGCCTCGCGTTAAATGCAAAAACATGTTGTGATTGAAAGTGTCTTTTATGGCTGCTTTTTCAGCGTCAGTTTTATCCACCATGTAAAGTCTAAAGAAGATCAACTCTTAAAAACATATCTCAACACCCTGCGAGAGAAAGTGTCAGGATTTATGCCAGAAGTTTTAAGCAGCTGTGTGATCAAAGCAGTCTGAATTACTCAGATCATAGCAGTGGTAGGCTAGGCTACACTAAAAAAGAAGAAACCCTCTAGACATCCTTTAAAACTGACAGTTCTTTGAGGAATTTACACGTTGGGTCTCATAAGCTCCAGCAAATAACTGTCAATGTATAGCCTATCTATCCAGCATGACTGAAGCACTGTATTATTGTCATTGATTGTTCCACTGTACGTACACAAATGTCAACACAAGCCCAGTCTGTCTGTTAAGGGGAATGTTTAAAGTTATCAATATTACAGTATCACTAACTGATTTCTAGTCTGCTTGATTCAGCGAAACAGATTAAAGGGCTTCTCCAATTCACTAGGGATAGTTCCCTAATCCAAAAGGATAAAATAGAACTGTCTCAGTGCAAGAAGCCCTAGAGTTTAACAGGATTACACAGGGGTATCAAAGAGTCTAGAAGCCTCACTGACTCCAGAGATCTTTATGATGGTTTAAGCTCCATAAATGCACCTGCTTGTCATCAAAGACATTTGCTAACAAAGAGACAATAGAAAGACAAACACAGAGAAACATTTTAACAGCTCGGCCATTACAGTGTGATCAACCAGATGACGCGATAGATAGATCAAAACGAACAGTTGAGTCTTGATTTTATTCTGTACCTTTCGCACACAGGCAGGTGTACAGAGCAAACAAATGAGCTAAAAACAGGTTGCAGAGAAAATAAAAAGGGAAAATGACACTTTAAAGCTGCTCAGTGTGGGACGGAAAAAGTTTTGTTTTCCTGACAGATGGATCTGAAAGGTCAGGGTCACCAACTGATGCCCTTGACATGTCCAAACAAGCAGTAGTAAACAGCGAGACACTCAAAGCATGTCTCTCTCTCTCTCTCTCTCTCTCTCTCTCTCTCTCTCTCTCTCTCTCTCTCTCTCTCTCTCTCTCTCTCTCTCTCTCTCTCTCTCTCTCTCTCTCTCTCTCTCTCGAATGCCTTCCCAACAACATCAGTCTGATATTGACATTGGAGAGGTTAGTAGATTATATTTTACATCCTTTGACTAGGGTCATATTTAATAGCGCATAACATTATAGAGATATTATAGGATGTAATTTACACAGGTAATGTAAAACAACTTACAAGGCGATATGCTCACAACTTACACACAAATTATTAGCACTATTCATATTTGAATGTAACTTTTTTTATATACATTTTGCCATGGCCATTTTGATGAGCAAATCCCAGTTTGTCCAAAAACATAAAAAAGGAGTATAATAATAATAATAATAATAATAAAAATGCCGTTTTTTTATTTTTGAAAAAGTAATATTTGCCAAAATATCCTGTACAGATTTAAAGATATCACAAAAAAATAATGCTATGCACACAGCTTATAAGCTACAAATGATTAACAATTTATTAAGATTCATTAAGTAACTTTCACCATAGCCATTTTGATTAGCTGTACCCAACTGGTCCAAATAATATTATAGAAAATTTTTACTAATAATATTTGTTTAAATTAAAAATAAAATAAATATAAAATAAATAAATAAATATTGCACCATCAAGTGCACAGGATGAAATATTCACGCAATTTACACAACTTTAATATGCACTTGCAGCCAGATGCTTTTTTCCAGTATTATTGAATCATAATGTATCTGATGCAACACCCTGCCTTCAGTAGTACATGTTATATTTCACCCGATCTCATCATTCCTGCTTCCTCAAAGAACGCTGTAACCCTGGCAACAAGGATTCTCCCTATTACTCTCCTCTTCCCTTTACACAAGAATCTCTTTCCACCAAATAGCAAAACACAGCCCACTGTTGTTGTGCGGAGCCATGCTACAGGAAAACAAAACTAAGCTTGCCTTGTTTTGATGATGTTGCTTAATCTGTGTGGATGTGAACGAGAAGAGGGAGGGGCTGCCAGCGCAGTGCTTGTGTAGTTTTGACCAATCAGAAGCCTGGATCCATTGCCTTGCTCGCATAGGGGTTGTTGCTGGTGGTAACAGAGCTCTGATTGGCTGTTGGAGGATTGCTCAACTGTGTCAAAGAGAAGGAGTTTTGAACAGAGTTATTATTGTTTTGATCAAAGAGGTGTTTTTATTAAGCTTGTTTTTATTTGGCTCAAAAAGGGTGAGCTGAGTTTGTCACCCCCCTGTGATGATGTAATTTGTGTTTATCTTCTACCTTTTGCATCCCAGTGATCTGGTCCACATCCCACATCAGATGAATCGCCTTTGATATCCTGGACAAACAGGGTCGTGTGCTACAGGTCAAATTGCAATATTGATTTTGGATATCTTTCTCATTCTCAGTCTTCAAAGGTGTCTCTAAAATTCTCACTTTAAAAATATTTAACTTAGATTAATGCGTAACTGATTGTGTCTTTAGGGCACACAAACGTACAAATGACAACAGTCCTGTCAGGGTTCAACATAGTTTCTCTGGCTGCCAAAGTTCAAGGGCGTTCGATACATAGACTTGTTTTCTCTGAGACGATGCACACTGAAGATGGTTGAATGGGATGTCTTTGTGCTGAGATACACTGTTGCTTTGGAGACAGGCTAAGCTGTTAGCCAATCAGAGACTGACTGTAGAACTGTTGCAACTTTTATTGTACCCCTCCTAGTCCGAGAACAGATCCTGCAGTACTGTAGTAAACATATTTATCTGTGTTCTGAAAAAAAAATTCTGAGATAAGTAGAGGAAACTATGCAAAGAACTTTACAGTTTACTAGTCAATAAACCAATGAGGAAGGGTAATCTGATTTCTAGTTTTTAGTTTATAAATAAACAGTTACACACACACACACACACATATATTTGTGTGTGTGTGTGTGTGTGTGTGTGTGTGTGTGTGTGTGTGTGTGTGTGTGTGTGTGTGCATATATAAATAGTTTAACTTTTATTAGCATAGTATTTGAATTGTTATTGTAAAATAATAGATAAAACATGATTCTGTATTAAATACATATTTATTTATTTAATGTATATATAATCAATATCATTTATTGATATATAAATAATTTATTTATAAATATGACATATATTACTGTAATATATATAATTAATACAATATAATATATTAGTATATTGTATACAAAAGTAAATCATTATTATACTTCTAATTGGAACAGATTTTTTTTTTTTTTTCACCATCTGCTTTAGTAGCTTCAGCTTTACAGCATGTTTACAAACTGGCATTATGAAAGCCTTACAGGAAAAGTGCCGTGTGACTCACAGTCTAGAGTCCACAAGTGGGAAATTATTTTAGAACTTTCCTTACACTTACACTTAGATAATGTACTTGACACTGAGTAAACTACAGGCTGTCATAAAAACGGCAGCAACAACAACAACAAAGAAGCTGCAAAAAAGGATAATATTCCTTCAGTATCTGTCAAGATTACAAAACAGTGTTGTAAACACCCTCCAGCTGCTCTGCAGTGCATGATGTTGTGCAGGCGCAGGTGCTGCCATGTGTGTGTGAACGGGGATGTGTGGCTGCTTGTGTAAACAACGACGAGATGGCTAAAAGCACCAGGCTTTCAGACACACAGGATGCAGCTGGTAAAACTTGTGCAACACCGTGCAACTTAATGCAACAGATAGAGACAAAAGAGAATGAATGCAGACAGAATGCAACAAAAAAAAATGTTTAAGAGGAAGTGGAAAGGTGAACTAGCTGCACTGTGGTAATGAGATAGCCATGGTTGCCGGGTAGAACTGAAACGGTTTCATCAGCAGCACACACACAGCTTGTAGTGGGGGGATATGCTCTTGAAGCAGAGATGGGTGGGTCAGGCTTCCCCAAACCTAATGGAAGGAGCACAAAGGCTTTGCCTGTGCCCGAGGGTCTGCAGTGGGCTGTAATGTCTTCCAAATTAAAGAGCCTCTAGTGCTTCTGTGATGGAGGGGTGGGCTGAGAGGAATCTGGAGACCACAGTCTCTCATTTTGTGCAGAGGCTCCTATCCGCTGGAACTGAACAAAAACAAGAGCCAGTTTTGTTACTATTATCTCTTCATTATTCACACTATTTGAAACCTCAGGAATGTTTTTTAACTGCCTTCCCACAACATATTCTTGTATGATGACATTTTGCAAAACTATAGCAGCAGGTCCATACAGAATTTAGTGATATGCACCCATTATTATTTTTTTTATTCTGATAATATATATATATATATATATATATATATATATATATATATATATATATATATATATATATAAAATTATATAATAATATATATTTGCTTTTATATGCAGCCATAATGCACCCATATCATCTGTTCTGCACAACTCTATTCATCTCAGGCTTAAAGGACCCTCCTCCCTTTGCACTCATTCACCTTCATCCTTTCCCTCCCTCCCTCCCTTCATGACATTTGGGGGTCCCCGGGAGAAGCAGATGGGAATGCGGTTCCACTAACGTTAGTCTGGAGCCCGAGGGAGAGAATCCCCATTCAGACTCACACAGACAGTCTCCACTGAACAAGGGCTCTTCAAAAAAAAAAAAACCCATAGCTTTTTGTTCTCCAGGAGGAGAAAATCCAAAGCAGAATATATCTTTATATCGCACTTACATTTCACCTGTTAAACGCACGCACGCATGCACGCACGCACTCACACACACACACATGCACGCACGCACACATACACTTGAAAGCTGTATTTTGGCTGTCGGTGCAAGAATGGAATCAAGACATGCACAATGACTGATTTTACACTGATTTACACTGCAAAAAATCACTTTTAATGAGTATTTAATTTAATTGTTTTCTAGTATACATTTTTTAAAACCTAAAAACTGATGAATGCACTTGAGAGCAGCACTGCATAAGATGTTAAGACATTTACTGTAACCAAGATACTGACTTTTCAAACATTGTATCTTGAAAATAAGTCTATTTTGTCTTACTGCACTAGGAGTATTTCTTTGCTTATTTTAAGTCATTCTGCCATTGCAGTAATACAAACTACACTCGTATTGAACATACATTGTCAGACGACAAGGAACTAATATCTTGCAGTGTTGCATCTCGAAAACATTGATCTTGCTTCATGTATTTATTATTTAAACTGGAAAATATAACTATATATACTCATTTAGATATTTTTTCACAGAGATGTCCAGTCTTTCTTTCTTTCTTTATTTCTTTCTTTTTTTCTTTTGCTGTTATTATTGCTGTAATAATAGCCAGCTGGATGCACTATCTCAGTGTTTTATGAAAACACTTGCACATAGTTGTCATGTAATATACAATAGCCACATTGCCCATCATTGTAGTGAATAGCAAGTTGATCTTGTGTAGAAGGGACAATCTAGTGTCATACAATAGCATCATTACATGGATAAAGTGGTCCAATTTCCCACCCACACGCCCCACTGTACTCTTGAACCCAGCAGCAGTGTCTATCAGTGGTCTGCGTAATGGATGCATTTGAAGGTGTCATGTATCGCTGTATTGTGTGTTTGCAAACTGTTGCTGAAAAAGTGGACATTAAAGAGAATTTAGGTCCAGTGAGGAGCCTCTTGAACCTCCAGCTCTATTGTTTCAAATGAGTGGCAGATTGATGAAACTGACAGCTGTGCTCTCTCTCTCTCTCTCTCTCTCTCTCTGATTCCCTCCTCCTTTCTCCTTTTCCTCGACAGCTGCCCTTGCCTCAGGCCTCGTGGCTTTGGCTCGGAAAGATTACAGAGATGTTAGCACGTGTGCAGTGGCTCCAGAGACAATGTATAGACCCCCCCCCCACACACACACACACACACACACAATCACAATCTTTCTCTCCCTGCCTTGTTAGGACTAAATGTAACATTTATTTCAATTGCATATAAAATATCCATTCTTTTGAATTGCACAGTTTTAACATAAACTAATAAACTTAATGTTATGCACATTTGCCAGTCATACATAAATGAAATGGGTAAGATTCTTCTTCTTCGGCTCCACCTGTCACAGGTTTATGTAGCCTATTTATCATCAATAAATCCAATTAGTTTCAATACATTTAACCAATTAAATATTGCCTGTTGAAAGTTCATACTTTTTATAAAATAAATGTAATTGTTTTCACAATTAACAGATTTATGATGGATCTAAGCAATTTAAATAAATGCATTCTGAAAATATTATTATTTAATAAAAAAATCAAATAGGGATGCAAAAGGGATGCACGATATCAGTATCTTTTATATATACGATCTTTGATGATTGATTATATGATCATTTTAATGTTATCGTTATCAGCCTGATAAGAAAATTTGGCCGACATATTAAAGCCAATAAATAATGGATTATTTCCTTGAGCTGATCCACTTCAGATGCGCACTTTGCGCCATAATGGTTTTTAATTGCTTAAAAATATGATTGCATCACTTCAAAAAAAAGGAAAATACAGTTTAGCACAACATGCAAAGCAAGTCTGTCTATACAGGCTTCATAAAATTATAATGAGAACATTATAATTGTGTGCTTGGGACATGGCTTTTAATGGCGAGACTTCTTTTTGTAATCAGGCTTTCAAAATTGATTTCAAAATTTTGATTTTGATTTATCGGCCAATATTTCAATTATCGGCTTTAAACTATAAAGAATTATCGGTTATCGGTATCGGACAAAAATTTTAAATTGGTCAACCCCAGCAAAGAGTTAATAATAAATTATGGCATGATTTTTGTTGAGTGCTGAAATCTTACCCTTTTCATTTATGCATGACTGACAAATATGCAGCACCACATTAAGTTTATTAGTTTATGTTAAAACTGCATAATTCAAATGGATATACATTTTATATGCAATTCAAATACGTAAGTCTTAAAGTTAGGACTCTTTTTTTGTTATTTTTTTGAGCGCACCAGAACAACAAAGACAGGCAGCCAGGCTCACCCAGAGCAATGCTCCAGCCAGAGACACATACAGTAACGGGAAGGACAAAAGGAGCAAATGCAGAGAGAGACGGGCTGATGCTGTACGTGTGCTGGACGCTCTGGTGTGTGGCACAGTGGCAGCTGCTGCTCCTGCACAGGAAATCTGACTCTGCTTTCTTTCACTAACACATGGCTGGCTGGAGGAACACGAGTGGATACAGTGGTTTGGGAGGGGGAGAGAAGTGTGCGTGGGTCTGCACCGCGAAGAAAGGGCACGCTTTGGCCCAAATAGCTGCTTTGCAAATGAATAGAATGAGTTGGAGCATATAATGAGACACTTTCACCCCTCAAAGAGAGGAGGGGAGAAACAGTCATGTGACATCCATCTCCATTGACACAACACAAAAGAGGCTCAGTTGAGGGGTCTTAATCTGACATATTGATGTGACTTATACAGTTGTGCTGATTTACCATAACAGGGCACAGTCCTAATTCACTTATAATGTACAGTCAGCTGGTCATTATTGCAATATAATGATAAAAACATAGCCTACATTTACATATACTTTTTAAATTAGTATTAGTATTGCCGGAGAGAGTCATGGAATACATGGCGCTACCAAAGAGCCATTTACTCCTGCTAAATGAATAAATATAAATATAAATTTAGTGGCATTATGTATACGAAACCCTGCTTAGTTTGTTGGGTTTAATATATTGGGGTTAGTAAACTGTACCGTCAAATGACAATCTACTTGACTTAATTTGATCTGACTATTAAAACTGAATTTGCAATAACGGCCACATGCAGTGCTTGACTCTGTGCGCTC
This sequence comes from Phoxinus phoxinus, assembly GCF_949152265.1. Taxonomy (NCBI): domain Eukaryota; kingdom Metazoa; phylum Chordata; class Actinopteri; order Cypriniformes; family Leuciscidae; genus Phoxinus; species Phoxinus phoxinus. Next base: position 17,937,487 of record NC_136890.1, read on the forward strand.
AGTCGCTTTCCGCTTTGTGTAGTAATTAGAGAGTTTACATTGTCAGACTGCGCAGTGATTAAATTACAATCACACCCTCTGTGGGGGCGTGTGCTGCTGGGGCAGATGGTTTTGCATGACCCAGAATGATGGGTCCGTTGTGTGAGCTTCTGGGTCAGCCGTCATCTCAACAAAAGATTCATTTGGATGAAAACGAACACTCATCAGTCTTGCAAAATGTTGCCTATTATACTCTCTTTTGTTACGAAGTGTGTCCGTTTTCACTGGGCGCTGAAGGCCAAGTATGGCCAAGTGTGATTACACAGTTATTAAGAATATGTCTGACACAAATCTATGCATTTGGGCCATTTTGATTGTGCCTGGTTTTGTGCAATTTTATTAGTTTATCGTGTTAATGGTTTCTTATGCCAATAACTGTATCTTAATTTTCAGACCTTTTCTTTGCTCTGAATCGGTACCATGTCCTTTTGCTCTGAGGGCATAATGTTGGTGTTAGTCCAGTCATGATGAGATCACTGCCTAACCCACAGTGACACAATCTGTCAGTCTGCCACATTTACAATGAATGACTCACTGCCAGAAGTTAAACGCTCCAGTAATTATAATGACAGTTGATTGTGGACTCCTGAAAAGCTTTCTTATATTCAGTCAGGACAAGAAGGGGGAGAGCATTTTAATGTTTAAATGTCATTTTTAATGTTCATGTTTAATGACATTACGCTTTTAATGTCTTCAGCATTACAGTGCAATTTTAAGGCTATGATGAGGCAAAGTGATGATGCTTCTAGTAGACAGCTTTATTATGCAGCTCTCTGGCATACTTGATTTTGATCGGTCAATAGTGGCATTCTGTGGCCAAATAGTCATAAATAAATACAAATAAATTATATGGCCACTAATAATTGACATTTTTTAATAATGGTATAATGAATAATAATTGTTTTTAAATTATGTTTTTTTTTAAATAATATAATTATTAAAATAATTGTCATTACCAGTGTTGGGGGAAATTATTTTTAAAAGTAATGTGTTCAAATATTGCGTTACTGGTTACTTTTTCATGGAAAGTAATGCGTCATGTTACTTTTGCCATCGAATGCACATTTCAGAATCTCGCAATAGGTCATCCAGGGACTTTTCACCTGTTTTTTATTTTTTTTTTGTCATTTTTGCTTATTCGAATGGATGAATTCGAAAATCGAAGTCAGCAGCAAAGATTTTGGTAAAGTGAGATTAAATACATAAAGTATATTTGTGTTATTTCACATATTAAATTTTTGCAGGATTGCATATTATTCTTAGTTTGCATTTCACTGGTTTTATTAATTTTGAGGAATACTGATTGTGATTTTGTGCATGATTACACCTTCCCGATTTCTCTCAATATGTGGACAGGAGAAATGCCAGGAAAACAAAGTAACTTGCATTACTTATTTGAAAAAATGCAGTACTCTACTACTTGAAAGTAATCTGATAGTGATCTGATACTCTTGTAATGTGTTAGTTCCAACACTGGTCTCATAACTAGTGTGTCTACACAGGCATATGAAGTATACTATACTTGAATTTGTTCCAATTAAGTACTCAGAAGTACACTAAATACACTTAAAGTTATGCTTTACTACAATTTAATTACAACTAAAATATACTTAGTACAAAATTAGTTCTTCCAAGATAGCACACTTCAGGTTAACCAATCATTATAATTATAATATATTAGTATAATTAATTAGTATAAGTATAAGTATAATTAATTAGTCTTGCTGCAACATATTGTTTTTTTCACCAGGTTAATAATATAATAATGTCATTACTAATAATTGTATAATTGTGGCAGGTAATTTATTTTATCCAATCAAGTCAAGATTTGTTTGACTGTTAATTTATATTGGCAAAGAGCCGTGTAATTAGTGCATAGTGAGCTGTTCATTATCACAAAATAATGACTTGGTGACTGTACACTATTCACATATACTTTTTAAATTTATCTCAGGACCACAAACCCTATATGAACCTTTGACTCAAACCTGATAAGCAAATATAGGTCCAGTCTTCATGATGATATAAGCTCATTTCAATTAATAAGGAGAACTCTCTCAAGTTCCTCAAGAAGTTTATCAAAGCATGAATTAAGTTAAGTTTATAGGAAATATTCAAGCGTTTGATGTTACAGTTAATCCAGAGTTTGAAGCTCCCTCAAGTAACATAAGTGGTAATTTCCTTCCTTGCTCTTCAGAGAAAACCTGTTTAGTTTGACGCCCGGCACCTGCGCAGCACGGGGCTGTACAGACCTCAAGCACACTGCGGTTACTCGCTGCGAGAGGGACTTCACTGCCAAGTTTCGCCAGAAACAGTCATGTAATCGCTACACCTGTGGAAACACCTCTGAACGGTGTCATAAAACGCTGAGATCTTCAGAAAAAAAATCTGCAAGTTGCAGCAGTGACAAACCGGGGCTGTTTTGTGAATACTATCACTGGGACTTTTCTGCTATCAAATCAGAGATAAGCAGGTCTAGTTTCTGCTCATCAGTGAGTGTAAATGATTACATCACCATCTTGTGTCCCTCTTTATACTAGAGCTGAAAGGTCCTCAGGTGACCCTAAGATCATCAAGATGGGATGGGATACAGATAGAAAAACTAAAGGACCACTCACTCACTGCTATGTTCTTTAATCAGGATTGTTCATTTAATCAATTTGCAATTTAGCCAGCCACAATTATTTACATTATTAGATGCTTCTCACAAAGTGAGACTTAAAATTAAAATAATGCAAGAATAAATGCAAAACAATTAGTCAAATGCGCACAAAACAGCTTTAAAGGATTATTATTATTACTTTATTGGAATAAGTTTATTAAAATAATAATAGTAATAATGTATGATATTCTTATATGTGACCCTGGACCACAAAACATTTTTGAAATTGAGATTTATACATCATCTGAAATCTGAAAAATAAATAAGCTTTCCATTGGTGTAGGGTCTGTGGACAATATTTGGCCGAGATATACAACTATTGGAAAATCTGGAATCTGAGGAATCTTAATTATACATTAACATTATTAAAATAATAACAATGATGAATTTTTGCAATAAATGTATGTAATAGTAAATAATTATAATCATATTTTTTAAGTAAGGTTATTAATATTATCACTAATATTACGCTGGAGACAAGGTCACTCACCTGAAAGACTTACACCGACTTAGACCAGTATGACTTTCCATGGTGGACCAGCATAGCTGTGCTTTTTACCAACAAAAAGGTCAACCGGTAGTCTATTTGCTGAAACTGGTGGAGCAAGAAGGTCTTGCTGGTTAAAGTTAAAAAGCCTGGTTAGGTCACCAGCATTAAAGCTGATGATAGTATTATTATACTGGTGCTGTGTTATACTGGTCTGTTCAAATAAGCATGCATGTGCACATGCAAAAGCACTGCTCATTCTTCATCAGGACAGTTTGTCCTCTAGCAGCTGTCGGAGACGGAGATAAGTACAGATGGACTGTGACCTGTCACAAAAACACCAAGGTGTTTCATTGACCTCTATGCGCAGCAGCCTGCTGTTTACCTGTGACACATGCTGCAGATTTTTATCAGAGCTCCATGACAGATGCATTAAGCTGGAGACAAAGGGCACACTTCTGACATCCCAGACAAAGGCAATTTGTTGAACTGAGTGACTGTTGATTGTCCGCTGTTTGCACTCATAACAGCAAACAGCGCTCTGTGATTGATTGAGATCAGAACGAGTATCTACCTGCCTGTCGTATCTGATGAAGTCTGGAAGGCTGCCGCTTTCATATAGCGCAGTGAAAACACAATGGTGTTGTGTGTGCATATACACTGAAGAACATGCAGTGGCAGCGTTAAAAATTTGTGTTTGAGATGGCGATCAGAACACACATTTGACAGAAACTGTCTATAATAAATAACAGAACAAAAAAATGTATATAAAGAAGGTTTTTTTTTTTAAAGTCCAATTATTTGATCTCCATTTGACAACTTTATAAAATAAATAAATAAATAAATAATATATTGTAATTATTGTAGATTTGTTGAAAATTTCTAAAACATAAATACAAAAGTCTGATATGGAGATAATAGTGAACGTAAATATACCGTACATCCTAATTTTTATTTATTTATTTAATTATGTTGTTTATCATAAATTTTTTGTACAATTAACAGTTTTTTTTTCTTTTCAGATTTTCCTAAATCTGACAGCACATTATTATATAAATATACACACACACACACATATATGCACTTTTATATATTTAAAATATATATATTTTTACATTTTTGCAACCGACACTTTACCTTTATAAACCTTTCATTAATGTAAATATTACATCTGATATTAATGGTGCTAGCATTAGCACCCAAAAAAAATTGGAAAAAAATTATAATAATTAAAGTAAAAAATGCAGAAGAAAGGATTTTCTATTAACTAACTTAAAAATTGGTCATCAGAAGCTATATGGCACATGAGTCTTTTTTTTTTTTAGCTTGACAGTCTGCTAAATAATCTGCTAAATATCTACATTTGTGGTCCACGTAAGATAAAAAAATCCTGCGGGTTAACAAAAAAAGATAGGTTAGTAATGATGACTAAATTCATTGTAGGGTGAAATGTCCCTTTAAGAGGGACAATTTTGGTAATCCAAACATTAAAGGAGTCAATGACCAGTGAGCCCATGTAACCTGTTCTGTTTACTTGTCTTTCATCCTTGTTCCTTGGCAGCAACCTGTGAAGAATGTTTCAAACAATATCTACTTTTCTCATACAGTTATCAATTCATCCAGAGACACTTATCTCTTCTGCCAGCATGAACCCTCGGATTGTGTCATACCTGAATATTTAGCTCTAAAAGTGCAGGTCGACCTTCTTTCCACATCTACCACCAGCTCACAAGTGCACGTGAAAGACAGTGAGACCCCGGTGTGGCATAATCTCTCAGTGGGCTGATAACACACGCACCTCTCCGCTCAGTGTTTGGACTGCTCGGCATGGCACGAGGTGAATTCAGAGAGAGGTGTGAGGCACAGCGAGGCAGGGACAGAGAAAATTTGCCCCTGTGTGTGAACAGTGAGGTGCAGGTGAGGGTTAATGAGTGATCGGCGCTTGACGGGAAGTGCTGCCTGTTTCTGCACAGCTCTCGGGTATCACAGCAGTGCTAGGAAAGTCCAGCACTCTGAACGGGAGCTGACTCACCATGCTGTCATGGCATTACACAAAGAGAGAGTGAGCGAGATAAAGAGAGGGAGAGAAAAGAGAAAGAAAGGAAGATGGTGGGCAGAAACATAAAAAGAGCAGAAACTAAGCATGAATGAGGCTACTATTAGTCTGTATTCCTAGTGTTTGTCCACGGCGTTGAACGTCTATACATCAGTCCTTTATTTTCTGGCAAAACCGTTGTAAGACATCACTCTTTGAAGTCTTTGGAGAAGAAAAGACAACTTAAGATCCACCGAAATCTCTTTGATCTCACTTTTGAAGAACTTTTCTTTGTGATGAGATGATTGAGGTGCTTGAATCCCAGATCCAATGTCATTATTGTCAATGGTAAAGCTTTGTTTAAAAGCTCTTGTGGCTGTAAGAGGGACGTTTCAATCGGTAGCGTGTACGAGTGTCAGTTTCAAATGCAACAAGCCTCTTTTTGATATCAATGGCTGTGGAATATGACTCAGTTTGCAGACGGTCTTGACTCATAGGAAGATCACAAACATACACAAAAGACTATTATATGATATTATATAGGCCTATTTTGCGTGCACTAAATAAAAAGGATATACAAAAATGGTCACCGTTAATTGGTTTGCTCTTACATAATACTGATTAAATACTGTATTTGAGTACAAATAAAAAAAAGTTTGAATGTTATTATAATTTACATTCTTTTTTCAGGAAATGTGTATACTTTTATGGTAAAATGTTGTTAAAATGATTAAGCGCATAGCGCTCTGGCAGGTCACAATAGTCAATTCGCATCATCTGACTCTCAGCTGATACACGTCTACGTAGGAATATAACGCCTATCACTGTATACATATATAAGATCCTTCAGTATTATCAGCAGCTATTGCGTTCTCAGGAGCGAATTACCCTCCTCCATCCCCAGTTCCTCCTGTCGTCCAGTCAGGATTTGGCATTCTGATTCCCCTTTGAATCATAATAAATTCTCGAATTATGTTGTACTTTAAAATCTTGAATTAATGATATCTGTAACACATTCATGTTGGTTCTGTTTACCCTAAGAGCGGTTATTGATTCTCTCCCTGCTCTTATCCATGCTAGGCTGCATGGATGCACAGGGAGTTCTCGCCCAGAACAGAATCATACCGCCAAACTGTATACAAATTGTCAATCATATTTCACGATAGTGGTCCTGACAGAAATGCTCTTTTTATAAGTAAAAGGTATGAAGTTAGAACAGTTTGTTATATTAACCTCATTCACATATTATATTATTCATCATTTAATCATATATACAGTTAGGAAATATAAAACAGTCACCAAAATGCCATTGCATAAAGCCTTAAAATTGTCACTGTATTTACAAGACCAGTGAAAAGTTTTGACATATCTAATTTTTCACATGAATAATATTAACGTAATTAAAAACCTGCTATTTTCATGGCAGAATTTGCAAGCGGAAAGACTGAACACGTCTCCAGAGCGCAAACGAATCTGCTCGTGCGCAAGGTTAAAGCGTGCAAGCAGACCATTTACGGGACAATATCTATCCCGTAATATCTAACCATATCTTTATGTACACAATATTAATATTTTACTTTGTAATCCTTTTTTAAAATTTTTATATATTTGGCATGTTTGTGGGCTGCTGCGCGGCCCTATGTGTGTAATAAGAGAGTGCACGCACGTTGTGGACCCGCCTATTACTAACGCGCTCTGTAAATTACAAAAACAATATTGCGCCATTGACTTTACACCAGGTTTTTGTTGTTCAATGGCGCAGTCTATTTCAGTTGCCTCAAAAAACAATGCGCATGAACACACCACATTTTCAGACCAGCACGCCCATTGGAGCACAAATGGGAGCAAATGCATTTGCTATTTAAACGTGGCGCAGGACGTGAAAATGATAACTGCGTCGGGCTGAAACTAGCAAAAAAACACGCATTGCGCCGGGTGTATGATAGAGCCCTTAATGATTAAAATCTGTCCTCTCTCTGCAGACATGCCGTGGCATGTTTTCTGACCACTGACCCACTGTAAGCGTCAGTGGCTCTGTCCATCCTCAGCCTGCTTGATGTGATTAGACATATGTTAACCATCCCAGAGGACTGTTAGTGTGGCTGATGACCGTTTTTTACAGTCTGCCCTTGCCAGTATCTTTGGCTTTAAGAGCCCTGGCAGCTGCCTCGTGTGCATGAAATTTGAAATGGACAGGTAGCGCCACATGTTTGGGTCTGGAGTCAGCTCTCCTGTTACCAGCTGCACGCGACAGCTGCTGTAAAAGTGCTCCAGTTTCATGTGGGTTTATCGCAGTTTATGATGAACGTGCTGGACTCCACACTTGGCCCCTGTTCTGGATATTTACGAAAGACTATTAAAATGGCAACCACCAAGGCCGCAGGACAGAACAGCGACTGTTGAGCATAAAAGTTTGGATTTTTGTAAAAAAAAAAAAACATAACAGTAAACAAAACACAAAGAGTCTTTTACTCTTTGAAAACAGTCAGACTTGGCTATGGTTTGTTGCAGGTAAAGATAGACATCTTATCAAATGCTTAATAGTATAGGGACGTTTTGGAGGAATTTATGTACAGTGGTTTATTCATGCACTAAACAATGAATAATGAATAAAGCATAGTTGTTACATACTGTACAGCCAAACAATGGACTCCATACATAAACCAAGATCTAGCCGATTTGGTATATTGCTTATATCTACAATACGTCCACCTAACGTACAATCCCTTTTCTAAATGATTAACATCTTTGTTGATCCTGGAACAACATTCCAATCAACCAATCAGATTTGAGGGAAACGTTTACAGTTTATGTCAATTTTACCCATAGAACCAGGGTTAGGTGCTTCTACATCAGTGTTATTCACCTTTCATTTCCCTCTGCTTTTAGGGATAATTTTTGGGAAGGGTTAGGTTTAGGGGTAGGGATATGGTTATGGTTAGAATTAGCCTACATTTTTGGACAGGAATGTTGTTCTAGGATCAACAAAAATTTGTTGGTCCAGGAACATATCGTCAAACTTGGCAAAATCACGGTGACCAAAATGTATTACAATATTATTAAAATTGTTTCAATATTATTAAAATACATTTTTAAACAATTTATTCCAGTGATGGCAAAGCTGAATTTTTAGTATTTTTAGACCATTACTCCAGTCTTCAGTGTCACATGATCCTTCAGAAATCATTTTAATATGCAATTTTATTTAAATTAGAAATCTTTTGGAACATTATGAATGTCTTTACTGACACTTTTGATCAATTAAATGTGCCGTTGCTGTGTAAAAGTATTAATTTAGTTTTTTATATCTGACCCCAAACCTGGTAGTGTAGCAATGAAAGAAATTAAAAACAATGAATACAGGTAAAGTGAGACATTAGTCATTTGCTTTTTAAAAAACTAAAAATTGATCCCAAATGGTTTAGCCCCTTAATATAATTTTATATAGCAAAATATCTCCACTACACTATATGAACAACAATGACCGTAATAAAACAAAGTGACCAAGTGTATTGTATTCACCTATAATGGTGCACTAAACCTCTTTTTGGGGCTTTGAAAGTCTGTTTACTTTCCACCCCCTCAGCGTCTTTTATGTCATGACCTCTGTGCTCTCCCCACCTGACCTGACGGCCGTCTGAAGTCATGTTGTATAAGCAGAGCTACAAAAGTGGTGCAGGCAGCAGTTCCTGAACGGGTCCTCTGCCGCTTCACTGAGCCGGAAATATGATCCAGCACATGTTGTTTACACTTGAGAACGTTAAAGGAGAATGATGGTAAAGGAAGAAGCAATTAATGATGCCTAATAATACATCCTCTATATCCAGCTCAGTCTTTAACGCAGGAGAATGAGTATATACTTTGGTATACGCTAGAGTAGAACAATGTTTTAAATAAGCTCCTGTTACTAGTTCCCTTGTAAAAAAAAAAAAAAAAAAAAAAAAAACTTTATTCAAGTGTGCGATTGCTATAGGCCTACTTCTTTTAAACTAAACTAAAAAAAAAAAAAAGTATTCTTTCAGTCTATTTTTTATGTACTTCTCAGAAATATTCTTACAATTAAGTACATATTTTAGTATTCTAAGTAGGCTACTTGTAGTTACTAAGTTAGGCTTGTAGTTGTGTTTACTCTTTTGATTAAGTATACTTTTTTCACATACTTTTACATACTGTCTCATAAACATTATTTGAAAATATTGATTTATAAAGAAAACTTACAAGTACTTCCAGTATAAAACTACAAAACTAGTTAACTGAGAGTATACTTCAAAGTGTACTTTCATAATTAAAGAAATGTGCTACAAGTATTTAACTAGTAAATTAATGCCTTGTTTCTACCGAGCAGTAGCTACAGTTCAGTACGATTCAGGACGGTAAACTATGATCTGGCTTGCGTTTCCACCAGCAGCCGGAAGCGAACGACGTCATTCTCGCACAAAGAAGAAAGCGACACAGTAAACAACAATGGAGGACATACAGCGGATATTGTTCTTGCTTCTCAGCATGTGGCTGTTTGTCACAAGAAGAAACGGAATTGTGTTTCAACTGTAGCATGCGCCGGACTACTGTGCTAGGTACCCCAACGGAAGGGTCCCAAAAAAGTGGTACGGTACAGTTAGGAATTAGAGTACCATTCGCAACTTCTGACAATGGAAACGGCAAAAGTTGCATACCATACTGAACTGTACTGTACCGTACCGTTCGGTGGAAACGAGGCATATCAGTTCAATTGTAGGATAGTTGCAGTACAAACGAAAAGCAGTTGTGTACTCAGTGTACTACTGTTACATTTAAAGTATACTTAAAAAGTATACTTTTATACACTAAAAAGTGGGCCAATTTTAGTCCCAACTATTGAAATTGTACATTGACAGAACATAAATACACTTAAATATACTTGAACTTTCCTTATGTATAGGCCTAGTAGCCTACTTAATAAAATGAACTTGAAATATACTTTTGTCAGTGTTTTTCTTCCTATATGTGACAGCTGAGTGCTTTAGTCACGATGAATAACAAGACGTATCTCAATTATCAACTAGAGTAATCATTCCCACACAAATATCTCAATACCTCTAACAGTCTGCATTACCTCACACCATCAATTATGATTAATTTTAAAAGCTCCATTTGTAGACCGAACAATGTTTTTTGAGAGTTTGATGCACCATGGTTGAATCATGCATCAAGCTATTTATTTATATCTGCTCATAAAGCTCCTCGGCCTTGCTCTGGTGGTTGAGTTAGAGAAGTTTTAGCAAGATTGGGAAGCAAACTATTTCAAGATTTCAATAAATATATTACCTTGGTAATGGGACCTCATTATTCTTTGGAACCTGTTGATGGGGAAAAAGATAGATGACAGCAAGGAACAACGCAGTCTTTATTTTAGAAAGGAAAATGAGTTTTCATAATGTAAATGTCCAATTCTATCCAATGTTCTATCAGCAAGCACTTAGAACAGAAAAACATCACAGTGGCTTCATCATTACGAGGGTGGTAGATTATATTGCATCTACTTTTAGATTCTCTCTCACAGTTACATGGAGTTCAAAAAGATTCAGCTCAACAATAGAGAACATGTTTAAAGATTTCACAAAATTGTACTCTATAATCCCATAGGAAGACACATTGACTTCCAGTTCTCGTGAACACGCAAAACATTGAGTTTCTTCTGCAAATATCACTTGAGGGAGTCAGTATTATGATTCTAAAATAAGGTAAATTTAAGGTAAAGAAGCAACGTTGCATAATATATCTTGAATTTAATTTATTTTCCCTGCCTTTTGACCTTTTTCCCTTCTTTTAAGCATATGTAACAAAATGTAGTTACAGTAACACACCGATATGAACATTTTGTCCGATGCCGATAATTCTTTATTTGAACGCTAATAACCGATATATTGGCAGATAAATCTAAATTTTTACATAAATTTGGAGTGCCTGATTACAAAAACAAAAGACTCACCATTAAAAGCCATGTTTCAAGCACACAATTATAATGTTCTCATTATAATTTTATGTAGCCTATATGACAGGCTTGCTGTTGCATTTAACCGTATTTTCCTTTTTGAAGCGATTTCTATCACATTTCAAGCAATTCAAACCCATCATGGCGAACAGTGCCCATCTGAAGTGTCTCAGCTGTCCGTCCATTATCCATTATTTACCAGCTTTAATCAGCCAAACTTTCTTATTGGGCCGATAAAAATTACATTCAAATTGAAGATATATCGGCCGATAATGATATGGTGGCCGATATATCGTGCATCCTTAACTTTAAATAAGACAATTTGTCAACGAGGTAAAAAAAACAACAACTCAAAATACGTCGACACATACTATGTACATGTATGTACATGTTCAGATATTTTTTACTAGAAAACATGGTAAAAGTGCATCCCTAACTTTAAATAAGACAATTTGTCTACGAGGTAAAAAAAACAACAACTCAAAATACGTCGACACATACTATGAACATGTATGTACATGTTCAGATATTTTTTACTAGAAAACATGGTAAAAGTGCATCCCTAACTTTAAATAAGACAATTTGTCAACGAGGTAAAAAAAACAACAACTCAAAATACGTCAACACATACTATGTACATGTATGTACATGTTCAGATATGTTTTACTAGAAAACAAGATAAAAGTCTGATTACAGTAAGGAAATGATTTTCTGCAATGTGTACAGTATGAGCGAGAGCAAGAAAGCATAATCAAACCCTCAGAGAGGAAAGAATCTGCTACAGGGCCATGAAACAAATATTCCTCTGTTTCAGCCTCATGCCTCATTCATTGAGAAGCTCAAATAGCGTCTTCGCTGTTTGTGCTGCAGGCTCTCTTGACGTAAAAAAGTCAGTATTTATGAAGCAGAGTGGGCAATGAGTGGACTTTTTCATCTCCACTGGGAATTCTTCTGTAGACGCATTCAGGGGGTGCAAATTTTTGTTATGTGTAGAGATGAGAGGCATTTCGGATAACCTTGTTCTCATGTACGCAAAAAGAGCAAACAGTGACGGAGATGTGCCCACACACAGATACACACTCATGTAAAGGGAACCCTTTAGCTGTGTGACTACCTTGCTTGGATATTTCATGCTATTGACTTTTGTTTGCAATATGATGACTTGTTTTTTGCGTTCTATTTTCCTGATGTCACTACTACCACTTATCACCTCGAAGGGAAACATACGCTCACGTTTGTTTTCCTACCATTGTGGAGACTTTCCATTAACCGTTATTGTTTTATAGGTTTTTTTTCAACTGCTACACACATTTTCTAAACTGTGCCTCTTTTTTTTTTTTTACTTTACACACAAATCCAAGAATTACACACACAAAATGCAAAATGCCTCACATCTTCTTTCATGAGCACCTATGTACATTTCTGTACAAGATTGAAAGTAATTATTGAAAACTTCATGGTAAACACGAAAAGCAAGATTGAAACCAAACCTATAACTTGACATTAGGCCTATTAGGTCTATTCTAAAGCCATGATTGGTCTGTGTTAAGTAAAGCAATGTGTGTTTGCAGATGTGAGGGATTAGTGTGAGGCACTGATGAATTATTGTGGCAAAAAGGAAATCAAGATATTTCCTGTTCGGTTTTTGTGTTACACAGAGAATTGTGTGTTGTGGTTTGTTTTATGAAATAAAAGTCAAAGGCCGATAATTAGTGTATGGTTTTGCAGATTGGTGGTTCTGGTGTTTGAGTGTCCGTTTTCAGAAATTGTTTGACAAGTAAGGATTTTGTGTGTAAGCAGTTGGAAAAAAAACTGTAACACTGAACAAATTATATTTCTAGCTATATTCCTAAATGAAATCCTTTTAGATTTTTATGAAGACATTACATTATTTTCATGATTTGTAATCTCAACTTTTTATCTTTTGTCAAACCAACTTAGATAAATAATGTGGTTCAGATAACATAATATTTTGAGTTTCTATTTATCAAACCAACCTCCTTCGTTGTATTAACTCAATTGTTTAATTTCAATGAACTCAAAATTAAGGCAACCAGGTAACTTACTTTTTTAAGTCATGTTTATAATTTTACAAATATACAATTAATGGTATTTTAGCAGTCTAGGATTTTTTGCTTACTTTTACAATAAAAAAATATTAGTACAGTGTTTGGGTCGCACACTTTATATCTGATGTAAATTTTGATGAACCACTGAATTAAAGAATTGTACACCTGTACACATTGTTTATGAAATGCACAGAGATGTAAGTGCACAACATATAGTGCATTCATACTTTAATCTCACAAACAGATACTATGATGACCCTCAAACACAAAACAGAAAGACTTCAGGATGTTTTTCCCGAGCCTCCATTAGCATCCTCAAGGATTCAATGAGGATTATTTGCATGAAGCATCCCCATTATGTTGTTGCCAAGGAGAATCTGTCATAATCCTGAGCTATCCTCCTATAGTGACAGCCATCCATAAAGCTGGCGATCACAAGCTGCCACAAATTAAATAACATAAGTAGGACTTGCCTGTTTTGATTCTCTCTCTCTTTCTGACCGGGTTGCCCCCTGCCCCATCCAGGTAGATGATAGTAGCGTCCAGCTGTGGAGATTAACACACAAACCACTGCATCAACAGCTACTAATCTGTCATCTGGATTATGAGTTACAATCTAGAAAGGTTAACAAACAATACACAAAGAAAAGACAAAAGCTTTCTCCCCCACCCCCTTCTATCGAACCCAGTAAAATCAGACAATAAACATGCCCTAAAATGAATTAAATCACATAATGCCACAGGGTGTATATATTTAATAAACAATATACAAATCTTCTCACAATAAAACTAGTATTCTTACCAGACATTTACGGAAACATTGTAAGAATTATATTAGGCTACTGATAATAATGATGCTACTGTAATCTTTCTAGAACTGTAATGTTTCTATAAAAGATTTACATAAATCTGTGTTAGCAAGTGACAAAAAGTGTGAAATTATTTTGTGTTTGGCTTTGTCCTGTGTTTGATGCCCAACGGACTGTTGATTTAGCAACTGATTGTGTGTTTCTGACATCGCATTTGTTGGTGAATGAAAACATGAATTATTGATTTATAACTTAATATGTAATTAAATGGATGATGTGTGTTAAATGTGTGAAAGATCTAGACCCTCAGGGAAACAGTGGTTGGTCTCCTGTGATGCTTTATTGCTCTCATTAGATGCAGATCAGGGTTGTTGTAAATTAGGACTGAAGGAGCACAAAATGAACACAGTGATCTTATAAAACTTAAATGATATAGCATAACATTTTAGGGGAAAGCAGTATGAGAGTTTCCAACTTTCCACTGACCCCAACACAAAAAAAATAATAATCCAAATTTCATTTTTTATTATCATTGAAAGCAACATATTGATTTTGTACTGTTTTAGAAAGAAGTCTCTAATGCTCGCCAAGCCTCCATTTATTTTATAAAAAATACAGTAAAATACTATGAAATATGATCACAATATAAAATAGCTCTTTTCTATTTCAATATATTACTCCAATATTACTGACCCCTAAACTTTGGAACGTTTGTAGTATATAGATATACTACAAGGATTGTAGTATAAATGTATATATGGTTCCATCAGCTGGCCATGGGCTATTGGACCATCCTTATTGTTTAGTCCTGGACTAGTTCAAATCAATGTCACACACACTAAAAGCCTCAATCCTCAAGATTGAAAGTTCAAGATAAAGGACAATGGAGCTCTGGTCATGTTGTGGCACAGGCTGCTCAGAATATGTTTTTCAGCCTGTGGACAAAACAAGAGAGCAGTAAATCCCCTGATGTAAACAAATGACGATCCCTACGTAAAATCTTCAGCTTACATGATGGATGTGCTGATTAATATTACAAATTACACTATGCAATAATGAAAATAAATGAATACAAATAGAAGTTAGAAAGGCCAATTTTCTAAAAGAAAATGCACTAAATCTGAACAGCTGTGGTGAAAAAAAGTTGATTCGTTGAAGAATTTTGTCTTTGATCCAGTTTTGAAAATTAGATTTAATAACCCATACAGCCAACATTAATAGTTGTGGTAGCAGATAGACTGGAAAAGCCCACAGGGTATTCCCCTGGCCCGGTCAGTTCCAGCGTCAGTGCTGCTGCTCAGCTAGGAGGCATGAGAGGAATGCTTTCCGATCCCTGAGCTGGGGGCCGGAGGCACTCTTAAATTCCAACAAGGAGCTGTCAGAATGCTGAACATCACTGATCGAACAAATAAAGCATGCTGCTTATTAATGCTGTCTGCTGTGTCATATAAATATCATCACTTTGAACTAGTTCTGGAATACCATACCTGGCTTTCACAAGCTAGATTTACTATTGACTGTTAGGATGGACTAAGAAACTGTTAACACAGGGCTTTTGTCCCTCTCCCATCACCTACTCCATGTATTAACAAGGGTGTTGGCCCAACACAAAGCTAGCATCTTTCCGAGGGTTTTGCATATCAGGTGTACTCGAACACAACACAAGTTAACAAATGAAACAGAGGTTTTAAAATTGCAGTTAATCCTTTTCAATGAAAACAACTGTGAAGGGATTAACAGCTTACACCAAATCAAAAAGCAGATAAAGCTATTTGCTAATCTTGACATCGAATACTACGCTTCCTCCAAAAACATCACTGCAGCAGCAGAGTGCCTACTTAAAGTCTTTCCCAAGCTTGTTACTGCACACTCTGAGAAGAAAAGGTTCTATATTGAAGCCCAAAGGGTTCTGTCAGGCGCTTCATCTAGAATCTTTTAGGGGATCCCATCATTTTATGGACTTAGTTCTATATTCTAAGAGTGATGTGCAAAACAAAATGCATAAAACTCAGCAAAGGGGGCACATGTCATATTTACTGAATTTAAGTGTCCAGAGCTGAAAACTGTTATACTACACTCCTGTTTGTACAAATGTACAATATCTTTGTAAAGAGCTATAAAAGCAGTGCCCTCTTTACACACTCAATGGGAAGAGTGATTACAGAACACACATGAACACATACACTGGGATAAATAGAGGGAACAGCTGTGCTTTCACCTGTTCTATAGGCCTAGATAAGGTGATCATGATGTTTTAAACAGAAGGCTACTCTGGTGGTCTCTGGGACACACTGACCTACATTCAGACTGCATCCAAATACTAAGAGTAGGTACTTATTTTGAATAAGTACTTACTTCACGACCACTAAAAAAGTATGTTCTATATAGTATGAATATGTTTAATCCGGTCGTATTACATTCGCCATGTTGTCATTGATCTACCAGCGTCAGTTGTGTCGCTTTACTGCTACTGGTTAATTTTGTGAATTTGGACGTACTTCTTTTGTCACATACTATTTTTCGCCTACTATAAGGAAGTATGCAATCCCGGATGCAGCCTTGGAGTGAACCAAAAATTTTACTAAAGTGGAAAAAAGTAAAGTTGCGTCTCAAATGACGCACTATACACTATGCACTTATACACTAATTATGTACTCAACCGTGTAGTGTAATTTTTTAAGGTTACGTTGTCATTCAACATCGGAGTCTGATGGTTCTCCTCCTCCACATAATTAACGATGTGCCAGTTGAGTGTATGAAGTGTCCAACATTCCACTGACCTGCTCCGTACGGGATTCGAACCGTGGTCTCTGGCGTGGGAGGCGGGCGCTAAAGGACGCCAGCGCTAAAGCCTTAAGGAGGCTAAAGACAGCAGCCCCTAGATTTAGTTGCTAGAGCGCCTCTTGAAATCAGGGGAGTGAGGTTTACACGCACGTTATAATCACCCCCCTAAACCTCACTCCTACCTGGGTCACTGCACCAAATGTAACCGGTTCTACTGACCAGCTATGAGTAGGACTTAAACCGTGGTCCCCGACGTGACAGGCAAACGCTCTAACAAGAAGGACAAAGACAGCAGCCTCTCTAGCTTCAGTCGCTAGAGCGCCTCTTGAGATCAGGGGAAGTTTACACACACAGCTCTTACTGGCCCTACGGCAGTTACACACACCTCATGTTTTTGGTTAATTAGGTGCAATCTGGGTATTTAAAGTGTACTGAACCTGAACATTACTCAAACTATTTATACTACAAAACAGCATTGAATAGTGCATATGTATGCGAATTGGGACACACCTCAAGTTAGATATAAGTTAAAGGGGTGGTAAAGTATGATTTCACTTTTCTAACTTTAGTGAGTGAGAAATGTTGCTGTTTGAGTATAAACAACATTTGCAAAGTTACAACGCTCAAAGTTCAAAGCAAAGGAAGATATTTTCTTTTAAAGAAAAGGACTACAACAAACGGCTGGTAGGGACTACACAACATTCCTCTGGGGTTAGTGACATCAGCAAGCCTAAAATGTACATAAACCCCGCCCCCGGGAACACAGTCCATGTTGAGAAGAGGAAAAGTTGTTGTATAAGAGTACATTTGTAAGTCAAACTTTAGCATCCATCTTTTCACATGCAATAGAAAGTCACTCTGTGTGCATCTCACAACAGTTCCTATACGAACGATTTATAGATTACCATGACAGAATATGCTAATTGAAGATAGTTAACTCCACATCAGCAACATAAATTCATCAACTATTCATCGACGTCCTGTTGCATTCTACGTGTTGTCACTTCTTCTTAAGTCTCTCCATCTTTGTCTGACTCCGTTTTAACATTAAAGACAGAACAGTTTCTATAATTTTAGTGTGTCTGCGTGAGGTAATCGCAGCTGCTAACATACATGAGCTCTTGAAACCCCGCCCTCTGCAGCAGCTCATTTGCATTTAAAGGGCCAGGCACAAAACGGTGTGTTTTTGCAAACCCTCAAAAAGTGACAACTTTAACATGCTATATAAAAATATCTCTGGGGTATTTTGTGTTAAAACTTCACACACACGCTCTGGGGACATCAGAGATTTATTTTACATCCTGTGAAAATGGCATTTTACCACCCCTTTAAGTTGAAAATTTTATTTTAGCACGTAATATGCCACAGCAGGATTTTATAAGGACCATATGACAGGATTGCAACATAATGTAAAAGCACGTCTTACTTAAAGTTGTCTATACACATTAAGCTGCGTTATAAAAAAAAATAATGTTTTAAACAAAAAAACAATCTGAGCTATGCTTTCTTATTTGATAAAGCCAGACAATTCAAACAACAACGACAAATATAACAAAATGCTAAGCAATGGTTGTGTTTTCAGTTTCATTGTGGACTGCTAAAGCAGCTGTGCAGTTTGTTAAAGAGCTTTGTTCTTTACACTGTACTCTCTCTCTTTCTATTTCTCTCATTATGGTGCCACAGCTGTCTGGCCACCCTCACCGTCTCGCACCCTGCTATTTCCAGGCAGGGTCTCTTCTGTATGGTGTATCTCCGTTGTCTGCGGTGTGTTTGCTGTGTAAGCAGTGTTCAGAAGCCTGAGGCCATTCAGCAGCATATGGGAGACCGGGTGGGAGGAGATGTGAAAGGGCAGATGTGAGGGGGGAGAGAGTTTAATGCGTTTAGCTGGGCGGACTGAACTCAGACAGCGTGTATCACCTGGTCTGTTTGAAGTGGTTGACGCATAGACCAAAGAACAAAATTTCTTTAAAGTTTCGACAAGCCACAGAAAACAGAGAGGACACCGCCAAAGAAACTTGATGAACCGATAAGGGAGGGGAGCGACTGATATCATTTCCTTCTATATGCGATAGACAGTCTGTCCTAGTTTTTATTTAAAGCCTACTACTTTTCTATGCTAAAAAAGCTCAATGACAGACTGTTTCTCTTTCCTTGCTGGTGTTTTTTTTTTTTTTTGACTAGCTTATGTACAACACCCTTCCTACAACACCTTTACATGGTTATGGGGTTAATTAGGGAGCCCTTACATTCATTTGTTGTCATTTAGAGTACATTAGAGCTGCAAATCCAGGAAGCCTTGGCAAACAAGTCCCACCTAGACAAAGATAGAAAAGGATTGTGCAAATGTGTTAATGGCTCTAAATTGGCTTGTAACAAGAACTCCACCTTTTGCAAATGTTAGTTCATCAGTAACTCCTGTAATGTGTTTTAAACTCAGGTTGATTGGATATAAATATAATGGGTGGGTCATATGCAGATTCATGGAAATTAATCATTTCTTCTAATCTAAATGAAGCAATTAAAGTGGAAAAATCTATGCATGCCAGAACTGCAAGCAAATCAAGTATCTAATTTCCTGTGAATCTCGGTTCGTTGTAACCTGCAAGATGTTTTGCAGGTTATTTGCATGGAAATATCAATAATAATGTGATGTCAATTAGAGCTAATAAAATTAATGCACAGAATAAAGAGGGTAGGAAAAAATATATGTGATCTACTTTTGTGTTTGCTGAGGATTTCAGCACAGAGCGTCTACGCAGCTCTCTGCACACTCACAGTGACGAAGGGGAATTTGTCACGTAAGCTGAATTATCCAAAGCAGGCCAAATGTAGGTGACTGAGTATTTATACCCAGAGGATATTTTAGCCAGCTCTGCTTTATTTTTAGACGAAGCCATCTGAGCAACGATCACATGCCGTTGACACAGTCACACATATTGTTCAGAAACACAAACATTTTGTAGCAAATCCATATGACGTCGATGTTGCCTTAAAAGGGAAGTATCCAGATTTAGAGTTCAATCTGCTCAACAATGTTGGGTGTGAATTGAATTTTAATGCTTTGATGAATAATGCTGAAAATGTTCTGTTGTGGAACAGATTGTTCTTGCACTGTATTATTATGCAATGTTTTCTTCTGAAGCATTGATGTTTCTCGTTGAATGTAATCAGTGGGGTCTTAAATTGAGATGATCCAAAGGGCATCTTGTACTTTAACACCCCATTCTCATGAAAACACGTTTATGTTTTTTTTTGCAAATTCTTGACTATTTGATGAGTACAAAAAACACATGATTTCTAGGAAAAATTTTGCAAATCGTTCGTGATCATACAAATTTGCCACCAATTTGTCATAACGCTAAATATTTATGTAAGTTTTACTCGGCCAGTTTAGCTTTAAGCAGGTAACTTTTGCACATTGTGCAGTACGTGTTATACTGTACGCATGATGGAAATAGGTGAAAGTTTATAGTAAGTGGATTAGGAAAGTCCATGGATGTGTTTCAACATATACTCTCTCTCTCTCTCTCTCTCTCTCTCTCTCTCTCTGAACATCTAGATTAGATTAAACTGTGCTTTAGAGTTATTGGAAGGAGCTGAACATGGACTTGCACATCATGTTCCCTTTTTGAAAAAACTTGTTCAGAAGAGCTTGTGTCGCAACTTACTGTGTTGGATAATCATTCGCACATTGACTATTTTCTGCTCTTTTTGTCAATTAGATTCGAAAGTCAGAAACCACAAAGGCCATATCACTGACAGTTCGACTATCCTTCCTTTAGTGCAGCACAGCAATCACAACAGATGAGTATAAAGATCAATTAATATCAGGACAAATTTCTTTCAAAATACTCTCACGTCATGAAGTCTTCCCTTCGCAAACACGCGCAGACAGCGCACATGAAAAGCCAATCCATGTCACTAGGCCACAGTTACCAAGATTTTGCAAAGAAGACATATTTGTAAATTAGTTCATTTCCTTTGTATCCTTATACATTGCAAAGCTGCAGAGCTTACGTCCCCTTTGCAACATTGATTAATTGGATATAATTGGATATTTAAGTGTGCATGCTCATTTCCACCATTTTTACTTTTAAATGATCTACAACACCATTCAAAAGTTACAAAATCTATATTTTTTATTCTGCAGGGATGCATAAAATTGGTCAAAAGTGACAGTAAAGACATTACTGTAGTTTACAAAAGATTTATATTTCATCTATTCATCAAAGAATCGTGGAAAAATAAAATGTCAGTGTCAGTTTATAGACGGGAATTTCTCGTGTCGCGCCGCATTCAATGTAGACGGCATCACTGATTATAATGGGTTATATTTGCTTTTGTCGCATTGCATTATGGCACTCAATATTTCACAATATCTCCAAAATTTGGATCATTAGTGTATTTCACTCAATATATAATCTTTAAAAACACTGTTGTTTTTGTTTAAAGATGTACCTTTAACTGATCTAAAAATGAATATTTTTTTCACACTGTTCATTATAATGTATAAAAAATCACTTGTAAGCACTTCATTTAAAAAAAAAGTTTAGAATTAATATCAGAGATTCAGAAATGCAGATTTGTATTATCGGTGTATCAGTTACACAAACATAAATTCTATGATTTATTTCTGCTAAATCCAAGCACTGTCTGTCAACTGTTCCAATACCTGGAAGTAACCATTGGCACCTGGATTTTACAATTTAGGTTAGGGATTGTTTTGTTAAAACTGAGGCTGTACACGGCATGAAAAAGTGACGTGCCCACATTCATCAGAGGATGTTCCCATTTTTGTTGTGTCCCTTGAGAAGACAAAAGAACAGATAGAAAAGATAGAATAGGTTGTGTAAGTGGGTCAATACATAGCCGTTGTGATGTATAACCTGGTGCCAATGACCTCTTTCAACATTATGCTGTGTAAGAAGTGTCCCAATTTTAGGAACACTAGAGTGTGCTTGTCACATGTTGAGAAGACTATAGGTTATGAAGACCAGAGACTAGAAAAAGAAAGAATGAAGGGTGAAGGTGAACAAAGAGATGAAATAGGAAATGTCTTTCATGTTCACACCCACATCTTTGAATTCACATTCACAATTTGTTTTAAGGCGACAGTTAAATGTGCAGACAGAATTTCAAGGTTTACACCTTTTTTCTTTTTCTCTTTTTTTTGTATAAAAAGCTCACATTTAGCATCTTTAGTAGCATAGTATTTGTTTTGGTGACCTATATCTCCACACATGCACAATGCAGGGAAAAACTATGGCGCCATAAAAAAACCAAGATATTGTGACCACATATTTAAGGGTTAGTACAAATCGGTCATTAATTACTCACCCGCATGTTGTTCCAAACCCAAACGACTTTTGTTAATCTTCTGAACACAAATTAGGATATTTTTAATGAAATCTGAGAGATTTATGTCCCTGAAAGTCTATTTACCCCAAAAGAAGTAGAGGACGCAAAATAAATCCATATGAATCAAGTGGTTTAAACCAAGTCTTCTGAAGAGACATGATTTATATGATGAACAGATTTAATTTAGGCTTTTATTCACATTTAAAGCAAGCAAATATGGTAAATGGAAGCTCAACTTACTTGCATGATGCGCAAGAACAAACCTCATTGGTTCTTGAGGAAGCTCAAACGTGCCACGTAACATGCAAACATTAACCACATTGATAAGCAAACATGTTTGAGCTTCCGTTTACCACATTGTGCTCTAAGTATGTTAGTCAATGTTGGGTGAATACACTTTCAAATTGAGGGACAGAAATTGTGGAATATTGACATTGTGGAATATGCTGCACTATTCCAGTCAGGCTACGTCTACATTAATCCGGATACTTTTGAAAACAGTGTTTTCATTTCAAAAACGCTCCCCGGCGTCTACACTAGCTAGCATTTTCAAGTGTTTTCCAAAAGTTCATTATTCACACTGAAATGTCTGAAAATGCTTTAATTGCCTTAGTGCGCATGCATAAAACATAATAAAAAAATCACAAGATGATACCAAGAGAGCAGGCATTATAAAGTTCTCACGCTATTCTTCTGGCAACATTGTTTTATTATAGCAAAATATATCCACTCCGTGTTGCGTCCAGGCTGCACTAAAACACGTGTGGTCTTAAAAGCAATTGTCAGCTTGTTTGCAGCAGGAAAGCAATTGCAAGTAGCCTACATTTTCTGTCATCTTTGCAGGAATGCAATATGACGATTCTACAAAGGAACATTTCTCTTTAGCAACACTATGATAGTGGATGTAATTGAGTGCAATCATTCAATCCTACATTGCACCGCAATAACGAGTATACAGCCGACGTATGTTCAACGGCTGTCCGAATTCGCTCACTTGTTTTCATTCAGTCCTTCAAGTGAAATGTATTAGTAGACTAACGTAGGAATATTAAATGAGGGTTTAGGGGGCGATTTCGGATTTAGCCAGTCTCAGTGTGGATGGAAGGCCAAAAAACGGCCAGAAAAATATGCGTTTTCAAACAAAAATGTATTATAGTGGACAAGACCTCAGTATAAGCTCTGACATAAGCTGCATATTTTGGAAAATGTAGTAGCCCAAGTCATCCGGGTAGAAACAGTAAAATTACTTGGATCTTTTCCTTTTGGTGAAAAACCTGAGAAGTATTAGACAAAAGTCTAGATTAAACAGTTGAGATCTCACTTGGATCTTTCTTTTCTACAGAGATTAGCCTACCTCAAATTGATGATTCTTATAGATAACAGTAAAGTTATCCGAACAATGTAACTGAAAACGAATGACTGAAATAAGTGAGATGACCTAGATAAATCTTCTTTTTTTTTTGTACACAGTTGCATAAAATGTTAAGAATAGTCAATACTTAAACATTTATTTTTATGATAAAATTAGCAAGTTAAAAAAATGGTTGATTTTATCTACTTGGAAATGAAAGCTTTAGCGTAAGTTCTACCAGAGAGTCTCGGGAGGCAAAATAATGTAACAAGCATGCATTTATTAACAGCCCAGCAAGCAAGTATTGTGATATAAAGTTATTTAGATATAAAGTTATAAAGATATAAAGTCCGTAGCTCGCAATCCGAGGGTACGGAATCGGCATTTCCTGCCTGAAGACGAAGGCAGGGGTGCAGCCGACCCCCAGGGAGGTATCGGAAGGGACCATCCTGGTGGTGGTGGGGAGGATGGAGGTGAATGTAGGCGTCAGCATCTGCGAACAGACATGTGTAAGTGCCGATCTTTTATACTACAAGTATTAGAACACTGGATATGTGAAGGTAATAAGTGGTGTAACAATTGAGTCTTCCCGTCAGAACTAGTTTTCTTATATGAAATCAATCTGCCTCTTTTCACAAACTGAACAGAACAAATAAAAAGAGCTGAAATATTGGTCCCTGATGAGAAGCGTGGCCTATTTTAGCATGTATAGTATTGTATAGAAATACTTTACATTGAAGTGTTTCTCTGGTGGTACTGGATAAAATAACATTTCCATGACCTTGCTTAACATACACAAAAAAGATGCCAAAGCAAGAATCCTTGTTTTCAAAGTATGCTCTTGCAGTTGCTAGGCATATATTGAACTGAGCTGTAGGTTTGGCTGGGATCTGAGGGAACAGGTGTAGGCCTCATCTCTGCTAGTCACTGCATCGTTGAAGCAACTGTCTGGACCACAAAAACACACTCCTGCTGCCCGTCAAGAAGATGAAATCAAACGTCTACTATTTCAAAGGATTAAAGTGCTCAAAAGGCACACTTACTCACACAAAGGGGACTACGGGGAATTCTGTGGCATTATTTTAAAGATGACTCTTTAATGAGCACAGCTGTCTCTGTCGACTCCTGATAAACCAGTGGAAGACATTTGTGAGGGGCATTATGTCCTCGTCACAGCTGTGCAGCTGCAGCATGGAGCACGATAGGCATTCCAGGAATGGTTGGAATATTTAGTGGTTTTATTCTGGAGCCTTGAGTCAATCTCTGTGACTTCGTCATTGGCTCAAAGACTTAGAAAGAAAACATTTGTTATAATTCATCACTGTGTGAGCTGCAGAATATGAAGTCATGCAAGCTTGTACTGCAGCTATTTAAGACTGGCATGTGATGAAATCCTTTCAAACACCTTTAAATATTAGCTGTTATGTTTAATTTTAAAGGCCATTGTACAGTATAATTGTTTGGGCTATGCCAATTGTAGTGAGATTAATGTGTGCTGGATGATTCCAAGCTACAATCGCTTTATCTAGATGTTAGTCCTTCGATTTAAGAACTTTGGTCCTCAAAAAAAAATTCTCTTTGTACCTCAACCATTATTTTCAAAAAAAAAAATGTAAGTATATTTTGCAAGGTAAATCGTTTTTTAAAATTTGAAATCATGAATGCAACCTGCAAACTTGCCTTGTCATAAAAAGGGAAAAGTATCTAAAATTTTTATCGACTTATTGACTTTGACACATGGGGTTCTATCCGTGATATAATTTCCTGTTTTGTCTTGTTTTTGCATGTTGGACCGAATTTGGTGGATGAATGTTTTTCAAATACTAATAAGCAGTGAAGCAGTTTAGATGATCAACTGATGATCATGGTCATCACAGAATATGTGGATTCTAATCTGAATTGCATTTTAGTGTATTCTTTAATTTTTTTAAAAAAAATGCATTTTTAGAGTAAATTAGATAGCACAAAAATAAGCATCATGTCTCTGAAATGTTCACAGACTTTTAAATTGCTTGTAAACACATGTTCAATAAGTATTATTAAATGTAGTAACTGTCCACTTTAAACATAATCACTTAGTATGGGATGCCCCATTTCTAAAAATACACTGATACAAGTAAACTGTATTTTGGTCCCGTCATGTGTTCAGTAGCGTTCTGGAATGGACCAGCGAAGGCCAGTGAGGATTATGGGAGTTTCCTACAACTCTGATCACTACCTTTTCACATGCAGGTTACATACAGGTTTAGTGTAATGAGATAAGGGGCTATTTTTAGTACCCTTATATCTGTTTAAAGGACAGACTGAACTATTTTTAGTAAATCTTTGGCTTGTGATGTCTATATTTAGCTCGTTCAGTTTCCAAATGCAGGAACATTCCAGCCCGAAATATTTGTTCATGTCCTAAGTGTACACACCAGGGTGTTTATTTTAGCATCAAAGCGAGAAACAACCATATGGTCAGTGTTCATAAGCTGCCCTGAGGGAAATCGTCTTTTAGAAGCAACTTGCCTGTTTTTCTGCACATTTCCTGTGTGGAAGGAAGTATTTTTGTATCATCTTCAAATTTTATTTGTTCTGGTGCAATCAATAAGTCCATCTGAATTGCAAAAAAAAAGCTGTGATAATACATATGACAGCAACTAAAGATTTGGTATTTCACAAAGATTCCCGTTCTCTGTGAGTTTTGCAGCTCTAGCTGTA
This sequence comes from Phoxinus phoxinus, assembly GCF_949152265.1. Classification (NCBI taxonomy): domain Eukaryota; kingdom Metazoa; phylum Chordata; class Actinopteri; order Cypriniformes; family Leuciscidae; genus Phoxinus; species Phoxinus phoxinus. The sequence goes on from NC_136890.1 coordinate 17,963,755, forward strand.
TTTTGCTGGTCTGAGAGGAAGCTCTGCATGATCTATGGAACACGGTTCAGCTCTGCTGCCTGAGGTGGTGCTGTGGTTTGGATGAGTTTGAAGGGGAAGCACACCATACTAATTTCAGCTGCAGCTGAAGCTGTGTCATATCACACTAATGATGCTGACATACACAAAGTCAGCTGAACTACATTCAATATATGAGCAACATCCACAAACCTCACAAACCCTGATATAAATCAAGATGGAGCACTGTATGTGAATAACTACACAGTGCTCAGCAATAAAGTACCAAACGCTGCATATATGTGATAAAAGAATTAGGTGACATTTTGACGAGCTGTGCAGGTCGTGCATGGTTTCAGGTCAGGCTGAGGACAGGGGAGCGTAACAGCGAAGGATCTGGGCTGCTAATACAAAAGTTGCAGGTTAAATTAATCCCACATATAGCACTTAACCTCAAACTACTCTGGGAGGCTGTCCATGCAGTGTCAATCACTTGAGATAAAAGCACATGCTAATGCTAACTCTAAATGTTGACAGTTTTGATTTATAGGAAACTGTTGCTAATTTAGCAAATGGACATTTAAAGAACTAAAAGTTAGATGTTTTATTGCTAAAACATTTCATAATTTTCACTATGAGCAGGGATGCCGAAACCAATTGGGGTGAAATTGGAAGAGGATTGAGTGGCCTTGTTGTCTAATGACCTTATGGCACAGAGAGGCTCCTACTTAGTTAAAAGAAAGGCCTTTCCTCTTATTAACAAAGATTTAATTTAATTAAGTGCAGCAGATGCCTAGATGGCAGTGTGATCAACAAACTCCCTTGATAAGTTCTGCTGTGACCAACAGATGTCTGTGCTCGCAGCACTGCAAATAGGTCATAGTATGTCCCGATTCCTTTGGGTCATCAAAGGGCCCTTTTTTTTTCTTTTTTGCCTGCACACACTTCTCACTTTTATTTATTTACAATATTCTTTTCAACAGCAAATTATTTGTAGTGTGTATTGACACTTTCCCCGACCATTAGATGCAAAGAATACATTTTATTCATAGCCTAATAGCATTTGTTATTACTTTTGGTGATAATTAAAATAAAATGCTTCTTGCTTAAAAAAAAAAAGTAAATGTTTGCTGGACAAAAAAAAAGTTGCATAACTGACTGGCTCCAGGTACAAAGGAAATAAGTAGAGTAGCTGAATTAGTATTGTATGTTTATTTGACATTTTATGTATTTAAATGTAATGCAAAAGGGATGTTTCCACAGAAGCTTCTTTAGTTAAGGTCATGAGTCAATAAATGCCAGCCACAAATTTGTTTTCATTATTTAGACCACAAGTCTGCGCGGTCTAACCAAAACCTTTACACATCAGTGAATCATCAGCCATGACAGTATATATGTGCGATTTGAATGGTTAATGTTTGCTACCCGCGCCACCACCCACGGTCATGTACAGTATGAGAGTCAAGTATACAGCATGCACACTCTTTTATTTGTGTGCTATGGGAAAACTAATAAAACAACACTGAGCTGGTGGAAGTTGGAGGGATGTTTAGGTGTATCATTGCAAAGTGCATTACAGTGCATCTATTTTTGTCAAATTATCAAGCTGCTGTATTCTTCAGATACTATTGTGCATCAATAATAGTGCATAGAACCCTCTGACATTTACAAAAGCTAGCAGATCAGTTGGCGGCACCTGGGAGAAATGTACTTTCGGGACTTCGTAATGACTCATCAGAGTAAGATGTCTAAGCGGTAAGAGAAGCACAAGGCCTGATCGTATTACCTTGTTCAAAGATTAATGGCAGTGCAGCAACTGTAAAGACACAGAGTGCTGTATCATAGCTGGACTGATCAAGAGATGAGTATAGAGATTTCATGTTTTGTGATTCAGTTTTGCAGAAATACCGCTCTTTGGCCCTTTCTTTCTTTGATGAACTTTATGCATATTATTACATATGTTATGTACAATGTTAGTGTGCAATTTCCTGTTGAAAAAGTAAGAAAAATTTCATCAATCCCAAACATACTTCCTAATTTAAAAAAAAAAATGCATTGATGACTCATTCATAACAAATTTAAGAAATAAAAAGGAAACTTTGAAGAAGTAATGAATAAAGAAATTAACTTTTCCTTGAGCTTTTGGCATATAAGAGATCAACATACTATAAGAATATCCTGTAAGTTTCAGAACGGATAATTTTTATTGAAACCAAGCCTAGAGAACGACTCGTTGTGGAATGTGCCTATCTGTGAAATCCAGATCACTGGACTAAAAATAACATTACCTTCCTAAGGATAATGTGATTATTTATTTTTTAACAATGTGAATGTCTCATTTGAGCATTATTTATTTGTATTCGCTACATTTAACTGTGGATTTCTTCGGCAAATCAGTCCCAATTTCGGTGCAGGTTTTGCAAACAGACTTTACTCGACTGTAATGCCACAACATGTAAGTAACTGTGTTAAATCTGAATGCCTGATCTGATCTGTGAACAGCGATTTCTAATATGTACAGTCAGATGCATTGTGTTTGCACAAAAATGTCTGTGATTGGCTATGCTCATCACTGCAACCTTTCATACCACACGATCTATAAATGCGTGCACATAACTTTTTCAGTGAGTTACTCAGGTGAGTACCAGGAGATGGTGTTTGGTACTCACCCCATACACGGGTTTCTGTGCAACGTCATCACATAGATGCGCGCGCATCTAAGAGGCAGAAAGCAACACTCTTTACGGCTATATCTAGCAGAAGCAGAGATGACGCGGAGCTGTTGTGCAGTAAACTAACCTAAATAAATAGAGTATGTCAGGTTTTTATGATTCGCAAACTTAGTTGGACAATTTCATACTAGTCAACTAACTAACGTTTTACATAATGTTATATTAATATGCAAATGAAACACAAGCAAACAGATCCAACTCTGAAATTGCAGTTTATTATTGAGTCAACAAGAATTTACAAACAATGCGAAATCTACGTTAATTACAATGTTCTTTTACAGAACTCGGCATAACATATAGCGGTCTTGCCTCTAGGATGCGCGCGCATCCGGTATTGTTTGTATACAAGAAACCTGTGTATATGTAGCGTGGCCACAGCTGTCAATCATGATGTCACATTCCCGTTTTTATAGCATAAAAATAAATAAATAACTAAAACCATACTTTTTTTTTTTTTTTTAAGAACACTTAAATTTACATCAGTGTGAAAAAAACGACCTAAAATGATAGAAAATGCCTTTGGAAAATTTTTTTTTGAAGTGTTATTTGATTGTTCATGTCACAGTGTCTGGTTTGAGTTCCCTGGGTCACCACTAGATGTCCTCCTTCCCCACGGTGTTTGTCACATTCTGAACTACATTCCCCACGATCCTTGTTCTTCATTGCACTCAGCTGTCCCTTGTCACTAATCATTGCACTCAGCCAATTCCCCATTAGCATTGTCATTTCCCTGTGTATATAACCCTGTCTGTTTTAGTATGTGTCACGGAGTCCTTGTTATTTATCACACCACTTCTGAGTTCTGCTTTGTTGCCCGTTTTGTATTGTTTTATGTTTTTGGATTGCTTCTCTGGTTTTGACCCCTGCCTGGACTGTTTACGAGTACGGATAACCCAATAAATACTGCAAATGGATCTAACCCCTGCTTCCCGTGTGTGGTTCGTGACAGAAGGACTCCGTCATGAATAGATCCAGCGGTAGGGGTTTTCGTGGCTCTTCCCCAGCCATCAAGAGGGGAGGTTCGAAGGAGGTTCCACCGCGGATGAACATTTTTCAATGTTTTGCACTATGGGCCCATCAAACGGAGGAGATCATGGCGACCAAATCCCCTGAGCCTCCTTCAGTCAGACAGGAATCTTTTGAAGGAACCCGCCTGGCCAAGTTTTCTGGGACCCGTGGAGGCCGCAGGGGAGGAGGTACTAGAGGCGACTTCCAGCACCACTCTTCGCCTCAGTCTCTCTTCCACCCTGGGCCGGTGATGCTCAACCCAGAGCTCCCTTCACCGTTGTTCCTGTCCCGCCTGGAGCCTACTCCTCGCCATCGAACACGGAGGAGGAGGAAGACTTCCTGCCTCAATGACCCGGAGGCCGTCCCCTCCGAGCAGCCCGCTGTCGTCCCGGAGGCCGTCCCCTCCGAGCAGCCCGCTGTCGTCCCGGAGGCCGTCCCCTCCGAGCAGCCCGCTGTCGTCCCGGAGGCCGTCCCCTCCGAGCAGCCCGCTGTCGTCCCGGAGGCCGTCCCCTCCGAGCAGCCCGCTGTCGTCCCGGAGGCCGTCCCCTCCGAGCAGCCCGCTGTCGTCCCGGAGGCCGTCCCCTCCGAGCAGCCCGCTGTCGTCCCGGAGGCCGTCCCCTCCGAGCAGCCCGCTGTCGTCCCGGAGGCCGTCCCCTCCGAGCAGCCCGCTGTCGTCCCGGAGGCCGTCCCCTCCGAGCAGGCCGCTGTCGTCCCGGAGGCCGTCCCCTCCGAGCAGCCCACCATCAGTCCTGCCACGGCCAAGAGAGCGGTCTTCCTCTTTTATGCGGTGGCGGTACTGCATGCGTGGAGGAGGCACGTCACGTCTGCCGTTCCAGAGACTGTCCACGTCACGTCTGCCGTTCCAGAGACTGTCCACGTCACGTCTGCCGTTCCAGAGACTGTCCACGTCACGTCTGCCGTTCCAGAGACTGTCCACGTCACGTCTGCCGATGCAGAGACGGTTCCTGGGCCAGAGGCTGTTCCCGTCAGTCCTGCCACGGCCAAGAGGGCAGTCTTCACCTTTTACACAGTTGCTGTCCTGCGTGCCTGGGCTGCACACACCACCAAGATGGCAGCCTCCAGTCTGGTTGGAACCCCGGACACTGTGCTTCAGTCGGTGTCTGTTCCTGAGCCTGAGCTGGTGCCTGTTCCTGAGCCTAAGCCTGTTGCAGTTCCTGAGCCGGTGGTGTCTGTTGCAGTTCCTGAGCCGGTGGTGTCTGTTGCAGTTCCTGAGCCGGTGGTGTCTGTTGCAGTTCCTGAGCCGCTGGTGTCTGTTGCAGTTCCTGAGCCGCTGGTGTCTGTTGCAGTTCCTGAGCCGCTGGTGTCTGTTGCAGTTCCTGAGCCGCTGGTGTCTGTGACTGTTCCTGAGCCAGGGTCTGTCCCTGTCCCGCCTTGGTCTTCACCGCCATGGCCGCCCGAGTGGTCGTCTTCACCCTGGTCGTCTCCGCCGTGGCCGCCCGAGTGGTCGTCTTCACCCTGGTCGTCTCCGCCCTGGCCGCCCGAGGGGTCGTCTCCGCCCTGGCCGCCCGAGGGGTCGTCTCCGCCCTGGCCGCCCGAGGGGTCGTCTCCGCCCTGGCCGACCGAGGGGTCGTCTCCGCCCTGGCCCCCCGATGGACTGTCGTCTCCGACCTGGCCCCCCGATGGACTGTCGTCTCCGCCCTGGCCTCCCGATGGACTGCCGGTTTCGCCCTGGCTGCCGGCTAAGTCGTCACCCCTTGTTCATGTTCCCCTCCATGGACCTGGCCCCCCGTCCCGCCCCCTGATCCTCCACCATTTCACCTCCCGCCTGGACTTTGTTTTGTCTGTTATGTCTTGGAGCGTCTGGTAGCCGCTCCGTAGGAGGAGGGTTATGTCACAGTGTCTGGTTTGAGTTCCCTGGGTCACCACTAGATGTCCTCCTTCCCCACGGTGTTTGTCACATTCTGAACTACATTCCCCACGATCCTTGTTCTTCATTGCACTCAGCTGTCCCTTGTCACTAATCATTGCACTCAGCCAATTCCCCATTAGCATTGTCATTTCCCTGTGTATATAACCCTGTCTGTTTTAGTATGTGTCACGGAGTCCTTGTTATTTATCACACCACTTCTGAGTTCTGCTTTGTTGCCCGTTTTGTATTGTTTTATGTTTTTGGATTGCTACTCTGGTTTTGACCCCTGCCTGGACTGTTTACGAGTACGGATAACCCAATAAATACTGCAAATGGATCTAACCCCTGCTTCCCGTGTGTGGTTCGTGACAGTTCAGATATATTTATTTGTATAAATGAAATATAATTCATCTTTATTAAAGAGCAGTGAATTTTCTCGTTTTATTTCGTTGTTTGATCAATATTAAGTGTACAGAAAGCATTAGGTTTATTACGCACTGTCACTTTAAGACCGAGTGTGCAGATCCAATTGACCGTTCGCAAAACCCCGCCCTCTAACGGTTCTCGTCCAATCCTAGCTCAGCAACTGTAACTAGGAGAAGGACCTCCGTCAAACATTCCGATTTTAGCAAGATAGTGCAATGATGCGCCTATGGCAGTGAGGTCTGCACGGGCTTAAAACTTGCTGTATTTTATGATTGCTTGCAACTATTATTAAAAAATAGGCTACATGTACAAACACCGTTTCACTACGGCACTGCGGCCCCCTCATCAGTCAGCAAACAAGAGAAAAAAAAGAGAAAAGCACGGACTTACTAACTTAATTAAGAAACGTTGATGTGGTTGAACAGGAACACAGTCACAAATTCCTCTGGAACTCAAGCATTAAACTTCAAAACAAAGTTCGCGCAGTTGCACAACTATTTACACAAACATATCCTTCTCAGTAGGCTACGAGTTATGAATGAAGAGAACAGCATCGAGAGTTGGTTTCAGCGCGTCCTCTGATTGCAGTGTTGTGACTGAAATAGCGCGCGCGGGAGCACATGCGCAAAACAGTTTTGTAAAATGATATATGATCAAATAAAAATGATTGATATATAATTTTACAAAACTGTTTTGTGCATGTGCTCCCGTGCGCTATTCTGTCTATACTTTCTGTCGTGCCCTGGAGGATATGTCTGCTGCATTACTCCAAAACCAATCACTTAATGTATGGATCTCAACCCAGCCATGGCTATGGTTCTCAATTGTTTGACGGGCGTAGTAACAATAACTAAGGGGCGTGGCTTTTGCGAACGGTCAATTGCGGATGCATTGCACTGTACGTTCTGTAAAGACATAACCGGCTGTGTTTACGTGAATACTCTCCAAAACGGACATTTAGACATAATGTTGTGTGTATTTGTCCATTCAGACACGAAAGAAAGCTCAATTCAGTCCTTGCGCGCAGTGCGCTGTATAGCTGTCTGTGCATGGCTGCACGCTTCAGGTCGTGTGTGTGTGCGTGTGTGTGTCTGTTCGCACAGAAAAACATACCGAATAAAGCTCTCTTTCGCATCGTCACTCCTATTCAGATCTATCCATATGTCTGCTCTTCTCTTTCTCCCAGACGTTTACATTTTTAAACGATTTGAGACATGCATCAAGCGCATGCCAACTCCTGTGCCGCTGGTAGATCAGCGCCACGCTACAATTCAAATGTGCTAATCTTTCACAAACGCAAATCAGTTCTGACTGGATCTCTTCCCCAATCGTCCCTCCCTAACATTTCCGTCTTTTTATTCGTTGACGAAAATGTCAATACATTTTCGTCATAGTGGTCGTCATTTAAAACGGGTTTTTATTTAGTTATCGTCTCGTTTTCGTCTGGGAAAGAAATTAATTAACACTGCCTAGGTTGCATTTTGGCGACAGTTACACTTAAAGTACGCAAAGGCGCGCAGTAACGCATTCCTGATTTTTGTCGCCCATGCGTACCTGCGTAACAGTTATGTGCATCCCTAGATCTCAATATAATGCAATAGATAAATATAATGCTATAGTCAACCCTTTTCACAATTAGTTAACCTATATAAGAACGTGGTAAAAGTTTTTCGAAAGAGTTCCACATGTAATATTTAGCTATTTCCATATGCAGAGATGTTAGCCAATCACAGAAGTGGGCATTTACAGTGAAGGCTCACAGCAGACATGCCCCTTAAAACAGAGCGTTCAAATCAGAGGGCTAAAATCAGGATAGGAAAAATGCCTTTTATTTTTAAATTATGTAAATTTTTGTTGCAAAAATCATACTAACATTATAAGTGCACCGCAGGAAACATTATAAAACAATAAAACAATGCAGTTCATGACCACTTTAAATCTGGACATAAACCCTTTAAACATAAATCGCAATAGTTGATTGATAAATACACTCCTAAAGGTTCCAAAGGTTCGCAGAGATGCCATAGAAGAACCATTTTTGATTCCCCAAAGAACCTTTTAGTAAACAGTTATTAAAATAACCATATTTTTATTCAAATGAATAACATTTTAATAATCTAAAGAACCTTTTTTCCACTATAAAGAACCTTTTGTGCAATGGAATGGTTCCATAAATGTTAAAGGTTATTCATTGATCGAATAAAGAACATGCATTTTTCAATAGTGTAGTAGGCATTATTTACCATTGTCCAGGACACATTAGGATGGAAGTCTTTACATCAATCATTTTAATGAGTTTTTGGTGAACACAAATATGCTTTGAGTGATCTGAGGAATCACAAAACACACTTGTGTATGTCTAGATATAGTGCTGTCCACTAGGGGCATTAGACACAGTAATTGTTCCACAGAGAACATGTGAAATAATCAGTTATTTGTTGCACATTTAACTAATGTGCTTTCATCTAGTGACCTGTGGCTAGTGAGTAACACAATGGACTTCTTCAAGAGCAGCTAATAGGCCCTTCATGACATGGCACATGTTGACCTGCCCTAAGAGCTGACAGATCAGTGGTCAAAGTCAGTGGAGGGTTAATGAGTAGGTTGAGGTTAAGTTTAGGGTTGATCTAAGGATTTGACAATCTGCCCCTTGAACACCTCATGCCATAAAGAGCTAATACATCTATTAGGCTTTAGCCCAAGGGTTATGTGACCTGACCTTGTAGATGTCAACAACAACAAAAACCTGTAGACACATTTAGAAGGAAAAAAGCTATTTTTTGTAATGATCAGAATGAGATAAAATAATAATGTTTAAGAAATACTTTTCAACTTCATTGTAAAGAAGAACATGTATGTTAATGAGAGGTGTGAGTGTGTGTATGTTGAAGAAGGGGTCTTTTCTGTGTCAGGGTTCCCCTTATCATCATGGTTTCCTGTGTGCCGAAATCGAGCAGCTTTCTATACCACATAGTATGTTTTCCAGGAAAATACAACCCTGTTAAATTCTCGTTTCTCACTGTGATCAGAAATGGCCATGAGATGAGAAATGAATCCACTATGGCCTGGGAAACCATGCAGCGATCAATATCTATTAGGGAATGGAAAAGTACAGACATTATCATCCCATTTGCCTGTAACGGTAAACGGCTGTACATGTTTTGGAATCACAATTGTAACAAGGGCCCTCAACGTAGGTTGGAGCAATGGACCAGTTTCTAGGTCGGTGGAGAACAGAATATTGGCAGTAAATGAATCACAGACATCAAGTAAGGAAAGTATTTGTAATTGTAAATTGAATGGTCACATACATAAAATGGAACAGGATTTTAAACAACAACAACAATAATAAAACAAATAAAATTATACACAAATTATAAATTCTCTGTTGTCTTTGGGTTTTCTTATCTTATTCCTTTAAGATTTAAATTTCTTTCTTTTTTTCTTCTTTAAAACAATTTAATCAATGTTATCTATTTTATCTCTGTTTACATATATCTTTAGTAAGACTTTTATTAGATTGTTCTGTATTTTGGACAGGTCCCTGTCTTTCTTTTTTTTTACTTTTAGAGTTTAGGATTCTTATTCTATTTTGCTTTTAATGTTATAATTTCCTATACCGTGTTAGACAAACCAAATAATTTCCTTAAACAAAAATAAAATGGTGTATAACCACAATTTGACCAACTGAAACTTCTTTTCACAATGAAATGGTAAAAGGAAATTCAATATTTACATGTGACCCACATTCAATAACATTCAATAAACAACACTCTTGTTTTAACTCTTTGTGTGAATTGTCTCTTGAATAACGTCCAGAAAAATCCTTTAAGGCATCCAGTGGGTAAGTGCACAATCAGTTCAATCCTACCAGTTCGAAGAAGTGGTCCAAACAGAAAAGAAAAGTCCTCCTAATTGAAAAAGGTGATGTCTCTGGCGCAACGAAAACCTTGTGATACAGCAAAAGTGTCTTTTCCCCAGGCTCAGAAATCAGCATTCAATTTTGGTGGCTCGCCATCTCAAATCCATGAGAGAATTTTTCCAATGAAGCAATAAACCTGACCTGTTTTACCAAAACAGTGTCATTAACATTCAATATTATTTCTTTATAACTTTTCTGCTCTTTAAACAGTGTTTAAACATACATTTTCACTTTCATGACGAACGTGTGATATCTCACAGGCATATTGATAATGTGCAAATTAATATTCATTCATAGCTAAGCAAAAATATATTACTCAACATTTCAAAAATCATATTAACATTCAGAAAATATGCAAATAGACTTCACAGCGTGCATAATATGCATAACAACATAAAATACATCCTTTATAGAAAATAAAACACAAATAAACTCACCAAATCCCGAGTTTCAGTTTTTTTTTTAAACACCTTCAGATTCAAAGGAGCTTCACAATCGGCTAGAATCCGCACTTAAATCAGCAATCACCATTCTAAAACGATTTATCATCATCAACCACAAAGTATTATAAAGTTGCTTATAACCTTATTAAATGAATTTGAACAATATAAACCTTATTAATCCTTTCTGCATCACTCTCATCTCGTGTTCAGAGCGTCTCTCATCTCGTGTTCAGCGCGTCTCTCGCACTTCCGTGCGTCATCTGCTGACGTCATACGCAACTCGTGTACGTGTATTACCACATGTTCGGTGCTAGATTATAATGCATATTATTTTTATTTATACTTATTTAATTCACAATGTATATGAATAGATCGTTTCAACTTTTTAATTAAAAGTTTAACTATTAGAATACACAATTATATTATTTATTTAGCACCATTTTTAACATGGGTTACACCCTCCCCTCTTTAAATCCACGCAAGTCCCTTTGCGTTGTGATGATGCCTTCTAATCAGTGTTAAGGCCTATTTCTTAGGGTGTTTAACCGATCTGGGTTGCTCTGTTAATGTTTCAATGAAAGCTGTGTTCAACCCTTGCAGAAGAGATTGAATAATAGATACCATGGGATTTCCCAACTCAGGGTAAGTCAATCTTTTGGATCTTTGTCTCACTCTTTTGGACTTCCTTAATCTACTTTCAGCTTCACATTCATCTGACTCTGTATCTTCTTCAGGTGTTGCAGATTCAACTGGATCCACTCTGTCTCCTTCCACTGGAATATGAGGTATGGATTTTTGATTTTGTTCTGTGTTAGTGTTAGTTTCATTCACCATTCTGGAATTTGCAGGAGCATTCAAACTTTGTTGCTCTGTTTCAGACAGACATATTCTCTCTTCCAACATTTCCCTTTCAGGTATCACATCACTGTGCACGGAGGCTGGTCCGGAAGAAGACTGAGTTTCAGGTAAGTATGCTGGTTCAGGTAAGTATTCTTCATGTGTACCTTCAATGATGTTGGCACTGGCAAGGTTTGAATCAGGTTGCATCTGGGTAACAGGTTCAACATTTCTGACAGGAATTTTTCCTGATGTTCTCACAACGTCAAACTCCTTAACGAATCTCACTGGAGTGGTTTTGAAATTGGGCTCAATTTCTTGCACCAGATAATCATCGTCCTCTTCCTCATAATCCAGACATTGCTCTGAACTCTCTGGTTCTTCCTCATTTACTTCTCTCGGAACTGTTCTCCCTCTTTGTGACTTAAGTACCATTTTCTCTTCCTCCACAGAGGGTGACAAGAAACCACAAGGCAATAATAAGTCCCTATGGAGCGTCCGCAAAGGTCCTTCCTTTCCTTCTGGTTTCACGGTGTAAACAGGAAGCTCACCAGCACGGTTCACCACAATGTATACTTCAGAGTCCCATTTATCAGCCAATTTGTGCTTCCCTCTGAGACGCACATTTCTGACAAGAATTCGATCACCCTCATCAAGTGAAGACTCTGTCACTCTTTTGTCATACCGTGTCTTGTTCCTTGCTGCAACCTTTGCTGCATTCTTTCTGGCAAGCTCATAACTCTCCTGCAAATGAGTTTTCAAAGTTTTCACATACTGGGAATGGAACTCATTATGGCTGTTACTCACAGGTACTCTAAAAGCGAGATCTATTGGCAACCTAGGCTGCCGGCCAAACATCAACTCATATGGAGTGAACCCTGTAGTTTCATGTTTAGTGCAATTATATGCATGCACAACAGGCTTCACAAAGTCTCTCCAATGGGTTTTGTCTTTGTTTCTCAGAGTACCCAGCATACTCAACAGCGTTCGGTTGAACCGCTCAACCGGGTTTCCCCTGGGATGATACGGTGTGGTTCGGACTTTCCGAATACCGGCAATCTCACACAACTCTTTAATGGTCTTGCTCTCAAAATCAGGCCCTTGATCACTATGAAGCCTTTCAGGTATGCCATAGTGCACAAAGAAGTTTTCCCAAAGGGTTTTTGCGACTGTCTTGGCCTTCTGATTTGGTGTGGGGATCGCTACAGCGTACTTCGTGAAATAATCAGTTATCACCAAGATGTCCTTTGTATTGCTACGATCTGGTTCCAAAGATAGGAAATCCATACATACCAACTCAAGTGGCCTAGATACTTGAATATTCACTAATGGCGCTGCTCTCTCAGGTGGAGTCTTTCTGCACACGCACCGGTTGCATGTCTTGATCTTCACCTCCACATCTGTAGCCATCCTTGGCCAATAAAAACGGGCTCGAGCAAGATCAAGGGTTCTTTCCATACCCATATGGCCCATATTGTCATGCAGTTGCTCCATGACAATAGGCCTCAGATTCTTTGGGAGAACAAGCTGGTAAGTTGTATGTTCACCAACCACTCTTTTCCTATAAAGAATACCATCCTTCAGCTCTAACTTTTTCCATTCTCGCAGAAAAAATGGGAGTTCTGGTAATTCTTTCCTCAGTACAGGCAAAGATGGTTTCCCTGATTCCAGTTGCAAGACGACTTCTTGTATTGCTGGATCAGCTCTTTGTTTATCTTTCAGCTCTTGCTCTGTCATTTGAGGAACCACTGGAAATCCTTCAAAGCATTCATAAGTCTCAGGAATCGCCTCTGAACTCACAGAAAGGGACTCAATCAGAGGAATGTAATCACCGTCCTCAGCTGTGCGTACCAGATGTTTATCGTTGATAGCTTGGACTACATCAGTGGAGACCAAGACTGAATTCCCCTCCTCAGGTAAGTGGTGCAAAGTGAACTGACGTATGCGTTCCTGCTCCTTCTGTGATATCCTGTCGTTGGTAAGCATTCCATGAGGCCGTCTTGACAATCCATCTGCATCTAGGTTACTCTTTCCCGGACGATATTGAAGAGTGAAAGAGAATGTGGACAAGGCAGAAAGCCATCTGTAACTTGTCGCGTCCAGTTTTGCAGATGTCAACACATAAGTCAACGGATTGCTATCTGTGATCACTTTGAAATTGCTTCCATACAGGTAATCAGAAAACTTCTCCGTGACTCCCCATTTCAGGGCCAAGAACTCGAGCTTATGAGCAGGGTAACGAGCCTCACTCCTTGAAAGCCCACGGCTGGCAAAAGCAATTGCTCGCAGTTCTTCCCCTTGCTGCTGGTAAAGTGCGACACCTAGCCCGGTGGTGCTAGCATCGGTGTGCAACTCGTATGGCAGTGTGGGGTCAGCAAATCCCAATACGGGTGCTGTGGTGAGTTTCTCTATGAGCGTGTCAAAAGCCTGCTGACAACTTTCTGTCCATCTTCCTCCAAAAGGCACTTTAGGACTCAGGTAGGACGTTATCTTGCTCTTGCCTTTACAGTTCTTGCGGAGCGGTGGATATCCAACAGTCAAGTCATTTAGTGGCTTTGCGATCTTGGAGTAATCTCGGATGAAACGGCGATAATAGCCAGAAAACCCCAAGAAGGAACGTAATTCTTTGAGAGTTTTAGGACTTGGCCAGGTTTTAATAGTCTCTATTTTTTGAGGATCGGTTTCGACGCCATTCTGTGACACAATATGTCCTAAATACCTAACAGATGTCTGGAGAAATTTACACTTCTCTACTGAAAGCTTCAATCCATACTCTTTCAAGCGATTTAGGACATGCAAAAGACGGATTTCATGTTCTTCTAGTGTCTCAGAAAATATGATTAAATCATCCAAGAATACCAGAACTTCAGTGAGGTTAATATCGCCCATACACTTCTCCATAAGGCGTTGAAATGTACTGGGAGCATTCGTTATTCCCTGAGGCATTCGATTGAACTCCCAGAACCCAAGAGGACAAACGAAAGCGGTTTTGGGCTTATCCTTTTCCTCAACTTCAATCTGATAATAGCCAGACTTAAGATCGAGCACTGAAAACCACTTAGATCCACGGAGTGCCGAAAAGGCTTCTTCAAGATTCGGCAGTGCATATGCATCCTTTATGGTCTGTGTGTTCAATTTACGGTAGTCGATACACAGCCTCACATCGCCGTTCTTCTTTTTTACAACCACAATGGGTGACGAAAAGGATGATTCCGATTCCCGGATGATTCCAGCCTCAAGCAACTCTTCCAGATGTCGACGAACTGCTTCGAAGTCATCAGGATGTATGGGTCGGGCCCTGTGCTTAAAAGGAGTATTGTCATGTAGCTTGATGCTGTGCTTCACCTTGTCAGTTCGCCCAACATCGAAATCATGCATAGCAAAAACTTCTGACATGTCCCTTAACTTCTGGGAAATCCTCTCCTTCCATTCTTTGGTTAGTGGAGAGTCGCCGAAATCAAAGCAGAGTTCCTTAGTAGATTTATCTTCTCCATTGGAGGACACGTCACCCTTCGGAGTGCTCTTACTTGAAATTACTCTCTGTATGGCATGGACTTCCGCAATTACACTCTTTCCAGGAATGGTGATATCATGCTCAGTCTCATTTTTAAGCACTACAGAGACTTTACGAGATGGATGCTTAGGTAAGTCAAGAAGACAGCTTGCAACTAACAGTCCTCCAGGAACAGAGGAATGAGAGGGGGGTTCCATGACTACCCACCTATCCGTCACTTGTCCTTTTACACTCACAACACCCTCCATTACAAGATTCTGCCCTGCAGGTACGATAGTGGCATCAGCGGTGGGGAGTCTGACAACTCCTACATTACTGTTTACTCTCTGATTCCGTCGATATTCAATCGTTCTCACTACTGCCTTATAACCAAATGGAATGAATTTGCAGACAGTGTTATTGGCTTCAAGATGCTTCCCATATGCCAAGTCTAAAGTATTGGTACCTATGAGCACTTTTGGCTGAGCAGTACTACTTGTATCAGGAATAACCAGCGCAAGCGTTGACACTTCTACAGTACTCCCAAGAAAATCCTCAGGGAACTTGACCCTCATTTCTACATACCCCAAATAGGGTACTACCTGTCCATTCGCAGCCTCCACTTCCAGCAGATTCTCCAAAGGGATTATACTTAGTTCAGGCAGAGTTTGCTCATGATAGGATTTTGAGATTGTCGTCACTTGCGACCCTGTGTCCAGGAGGCAGGAACATAGTTTTCCTTCTATGTACACTTGAGCTGTACACTTGGCCCCTATCAGCCCCTTTGGGAGGCTGGCCAACGGACCTCTGCTGTTGGAAAACTCTGAACTACCCCTTCTTCCTGTGGATCTTTTGAGACTAGTTTTGCATATGGTAGCCCTTGTACGTCTCGCTACAGGGGCTAATTCCAGTTTAAAGACTGTGAGGCCCCTTGGCACTGTTGGCGGTCCCACAGACTCTGCCGTTCCCTCAGCTGCTTCCGTTTCTCATTCACTAAAGATGGGTTTGGATCGTTCTCGCAACCAGACACGATATGTCCATCTTCGCCACAGCGGAAACAATAACCTGGCTTAGGTCTATCTAGGGACGTTGGGACAACAGCTGAAACAGTGGGCTTAAAGTAAGCCTGTTTGGTCTCACGGTCTTTTTGCTTTTGAGGCTTTTGGGATCCAAGCTTTGTGAACTGACTCTGAAGTTCTGCAATCTGTTTCTTCAAGTGGAGCACATCATCACTCTCCGTCTGTTTGGCTTTCTGCTTACTGAGCTGATTTTGAAGTTTTGTAACTTGCCGTCTTAGTTCTGCAATCTCTCTCCCCTCTGATGCCGCACTATTATCCAAGTCAAAAGAGCTTGTGGATACAACATTTGAGCTGACTTTATGTCGATGCACATTCAGATGCTGACGCATACGGCTCTCTTTGGCAGAATGTCGATTTTCTTCACTGCGTAACTGCAGAAGCAGTTCAGAAAATGAAGGTGGACTCTCTCGTTTAGCCTCGAGCTGGAGGTTTGTTATCAACGCGTCATTCCAACAGCCTCGACAGAACTGTTTCAAGAGCTGTTTATCAGCCTCAGCATTGGAAACGGCACCTCTTTTTATTGCTTTTAAGAGAGCAGCTTGTAAGCGCTGTAGGTACAAGGAAGGCTTTTCACCTGTATTTTGCAATGTGTTCAAGAATCTAGCAAAAAGATCATCTCCGTCCTCAACTGCATCAAAAGCGGAATCCAGAATGTCAAGGTATGCATTAGGTAGAGCTGTGGCACCCAGATGCCTCACAATTTCCGATGCTGGAGGTAATAAGCTGTCTAATATTTTCCTGGATCGGTGCAAATCTGAAAGAGAAGGATCTTGGAGAATCAGTTCAACACTCCCTCTCCAGGCATCATAATCAACTTCAGTGGTTGGACGTGGAATTTTCCCAGAGAACACTCTAAGTCTGAAAGGTGCATGCATGTGGGAAGTTCCCTCATTCTTTATAAGATGTTCGACTACCACACGCTGGATCTCAGGTGGATTTACATCAGCCACATCGAAAGCTGCCATTTTCTTTTCAAAGACCACTGAACGTACGGTCTCCGGGCTTTGACAACCTTCTGCACTTTTCCCTTCCTTGAATGAGGCAAGAGGATCATGTGTGGGAGTGCCAGTCCCCAAGGAAAGCTTTGGTTCGTTCTCATCTGTTGCGGTTTCAGCACATGACGTAGTGGCTTGAGATAACTGTTCTTGCAGAAGTTCCTCAAAAGTCTTTCCACTAATTGTAGCTAATTTCTGCAGCTCAGCAAAGTAACAGGCGGTAGCTTGCTTGGTTGCTGCTGGCAAGTAGGCACTTGACAAGAGTGATATGACATAAGAGACATTATGAGAGCTTCTGAAAGTGTAAGGTAACACTGGCTTAAGAGTTACAAGGGCAGAACAGCTTTCATATTCTACAATAACGTCTCTGTGAAAAGGCGACTTTGGGTCATCTACTCTCAGATGTCTACTAACGTGTCCGTGCTTATTTAGAAATTCAACCAAGTCTTCGTCACACTCTGTGTCAGTCAACCCACGAACTATCACGGAGTTTGCAACTTTAACATTCTCAGTTTCAACGATATCCATGTTTCTAAGGACTAACGTGATCTCAAATTTGTATAATCTGATTTCTCTTTTTGTTTTGTTTTAGGAACCCGTTCAGGATATATTTACTACCACTGTTCTCCTGGCTGGCTCGCCAAGATTTATGTAACAAGGGCCCTCAACGTAGGTTGGAGCAATGGACCAGTTTCTAGGTCGGTGGAGAACAGAATATTGGCAGTAAATGAATCACAGACATCAAGTAAGGAAAGTATTTGTAAT
This sequence comes from Phoxinus phoxinus, assembly GCF_949152265.1. NCBI lineage: Eukaryota > Metazoa > Chordata > Actinopteri > Cypriniformes > Leuciscidae > Phoxinus > Phoxinus phoxinus. Next base: position 17,981,322 of record NC_136890.1, read on the forward strand.
TGTAAATTGAATGGTCACATACATAAAATGGAACAGGATTTTAAACAACAACAACAATAATAAAACAAATAAAATTATACACAAATTATAAATTCTCTGTTGTCTTTGGGTTTTCTTATCTTATTCCTTTAAGATTTAAATTTCTTTCTTTTTTTCTTCTTTAAAACAATTTAATCAATGTTATCTATTTTATCTCTGTTTACATATATCTTTAGTAAGACTTTTATTAGATTGTTCTGTATTTTGGACAGGTCCCTGTCTTTCTTTTTTTTTACTTTTAGAGTTTAGGATTCTTATTCTATTTTGCTTTTAATGTTATAATTTCCTATACCGTGTTAGACAAACCAAATAATTTCCTTAAACAAAAATAAAATGGTGTATAACCACAATTTGACCAACTGAAACTTCTTTTCACAATGAAATGGTAAAAGGAAATTCAATATTTACATGTGACCCACATTCAATAACATTCAATAAACAACACTCTTGTTTTAACTCTTTGTGTGAATTGTCTCTTGAATAACGTCCAGAAAAATCCTTTAAGGCATCCAGTGGGTAAGTGCACAATCAGTTCAATCCTACCAGTTCGAAGAAGTGGTCCAAACAGAAAAGAAAAGTCCTCCTAATTGAAAAAGGTGATGTCTCTGGCGCAACGAAAACCTTGTGATACAGCAAAAGTGTCTTTTCCCCAGGCTCAGAAATCAGCATTCAATTTTGGTGGCTCGCCATCTCAAATCCATGAGAGAATTTTTCCAATGAAGCAATAAACCTGACCTGTTTTACCAAAACAGTGTCATTAACATTCAATATTATTTCTTTATAACTTTTCTGCTCTTTAAACAGTGTTTAAACATACATTTTCACTTTCATGACGAACGTGTGATATCTCACAGGCATATTGATAATGTGCAAATTAATATTCATTCATAGCTAAGCAAAAATATATTACTCAACATTTCAAAAATCATATTAACATTCAGAAAATATGCAAATAGACTTCACAGCGTGCATAATATGCATAACAACATAAAATACATCCTTTATAGAAAATAAAACACAAATAAACTCACCAAATCCCGAGTTTCAGTTTTTTTTTTAAACACCTTCAGATTCAAAGGAGCTTCACAATCGGCTAGAATCCGCACTTAAATCAGCAATCACCATTCTAAAACGATTTATCATCATCAACCACAAAGTATTATAAAGTTGCTTATAACCTTATTAAATGAATTTGAACAATATAAACCTTATTAATCCTTTCTGCATCACTCTCATCTCGTGTTCAGAGCGTCTCTCATCTCGTGTTCAGCGCGTCTCTCGCACTTCCGTGCGTCATCTGCTGACGTCATACGCAACTCGTGTACGTGTATTACCACATGTTCGGTGCTAGATTATAATGCATATTATTTTTATTTATACTTATTTAATTCACAATGTATATGAATAGATCGTTTCAACTTTTTAATTAAAAGTTTAACTATTAGAATACACAATTATATTATTTATTTAGCACCATTTTTAACATGGGTTACACAATACAAGAGCGAGTTTAATGCAGTCATTATCACTTGTTAGATATTTTCTAATTTGCTGAATGCACATAAATGCATTCACATGATCCGGTCTAATGATCTAGCAGCATGAAATACAGGAACAGTCATAAAAATACCACGAAAGAGCCTTGAAATGTTACAAAATCTATTTATATTCCAAGCTGAATGGGAACAAGAAACAAAAAGCTGACACTTTTTTCATTAAATCAACGAAAGTAGACAATAATTATGATCATTAAAAAAAGATGTTTTACTCTCAGAACACAATGCCTTTATGTGCTTCTCAGAAACTAAGTATGTTCTTTTTATTTTTACTTTTTGAAATATCAGTCATTTAGATATCCGCACAACAGGAAGGACATGATGTGCTTTTATATTCTGCTTTCATTCTTTATGTGTTTTGTAGGTGGGTTACGGTTGTTTAGATGTACAGAACTGGACAGTTATGGTCAAAATGACATTATGCTTCCTTTAGGACATTGCCACCATTATGTGGTAAATATAAGGGATTACTGTTGTTAATATAATGATGTTTACCACTGATCATGAGATTTCTTTATGGACAATACAATGCACTCTTCCAGCTCCATAGTGACAAAACCCAACACCGGCACAGATGAACTCATTCTCAAATTACCATGTGCAGTTTTTATGGAGAGCAGAGTCACACTGCACTCCTTTTGTCCCTTGCATGGTGACTCATCAGCGAGTCAGCGGACTTCGGATGTTTTAAAAGAACTATAATATTATTCCAACATGCAGTTGTCATATGCATCACATTTTGTTTGAATGCATTACCGTGGTTGTAGTGATAAAGTCTATGCATGCAAGCTGTAGCAACAACGCTGCCCTCTTCTAAACAGAATTCAGTAAACATAGGACGGCGTGGTTGTTGACTCTGAGTCATCCTTGCTCCTACACAGGATGGAGGGTGGGGAAAGCACCCATCTTAGGGGATTCAAATGTCTATAACCTGTTGACCAAGCAGGGATCCAGCTGACATCTTTTGATTTACTCATGCAGAACTAAATCTATATAAAGCAGGGGAGTTCGAACCTTTTTAGGCCATTGATGGATATAGACACAGAATAAAGTCCCCAGTCACATACTGTGTAAAATTTAGCGTTGCAATTTAAGCCTATAATGTGTATAGTTCTATATTAATGTAATGTTTAGAGAATTTATGATGCCTTCATTGCAAAGCCATTATAATCATCATATAGTGTCAAAATATAGTGCCTTAGGACCTGAATCAATCATAGGTGCATCGGATAAAAGTTCAATATAAACTCCAAAAAATCCTGTTGAACCCCTGTTGGAGGCAAATGGCACACAGTATTAAATGCCATAGCGTGAGAGACACGTGCTAAAGGAAACATATTTGCATGTATATTTAGAAGCATATTTAAACTATTCTACTGGTATGTGCATTACTGGCCCACATCAGCCCAACCTCCCTCAAGCTGTCCCAGAGGAGCTGCTTTACAGCAACATTTTCAACAATTTAAGTATGTCTCTGCTACAGAGAGAAGGAAATTATTAGACATTAAGAGGAAGCGTGTGAATTGCTGGAAAGGATATCGGCCATGAAATGACACTATGATATCCACAAATGTGTCATTTAATGGTAGTTGTGCAGCAAAAAAAGCTTTTACACTTTCCAGATTTATATTGATTTCAAATGGTTCTCAAAAACATTTCTGTCATGACAACTCTCGGAGAGATTGGCATGGTAATGGATGCGGCAATGTTAATGTATTTGGTCTTGGCGGAATAGATCTTATGCGCTGCTGCAAAGCAAGTACAGACAGAGACTTGTTACTGCCAATACATTCACAGACATGCTGCTGTGTGAGCATGTAAGACATGCTGCACATATAACATAAATGAATGAACCCTCGTAGCAGATCTATACAGGTGGAGCTGGGGAAGGTGGAGGGTTTCTGAAAGCGTGCTGCAGACTGATAACAGCAAACAATGGCAAGTATTTGAATGTTGAGCTGTAGCTCATTGGCTGCTGATGCCACAGCAACCAATCAGGTCCGCTATGTAGATAATGATGTGATCAGCCAGCGCCATCTAGAGTTTCATCACAGAACTTTGTATTTGTCAGTTTTTGTTAAATTTTCCCGTTTTCAATGGGGGAAAAAGCCTTAAAGGGGTCATGACATGAGAAACCAAATTTGCCTTGATCTTTTGGTATATAAGAGGTCTTTGTACCATTAAAACGTCCTGCAAGTTTCATAGCTTAAGACGTCCTCCCCATTATAAACTAATCATTTATTTAATCAAGCTCTAAATACAGCTCGTTCTGGATCCATGGTAAGAAGTGACGTCACGGTACGAAGTGACGTACCAACGTTTGCATAATGACCGCCTCCAGCAAAAGACAACTACGCTTAAAGCGCAAGGCAACTACGCTCATTTCGTATCGTTGTCGCGCCCGCGCCGCGCGCCTCTCAAGCGTTCAGTCGACGAGTGGGTCTGTGTACAGGAGTGGGTCTGTACACAGCGAGTGGGTCTGTGTACAGGGAAATTACGATGCCACGCAGATGTGCTGTTTCTGGCTGTGGACAAACAACATCTTTGAATACGCCTCGAAAGATCCAGTCGTCAGGGAAAAATGGATGCACTTTATTTTTTGCGGACGTCTCAGTCACGGCAGTGTTAGTTTAAGCGTTTGTTCTATAACGTTACATTTTAAGGATGACTGTTTTGAGAAAAAATCCCAATATGATGCTTGGCTTAATGGCTTTGCCAGATAACTGTTGCTCAAAGATAAGTCCGTGCCGACTATTCTGGGCTCAACAACGACGACGCAAACTTACTTTTTATCACTGGCTGATATAAACACATTTTTATAAGAGAATCTTGAAAATATGTCGCCTTTCTAGTAGTCCTACATGTGATAGAAAATTAAAAATGTTGCCTTTATCAATGCTGCATCTTCAAAGATGGCCTGTGCTGTGCATGCATTTTTGTCCGTGGTACACGTACCCTATCATTTCATTGAAATTAGTTAAATAAATGTTAAACTGTTAGCAAATTAAGCTATAGGATAATTATGCAACAATAATTTCAAGTGTCTTTCAAATAATTTCACGTTTTCAAGTGTCTCGGGTTACAATTTTTTTATTAATTCAAAATAGTTTCACTTTCCATGTGGACACGGGCTGATCCAGTCCTCGTTGTTGTGGTTCATTTTCCTCTGATTCCTCATCTGATTCCGGCTCAAACGTTTTATCCATAGACAGTATTTATCGCAAGAGCCATCGCTTCGCATGCATCACCCGCTATTAAACAGTTGCGCCGAATCCGCAAATCCGCGAATGTTCTGGCTGGGGGCGTTAATAATTGATGCATTGGTGCATACTGAAGTTAGCCAATCATAACAGTGGGCGTTAACACTGAACTCTTAAAGGGGAAACACCCCCAAAACAGACTGTTTGAATCAGAGGATGAGAAACAGGGTGGGAAAAGGTCATAAATCACTACATTTTAAAAGTTTTTTGTAAAAAAAACTATAGTAATACTATATTTGCACATAAGGGAACATAATAATAAAAATAAAAAACCCATGTCATGACCCCTTTAATTTACGTGATTAAATGAAATGCATTTTGTATTTGAATGTGAAAAATCTGGAAACATTAACAGAGCCATTTTCTGACGTACTACGTAGGATTAAGAGTGATTGTGTGTGAACATAAAAATAGCATTTGCAAATATTTAAAATGCATTCGTTTACAAAAAATCTAGTTCTTTTACTAGTAGCCTACTTTTACGTCTTTTTTTTTTTATTGGACATTGCTTTACCATGGAAACGATACTTTAAAACCTTGTAGCAGGCAAAATTTTTGTGATATCAACTTCAAATTTGGAACACAAATTAGTTAGACATATGATTTTGTAAAATAAAATTGTAAAATATATATTTTGTATAAAAATAAAAATAAACAGTTTATAAATTTGCTTTCCCCTAAACCTAAACTTCTATAGGTTTTTTTTTTTTTTTTTTTTTTTTTTTTACTTCTGCAATAATCTGCTGAGTGTCTGCTTTAACCTTATACCTGTATTTCTAAGCATTCATGAATTACAACCATTTAAATTCAGATATGCTCCAAAACGGGGGTGACAGTTAACAGGTTAGATTTCTTTAATACTTGTATTCCTTTAAATAAAAAAAAGAGAAATGTGTTCCTTGTTCAAGACATGGTTTTGGCCTTGCTCATCATGTTTTGTTGCTCCAAGTGTAAGATTTTGCACTGTATCTGTATAAATACCTAAATATGCTCCCCTCACTAAAATAACTTGAAGAGTAACAAAGCATATTTATATGATAATCTTGCATGGTAAAGTAAATTATGTTATACGGCAGTGTAAAATCCAGGACTTCATAAATGAATACTGTAGCACTGATATGATTCTTTTGTCACCAAAGTTGTGGGATGACTTGTGCTTTGGCCATGCTTACAGCACCTGGTGATCATGTGGGCTGGGATGTGTTTGGGCATGTGGTGCTTACAAAGACAACAGCAGCTCATCTCCCCCTTACAGCAGATGAATCATTTATGACTCATTCTGACTCATATCGAGAGTGTCTGTCTACCACCCTCTACTGGAGGAAATGAGAACCAGCATATGGGCTGATAACAAATGAACATATACACATACACTTAAAATACAGTATGCTGTGGACCGTCTTGAAAGGTGAATGCATGAAACATGTGAATGTGGTGCCATCTAGTGAATAAACTGCCCTGTGGTGCAACTCTGCAAACTAGGGCATGATTTGAATTATACATGAGTATGTTTTCATGTGAGCATGTTTCAAGGACATTAATAGTTTTAGCTGTGCTGAATAATTTCACTGGAAAGCAGTTACTGCACAGATAAAGATTAAGCATTCCCGTTTATGTGGAGTTCTTCCTGAAGGCTGGCGTATCATTTCACCATTCGCATGCTTTCCCAGCAGCCCCGATTTATCACCCTGCCTGGATGTTCACTCAGCTTCCTGTTTCCCGGCAACAAGCATCAGTTCTGAGCCTCCACCTTTCTGCCTCCAGGAATGTTTCTTCTTTTTTCCTCCAACACATAGGCCTATTACATAATGAAATATGCTGATTTACTCCTTTAAATATACACCTCATACCTTGTGCATTGCTGCTTGCCTTACCAGGACTTTTATTGGATCATGTCAATAGATTAAAGGGATAGTTCACCCATAAATCAAAATTTTGTCATTACTCACCCGCCTCAAGTTGTTCCAAATCTGTATGAGTTTCTTTCTTCTGTTGAACACAAAAGAAGATCTTATAAAGAATGTTGGTAACCAGATTGACTTCCATAGCAGGAAAAAAAAATACTATGGAAGTCAATGGGTGCCGTCAACTGTCTGGTTACCAACATTCTTTAAAAAAATCTTCTTTTGTGTTCAACAGAAGAAAGAAACCCGTACAGGTTTGGAACAACTTGAGGATGAGTAAAGTAATGACAAAACTTTATTTTTTTGGGTAAACAAGACATTTAACAGTCCAAAACTTTGGAGAAAATTCGAAGAACAGAAAGAAAATCGACAAAACCCTATCCTCAAGCAATATGCATGCAATGCAATGTATAACATGGTGTGGAAAGTATGTCCTGCATAATAAGTATATGGGCACATGAAAGACATTTAATGCATATTTTACAAAGTCTAAAAAGGTTCTTGCTTTCACAGGAATACATTAAAAGTAGAAATGGAATTGCAGTGTGGCACAGATCCACGAAATCACGTCGGAAGTGGCTATATATAGCTAGCCTAACAAGGACGACAATCTGTGTTTTGAGAAAATCTCTTATGATAGTCCCTCGTATCGTGCGCTTCAGGAATTCAACTGTATTTGTCAGTTTAAATATAGCCTACATTTGATAACTAGCCTAATCTGCTTTTTTGTCTCTTGAAATCAATATCTTAAAATTTAATGTAAAATGCAGTGTCTAGTAAACGTTACAGAAATGCATCAAGTAATTTTCAGTCACGCATTTAATGTGATATTTCTGCTACTTTCAGTATTTTTTGCACTCACATGTGCATGAGTTGTTTTTCTACTATCACGACACTGGTAATTACACTGAAATGAGTCAATAGCTGAACATCGTGCACGCCTTATTTTCATGTGCTAAGTTGTATTAACCACCAGATGTCGCTGCAGTCATATTTGTTGGTATTCTTTTCACGCCATGTATCCCATAACAATTTTCCAGTTGTTAGATCTAGACTGCAGTGTTAGTGTTACACTTAAACAAGCGGTATAACACACGTTCACTTAAATGCCTTTAAAAGCTCGTTTGATCATGCTTATTGTCTACCTTTGCACTATTTGCATGCTTGGTAAATGCTGTAGTCAGACATAGAAAACAAAATCATTAAAAAGCTCATCAATGAAAAAAGAAATGTGCTCTCTCTATAGCTTAAAAAAGAATGAATTGTCTTTATAGGTTTTCTTACAAGCATGCCCTTGAATTCCCAAAACTACTAAATATAATAACAAAATGGCTGTATTATCATCATATTTCAGTCATGACAACTCTCAGAATAGTTTTAAAACATTTTATTAATGTAAATAGAATGTAGGTTTGGTCTTGGTGGACTAGATCTACGCTGCTACTGCTGATGGAGCTATGGTTGCTGCTACTGCTGCAGAGCAAGTACGACTTGCTTCTACTAAATGATCGAACCATAAAATTAAAGGAAACATGCTGCTAGAGAGGTAGACCCCCGAATAGCTGAGGCAGGTGGTGCTGGGGAGGTGGAGGGGTAGAATGATAATTTGCATAGCATGCAAAGATGTGCATTCGTTTGGATGAGTTGTCATATAGGGAAATAGTAATGGATTCGTGAAATACATTGACTGGGAACATTACATCGAACAAACCAATGCTTATAGAGTTTCATGGCTGAACTATTCGTGTATTATAGTAGTAGAATTATTATCAGTCAAATGCATGAGACATTAAGTACTTTGGGTGTTTCATTTATTGACCATAGTACAGAAATAAAGTGACACTCATCAACAGAACACAACAGGTAATGAGCAGTGTAAATAAATAATGCATGGCATAAAAATGGTCACAGAAATAAACACTGTAACACTGACTATTAATCACTGTAAGGTTTGTTGTGTGCATGCTGTTGATTACATTATCTAAATGGTAGGTTTATAAAAAAAAAATGTTTTCACTCAGCAGTTTATTAAAGTGCTAAATCTAACAATCTTGCATTCAATGGTGTTATACACCGTTGCTTAAATCTTTTTCAAATTTTATATTTTTCTAATGAAATATTACATTTCAAATATAGGCATCTAAGTTTTGTCAGTTATTGTTATGAATAATTAAAATATGAATAGCATATTTTATATACATGTTTATATTTTTCACACGTCAATATTTCAATGGATGTTTCAATAGAAACATCATGATTTCGGAACTTTGCAATACCATGAAAAATTCAAAACAGAATATGATTAATAATCTTTCAAATTAATAAATTAGCAAGTTATCTTAATTTTATATAATGGAAATGTGGATAACTCAAAGTCAAATGTTTTCCTGTCATGTAAAGTTAGAAGTTGTTAACAATTTCAGCTGAATCAACCATGTGAATAAATATAGTATTCCATAAATACAATACAGAAAGCAGTTGCCATGTACAATACAGTGAAATCTTCCAAGCAGTTTATTTGACTTGTCTGCCATACTGATCATTATCTGTGAATGTAATTTATTTTAAAGAAATTACAAATCATCACAAAATGTAAAGTGAATTTGCATTTTCCTTGCCAGCATGCAGTCTCCATGCAAGTGCATTTTTATCCTCTCAAGGGGCTAAAGACAATTTCTTTTAAAAACTATTGTATTGCAAGAGAAAAAAAAGAGACTTTCACCATTGGTTCTCCAATGGAATAGTTGTTATATCCTCACTGCAACATACTAGCACAAGAAATACAGTCATAAGCAGTCCCAAGCATAATCCACAAAGTCAATCATTTCCACAGAATTGGAACACTTGTCATTCACAAAGTTCTGCACATCCCCCCCACCCTTTAAGTGTTTTAATATTTTGGCTAATTTGAGCTTTGCCTATAGGAGTACACAAAGCTCAATTTAACAGATTTAAATCCATTCTGCAGAATGAGTTTGCCTCAAATATCAGCTCAGAAAATGCACAACAACAAAAAAAGCCTTCTGATTCTGTTTGGGCCAATTAAATATATAGTAGTTGCTGAAAAGAAACAGATTTTAAGACAAGACACATATGCTCATATCTTCTAATAAATACTGTACATAGCTTTTTATCCCTTTAGCAACTCGTATTAATTCTTATTTTTAGTGCCATACAGAAAACCAGTAAATATAGTCTCCCTATTAAAATACATATCTAAAACATTAGTCATTTAAGTCTTATTTTATACAGTAAAAGCTTGATAATGCTGGATGCATAGGATTATATAATGTCATCTAGAAGGTGTGGTGCACCAACCCAATCAAGCATCCTTGGTTCAGACGCTGCCATGATCATACACATAAACTGCTTTCCGGTTCTCTTATCAATGGGATAAATTGTGGTGGGGGTGAACCTTTTGTTGCTCTCCACAAACTCACAAAGCTGGTTGTATATTTGTGGGAACTCGTGACGAAGGAATACACCTCTTGTACGAAGCTCCCTTTGGATGTTAATGAAACAAATCTCTCTTGCTTTCCTGCCCTCTTGGCCATCCTTGTCAATGTCAGATGTCCCAGGAGGAGGGGTGAGAATCAGAGTCTCCATTTCACATTCTTTCTTAAAGATTTTCTTATCTGGGCTTGAGGAGGCCAATGAGACCTTGGCATACTTGCGAACTGTTGGCGTTTGTAATTTGGGTGAAGGAAGTTTAGGCACTAGGTCTCCAACAGCAATGGATACATTCAGGAGGAAACATTCAGCGGGGTCATACTCCTTGCCTGCATTCTGCAATTCTTTGCAGTATTGCCCAAGGTTATCTTTAAAACTGTCTAACTCTCGAAGGGACAGGTATGTTGGAGAGATGGTAAGGCTGTCAAGACCAACTTGAAGAAAGTTATCTGCACACCCGGGGTTTGGAAAACCCAGGAACAGAACGCCTCTCCCGCGGGAAAGAAACCCTACCCTAGCAATGCGCGAAAAAGCTTTATGAATGTCAGAGTTCTCACGACAGTGCTTTAATATGTGCCTGCAAACACTACTAATGCGGCCATAAAGGCAGTTCTCTTTATGCGTGTCCCAGTCTTCTCGCCTACAGTTTCTGGAACAGTAGTAGGTATAACAGCTGTGGCAGGACTTGAAGTACAAGCAAGCATTGAATGTAGTGTCTTTGCGTAAGCATTTCCTGTTGGAGCACACCATAGTGTCATCCTCGACTGCAATGTGGTTCAAAGAGATGTCCTCAACACTCCGCTGAAAACCCTCACAACCACTGTCTGGGTCTTTAAATGTGTCTGGGCTGGTCTTTGAAGAGTCTGATTGTGTGTTCAAAAGTCCTGAATCCTCTTGATCTATGTCCCTCTTCCCTTCTTTGGTCTCGTCATCTTGAATCAATTGTTTGAGTTGGTCTATCAGATCCTTGCTTGGTCTCCTGCTATTTTGAGGTTTGTAATCAATGACTAGGTCGGCAAGCAGCTCATCAAGCTGTTCGAGGCTTTGCTGCAGGGAGTAATTATTGTTCTTCCTCTCTGTGGTTTCTGGTGGGTTTGCTGGTCTCTGTAAATTCTGTAAGTTTGCAGTTTGACATCGGGCTGTATTTTGGGTATTCCAGCTGATTGTTCCCCCATCTCTCTTGTTGCTATTTGCTGCACGGATGTCATTGTCAGTTATTGTAATTTCTGGGGTTACAAACCATTGTCCCCTCGCACTGCTTTGTCTGTCACCAGCACACTTTTCTAGACAGTTTTCAGAGAGTGACAAGGCGGCGTAACGTTTCGGCGAACTAGAAAGGTTTACAATAACCGGTTGTTGGTTATTATTCGAAGGAACTCCTGGTCTCCCGTGATGGAGAAGGTTCTCGTAACTCCTGCCTCGTGAAACACCATGTTCTCGCTCCAAATGAGGGATGAGAATGTTGTCCCAGGATTTTGAGTAGTTTCGGACATCTGCTCCTAAACGAGTTGGCTCTGTAAAGTCATTGGGATACCAAGGGCTTATCGATGGCACTCGCTGAGGAGTGGCCTGTGAGGATGCGTACTGACTGGAATAAGTAGCAATGCTTGACCGGTGCCAGTCATCTGAAAATACCTGGGACATACGTGGCCGCCGCCGTCCCTCCGTTTGATATGCTCTCATAGGATTGTTTATTTCTGCTGGGTAATGGCAAGGCCGTGTATAGAACATATTTGAGGGGTCAGAGGGAACAGCATATGCTCTTGGATCCTCCTGAAAGTATGTTTCACTCTGAGGAGGAGATATGAAGTATGGCCCTGGCTCACTCACTGAATATGGTCTTCCATAAAATGGATCCAAGGGTTCACGATGGGAATCTGCATAGTACGAACGCACAGGCAAAGTATGAACCCAACGAGTCCTTGGGTCAAGTACATACTGACTACTGATGGAGGGATTTTGGCTGTTGCTGCTGTTAATACTGTACTGGTCATCCTGATAATATGTCCTACTCTGTGGTTGAACTGGATACCTGCAGGGATCGTCCGTGTAGAAGAACTTGGTTGGGATGTTAGGATTAGACAAGGTCCTGTGCTCCCTTGGGTCTCTAAGAGAAGTCCTTCTCAAAGGGATCTCCCCAGACTGAATGTAACTACCAGACAAGCTGTTGGGATATGCTTGCCTATATTCCATGTTGTAACACTCACTAGGAGTAGGCGTTCTAGAGGTGGACGTCTGACTTGGAAAAGAGACGTTCCTGATCCCTGATGTTGAGGAAAGCTGCCAGGGAACATTACTTCTGTGAGTAGGCATCTTCCGTGCAGTGTGCTGGAGAACTGAGGCATCTGGCTTAATATCAACACGGCACCTTACATGGGGAGTGTTAGTTTGTTTCTCCTGTCTACTCTCCTCAAAACAATCAGAAACATAGAGGGGTGTGTGGGGTTGTAACTTGATTGGATGAACTTCGTTGACTAAAGCCCTGTTTGAATGAGAGGCTTCTCGATTTGGCAAACCTTCAGATCTCTTCTGGGGGTCCACGGGAGATCGACGCCTCATGGTTGCCGGTGGAGAGACATTGATGGGCACAGGGGTCAGGGTGGCTCGAACCCTGGGAGCACTTTTTGAGCGAGGCTTACCAAGAACATTAGTCCTTGCTGCCTCATTGTTTTTGTCTGTGCTGATATGTTGTTGGGAGAGTCTTGAGTTGAATAGATCTGGTGAGGAAAAACGCAAGTGTCCCTGCTGTCCAATGCCATTCCAGACTACATCCTTACTTACTGTTTGCTGATCAGACCTGTAAGGATACTCCATGGACGAGGAAAAGTCCTTTGGGTCATCCAGTGACTCAATGAAGTCAAAGCTACGGCAATGTCTTTTGTTAATGGTTTCGAAATTTTGATCCAGTGGGCCAACCATTTGGCAATCACATTGCTTATAAGATTCAGAGTACTTTGAGAGCCCAGAGTTAGGGCCAATTTTTATGTCTTGATACAAAGATGATGTTAATATGTCAGGGGGATCCGTACGTGTCATCTTAAATGCGCCCCCCGATATTTCCCCCCTCAGTTGGTGTCTCCTAAAGAGAATCAAAAACAGCCTTATTAGATACACATTTTCTTTAAATAAACCATTTGCATATCTGAATAGTATGTATGGATAAAGGATCCCATTTAAAGTCAGCTCTCTCAAAACGACCCACTTATGCCTAGAAAAGAACATAATGGATTTTTAGATGAAGATGAAAGAGATAATTTTATGACTTATCATTAGATTTGCAAAATACTTCGAAAGGCATTCATTCACAAATATTCTTGCTTCACAACGCATACACTGGATCACTGTTATACTTCTATGTACACACATGGTCAGTTATATAGGCATCATTCACATGGCTGCCAAATTTAAAGTAAAAAGGCATTTTGCAGAATGCTAAACAAATAAAACAACACTGAATGGAAAAATCGGAATTAATTATAAAGATGGAGGCATTGCTTCATCTCAGAAGAATAAATCAGTATATAAGAAAACTCCTTTTTCAGTGAAGGATAGAACAGTCCTCTCTAAATCAGCTCAGCTTATGCTCTGTTAAAATTAAAGGTTTTCAGATTCACATACCAATTAGTATTTTTAAAAGTTCTCAAACACAAACATGATATAATACCATGATTTATGTATTCGGGGTCTCTCTGTTTTGCACATAATAAAATCTTTTAAAATGTATATATGAAATGTAATATGAAAAGGTATAAAAAATGATTCAAGAATTTAAAACTATTTTTGTTTTTCAAATGCAAATAATTTATTTCCATCAATGCAGATGCTTTTTTTTTTTTACAACAACATACAGTTTTACCGCATCCTACTGCAACAGCTCTACTCCTGCTCATTAATAATAGTGCCACTCTGGTCTTTGGGGAAATAAAAATGAATAGAGTGAAAATAAGGTTAAAAAAGGAGAGCATATAAACTGGGAAATGTCAGATGGTAGTTTCACATAGATGATAGATATGTTGCACATTGTTCATTTAGAATGTAGAAGATCAGTTCTGATCCCAGAATTCAGTTTCAGCTGCACATAGAAACACACAAGGACCATGCAAGTGATGCACATGGTCTATATTTATAATTGCTCTGATTGTTGCTGTTCTTCAGTTCTTTGCTTTCTTGAGACTATGTATTTTTTTGTCTTATTAAATATTTGCATTTCAAAACAAAGGGTGATTTTGATTGTGTTTGTCTACACCCAGCCTCTCTGTGTGTGACAATTATGTTGGTTGTTTTTTTCACTGAATGCTTACCAATGGTCAAATTACATCACTAGTTGAGCACAGTACAAGGCTTACAGTTAAGAATAACATTTTGTTTACCTACTATGGTAAATGGTGGAGTGGTACTATATATGTTACTGTATTTGGTTGCTTATTTATCCTGGGATACAGTAGAGTGTGTGTGTGTGTGTGTGTGTGTGTGTGTGTGTGTGTGTGTGTGTGTGTGTGTGTGTGTGTGTGTGTGTGTGTGTCATTTACAAAGGTTTAGGAGCAAAATTTGAGGTTACTTACAATGTTTGGCTTTTCAGGGATTTTTTTTAATGACAGTAGGAGCTACGGAGCCCCACATACTGGCTACCTCCTTTCAGCCATCCCTGAAAACCATCTGTTCATCCTGCTGAGAAAGGACCGACGAGCAGTCTACACACACACACACACACACACGCACACACGCACACACCTTCACTCTTTTCACTGGATATAGAATAGAACTAGAATTTCAGCTTTTCAACATATTACATTGTGTATGCACTTTTTGCACTAACAATACTAAACAAAATTCTTCATACACTGCAGGCCAAAGTCAAAGCACTGTTTCATATATATATATATATATATATATATATATATAAAATTATATCTAGTAAATGGTATACACAAATAAATATCAACATAAACTGACATGAGTATTTTTCTGCATCCTAAGGGATGAACTGACTGGCACAGACAGTGTCAGTGGCAACTCCTCAAAGAAAACCTCAGGTGGACAATGACATTACTTCTTGAACATAAAGATTAATAAAACTCCACCGGGGCTCAGATCAGCTATTGTACTATTACATGTCTGCTGGAAACCATTTTCGGGCACAAACACAAAATTGCACTTTAAAATGCACTAAGCACTTCATCTTAGAAGCTAGGGCTGCACGATATATCAATTTAGCATCGATATCGCAATGTGTGATAGTCCCATCGCAGGATGTGCGATGTCGTGGTTGATCTGTGATCAGTACGGGCCACCTGCTCCCCGGATCGCAATGCATGCGATTCGTGGATTAATTGCAAAGTTTAACCATCATACAGTGAATGTTTAACATTTGCATGTGTTTTAAGTCTTGTCAGTTAAATCATCAAGGCAAAAAGACAGGAACTCGCACGCTGTTTTCTATGCGCACACACAGAGCCATGTAAACAGCACGTGAACACCAAATTCAGTTCTCTTTCCCTTTCTTTTGAGCTTGAACGGACACAAATAGGTCAAAATGGCGGTCTCGGTGAGTACCCCTGCAAACACAGTCCGTCATTTTGTAAACAATCAAGAAAGAAAACGGATGTGTATCATCATTATATTGGATCCGTGCGGGTTTTTTTTTTTAAAGTGAAAGAATACCCGCAGCTGTTTGTGTCAAATTTTAATCAAACAACAAAAAGGGAAAGATAAAATCACTTTTGTAGCTTTAACAAAGATAAATTGTATAAATGAATTAATTATATTTCATTTATACAGTAAATAGTGTTATTTTACATTTGATTATTCAATTCCTGTACCTGTCCTGAATACTGTTATATTTACCTGAAAAACTTAAAGCATTTTTATTTCACTTGTATCTTTGCTCTATTGTATTTATCTATGCAGATGCACTCCCCATAAAAACCACCCCAATCATCAAAAACTTTACAAATAGAGCTATTCAAATAATCTGGTGAAATTGTTTTCATATCGCAATATATATCGCAGGGGAAAAAAATAGCGCAATGTCAGTTTCCCCCAATATCGTGCAGCCCGGATGAACAGTGTCATGTGGTTGGCCGATTACCCATATTAACTACTTTGTGTCTAAATATCTTGAATGCCATCTGTACCTCTCCAATTGTTAAAAAGAAGCTGAATCACACATTTTGAAAGCTATTTATAAACAGTGTCACTCATGGTAAATGCTTACGAATCAGGTTCCTTTGGGCTGCCATTTTCACTGGTTCTGATTCTAGCTGACTAAGGGTATAACTGTCCTCTTGGTGAGCTAATATCTGCCCACCATCTCTCATTGTCCTTCTCCTTTTGCTCTTAACATTGTAGGTCACAAAAGGATGGAGAAGTAACATAAAAGCTGAGAAATGCAAATTAGGTTCACATATAATTAAATAAAATATTACTGCATCACCCCCGGTTGACCCACCTCTGTGTACAGTATTAGATTACACTGAATCAATGAGAATAAAAAAAAAACATTTTCCTTTGGTCAGCTAACCAGCATTTAGCATTAATTTAGAAGGACGGAATTATTTAAAAGTAAACTTCAACAAATAGAAATATAATGAGGACAAAAAAAAGAGAGCATGCATGAGAGAGGGTTTTGAGGGCATTGTCATTTTTCTTTTGGATTAAAACGTAAAAAAGCAAAAACGTCCATCTTGGGCAAAGTAGATGTTAATAATTCCCTTCTTCCTTTATGCAAGGTGGCTGATCAGCAGGCATTTTCACGGCTAGCAACAGAGCCAGACCTGACTGCCCTCACACAGTAAATCACCACCTGTCTCTGACACTTCCATCACAGTCTGCTTCCTTTCACTTCATTCATTCTTGAAAACAACCATGTTTAGGAAGTACAAATTATGCATGTACATTTGCAGGAGAAGGCATGCGAGTTCACCGGGATTTCTGAATAAACTGCTCATAAAATATGACGATCGTCAGCAAAGTCACAAACGAATCAGATCTGGAGTGAATCAGTCGTGATCGTGGATTCACTGAACGAGTCAGTTACAGACATTGTGCGAGTAATGAAAAATTCCTTTAAGCTACAGTCTGACTCCAAGAAACCATGACAGCAGAAAGTGTTTGCAGGAGCAGTTAATCTCACATGATGCCTATCTCCTTAAATACACAACCCATTCCTCAAATGAGCTTGCAGAGTAGGGTTTTTTTTGGCCGGATATGAGGCAAAGAGGCTATATTTGGACACAATGGATAATGGGAAAGATGCATCTGAGTATCTCAGTGAAAGCAGCCCAGCTGGATGATTCTGTAGAGACTGTGGATTGGAGGCGAAATTTCTTTTCTTCTCCAACAAGAAAGCTCAAAGGAATTTTTGTAGAACTGAAAGTCCAAACGATTATACCTACCTATGAATCACAAATGTCTTTGGTTTTTTTAGTGTATAAGGTCATGAGAGAAACAAGTGGAAACTTCAGTTTGAACTATTCAAACATAATGTCTTTATTCAGCACATTTATTTTCCTCTTCAATTGAACTACAAAACTAGATCCCTGCTATACAATCAAAGCTGCATTGCATTTTTGCCACTGGCTAATTCAGTAGTTTCTGAGAACAAATGAGAGATAAAACATAAAAAAGAAAATATTACGGCTATTATATTATGATGTGTACCTACCACCTGGGGGCACTCCACCATTTAACATCTCATATAGAATGGATTTAGACAAACACATTGCTAACAATTACACTTATTACACTTACTTAATTTAAATCAATAAGAACAACAGCACAATCCACTCAGCCCTTGAGGGGGTGATTGTCCTTAACATTTCATTATTAATGCACTCATGCATGTCTGTTGTACTATCTAAAACTTAATGGGGAAACATATTTTTTAACTCTAGCCTCTAGTTTGGATATTTGGATTGCAGAAAAGTGGTCCAAGTGGTACAATAATATTGTACAATTATTTGTTCATCTTTTTTTCTCCAAGCCATTGCATTTATTCAGAACAACAGGTGCAACATACCCTATTATGATTGCTGCAGTGTATAAACTCTTTTAATGGGTTTCAGCATTTATGGTCTGTTAAAATAAAAATAGGCGAGCAAGAAAAAAAAGATATGCAAGATAATCTCTCTCTCTCTCTCTCTCTCTCTCTACGTCGTAGAGTATAATTTTAATAGTAAGTAAATAGTAAGTCCTATATTGTTGATTATCCATTGAAACATCTATGATAATGATCTTTTTTTTCGATTTTAGGTTAAAGGTACAAGGAAAAGTGTCATTTTTTTATTTTATTTTATCATAGCAATCACTCCTCTGCCTTCACAATTTCAATGTAATGGTATTAAAGCACAAAAAATCCATATGGCCTCTCAATTAATATGAGATGATAAAAATTATGTTGCCAAATAATTATAACATTAGAAATAGTTTTAATTAGAACATGCCAAATCTCAGGACTTGTCAACTTCCCAAAAGTATTTTATGTCAAGATTTCCTACTGTTAAATGTAGGCTATGTTACATTTATCCACAGATAAGTATTAAACTTACTCCTACCTAAAGCCTTCTCAGGACAAGCACACACTGTGCCACATGCTCCGTCGCCTGGATACCTAGCAAAACCACAAAGT
Source organism: Phoxinus phoxinus (assembly GCF_949152265.1). Classification (NCBI taxonomy): domain Eukaryota; kingdom Metazoa; phylum Chordata; class Actinopteri; order Cypriniformes; family Leuciscidae; genus Phoxinus; species Phoxinus phoxinus. The sequence goes on from NC_136890.1 coordinate 18,000,157, forward strand.
CCTCAATGCACAATCTCTACTGACTTACAAAGCAACCTGATTTACAAGGTCGCCATAAAGCGTAGCGTGTATGCACATCCTCTCTCCTCGATCTTTGATAAGGATCGTTAATGAATCTGACGAAGCTGATTAACACGTCGTGGTTTTACAGTCCTGCGAAAGTGCAGTGCGAAAATGAAACCTTTGCCCATCGCACCAAAAATGTAACACAGAAGCACACTTTGTTCCCATTTATTGCTGCGGCACGATCCCCGCACTATCGAGCATCTCTCGTAAAATGACCTAACGTTAATGTCTTTAGGAGCAAAACACACCAGTGAGACGCAAAACCACTGCAACCTCATAAGTTTTGTTTTTCCAGAGTATTTCAAGCTTTTAGGAGTGTGCGCATTTATCTTACCGTCTTCATCCATAGTTAAGATCCTGAAGGTGCTGATAATCTGTGGATTTGTGTATCAGTGACTGATCTTTTAGAGATTACGTAGTCTCCATATCATATTAGATGCTGTAGGGTGGGCTGCATCAAACTCCTTAAGTATTGTTGTTTGCCCAGTGCCCACGGGTTTCGGGGGCGTACTGAGACGAGACGAGGGGGTGTGACCGCATCCCTCATGCGTTGCGTTTCTTGTGTGAGATGCCCAGTGACTGCGCATGCGTGCGATGATGGGTGCGTGCTTGAACCCTTCCTGCGCGCGTGTCTCATGCACACGAATCTCATGCTGGATAGACATATGCGATGGCACAGTTTAGAGACATGATTTTAATTATGAAGGTGTCATATCTTGCTGACAGGCTCCAGTATCTCCATGCATCCATCTATCTATCTATCTATCTATCTATCTATCTATCTATCTATCTATCTATCTATCTATCTATCTATCTATCTATCTATCTATCTATCTATCTATCTATCTATCTATCTATCTATCTATCTATCTATCTATCCTATCATTCATTCATTCATTCATTCATTCATTCATTCCCCTATAGGTTAAGTATTATTGCAAGATGTGCAAGTAATGATAATAATTAATTCATAATATAAATACTTTTTAATGGAATGTTTGTTAGAAGAAATAAACCACAAAAAAAGTTGTGGCATGCAGGGCTCCAAGGTCAAATTTCAAATGTGCACCTCATTTACACGTACATTAATACATATATTGAAAATTGTATTAATTTATTTTTATTTTTTTACTGGTGGTTTTTTTTTTGTGTGTTAAAGCTACTCTTTAATATTTATATTATTTATTTTTTAATGGGATAACATTTTTTAGATGTGAAATTCATGTTTACTGTATTGAGAATTCATTTTTATTTTACAATTATTTATTTTTACAGTAAATGGCCCATCCGAAAATAATGATTTTATTGGGCAACCTAACCTCAGCATTTCCTGCCTTTCTAAGAATAAAACTTTATTTGCACTGTGGCTCCTGCCCCATTTATTCAATTAGCTGAACACGGAAGTGCACGATAGCAAAGTACTGCTTAAGGGATCAAGTGAGACATGTATGCCATTGATTTACACATTAGTGTGATATGTGGCCGGCCGATGTTGTGGGCTATTTAATCAAACATGATAAAAAAAAGGCACGTTCAGTGAACTTGCACTATAGCACACTGAATGAAGACACTATAGGATCATGAGTAAAATGCACATATTTGTAGTTTGAGCCATGGGAGCAACCTATAAGACCAGGCTTGTTAGTCAGCTGAATAGTATTATTGTAGCTGTAAATCCACTTGTTTCCCTCAGAGTGAAACTTTTATTGCTTTAAATCCTGCTTGTGTGCATCCTACAATTTTAAAGTGACTGACGGTCTTGTAATTTTGTGTAACTATCTCACTGGAGCAATTGCATTCCTTATTGGAATTTTCTTCATGCAATGCGGTGAAAAAGAGCAACAATGCTTTTGATAAGCACTATTTTCTCAGTCTGTCATTTCAGTGCACAACACTGCTAGCAGCTGACATTTCATTCTTTGGTTTTCTTATTATCTATTTTCTTCCTGGTCTCTATAGCGCGTATAGTGTGCTGAGGTGTGACTCAGCTTTTATTCTGTGTCTCAAGGCATCTTTCTTCGCCTTTTGTCATATGAAAAGACAGCCTCGTCAGTATTCAGTTTTGAGTATACATAATAAGGAGAGAAACAGAAAGAAAGCATTGTGTAGTAAGATAAAATTAATATATTAAATACACTGTCAGTTGCACTTTTTTTTAAAATGCAACAGTATAAAAACTGTCAATTGGTTATTTGAATCTATCTTAATCTATCAGTATAAAAAACTTTATTCAAGATAATGCATAACTGTAAAATATGGTAGTGCATGTTTTACAAGAAGTAAAAATTATCAGGTATTTTGATGGCATTTATATATTTTTTCAAAGCAAAACATTTAATTGTATTTCTAATAAGTAAAATAATTGCCTTATAATTTATGAAGAAATGGCATTTCCAAAATTCCATGTGTGAACCTTCTCTTTTGTGTAGATTTTATAAATAAATAAATAAATATTTTTTGTTATGAATTTTATGTTCTGTTACAGTAATAAGTTAGAGTTAATATGTATTATTTTAGTGCCATGTGTTTCTGATATGTTTTTGTGTTTGTGTCCGGTAACACATCGGAGATTGGCTTGTATCTTCTGCAAAGTGGCTGTCTTTGAAGGATGGTGCAAATAAAAATGTTTGCAGCCTGTAAATATTGACACAACAACTAAGAGTAAGATCACAAATGGTTCTGCTTATCATTCATGTCAGGAAACAAAGTCATGTTAAGGTACCAGGTAGATACAATACAAGCTAATCATGGATTTTCCAGGATAGTGGCATCAAATCATTGAAAGAGTTCTTATAGATTTTAGATATGACCTAGAATCGCATATATATCATATATAACTCATAATATCACCGCTTCAGTCATCTCAATAATAACACTCTTAGCCGATGACCCCTCAGCTGTTCTGCGAATAATCAAGGCAGTGCACAACTACACCTGAGCCTCTCTCTCTCTCTCTCTTTCTCTCTCTCTCTCTCTCTCTCTCTCTCTCTCTCTCTCTCTCTCTCTCTCTCTCTCTCTCTCTCTCTCTCTCTCTCTCTCTCTCGGCTGAATTTACGGTTATGCTCTGCTGATAGCAAACTCATTACAGTGTCGCCAGAAAGATCACAAGAGAGTGTCTGTGCGGCAGAGGTACCTTCAGGAAAGCACAGGAGAAATGAATTAGCAGAGACAAGACTGCTGAGCTAAGGGCTGCCATGTTCATCGTATCTTATTGCCGGAAAGACAGCTGAAAAGTACACAGAGAAGGCTTTTAGTAGTCTGAAGGTGACTATGACAAGTTTATCAGGATATAGTTGATTTTTAGCAATAAGCCTGTGTTTCACAGGCTGGCAAGCAAAAGGCAGAGACCCCAGTGTTACTGTAACATTAATGTCAACAGATGATGAAGATAAGTGAGGTGGTTCAAAATAATGGAGTAGTTTTATTAAATAAGGCAAAACAGATAATCTAAAGAATACAACACGACAGCGTGCAAAGCACAAACAAAACCAGACAATGAACTAGGAATTGAGGAACTTAAAAAGACATGGTGATGAACTAAATACAGACAGGTGTGATTGTTAATGAATGTCCAGGAAACAGATGACTGGCGGGAAACTAGAACAAAGGGAACAGGTAACTGAGGAGAAACAAATCCTTGACAAATAAATAAAAACCCAACTGTGACAGTTACCAGCTAGTTCAAATGGTTTACTGTGCACATACTATTGAACAACAGTCTTTTTTATTTAGAGTAAAAATCCCTAAAGATGATCATGTAAAACAGATTTTTAGCGATGACATATAGATTGTTAAGCGATGATATATGCTTAGAAGATGAATAGGTGAATTCCTGGTGAAGAACTACACTACCCATAATCCTGCCTAAGAAGTCACCATTTCCATAAGAAAATTATTGCAAAAAAACCTTCTGTAAATCCCCACATTTTATGTAACTAGATTAATCTCCCCACACTCTCAAACTACTTATATATTTATTTATACCATAGATAGTCCGGTCCTTCAATTTGATTGGTCGAGTGGGACTTTATTAATTTCTTGGACCGCTCCTCTTCTCCATTTACACCACATCACTGGGACCCATCATACAGGCACATGGCTTCTCTTACCACTGCTATGCTGATGACACCCAGCTCTACCTCTCATTTCAACCTGATGATCCCACAGTAGCTGCACGTATCTCAAGCTGCCTGGCGGACATCTCGGCATGGATGAAGGAACATCACCTGCAACTCAACCTGGCAAAGACTGAGCTTCTCGTCCTCCCTGCCAATTCGTCTCTACAGCACGACTTCACTATCCAGCTAGATTCAACTTTAATCACCCCATCAAGGTCGGTCAGAAACCTTGGAGTAACATTTGATGAGCATCTGACCTTCACAGACCACATCACAAAGACAGCTCGATCATGCAGGTTTGCACTGCACAACATCAGGAAGATCAGGCCCTTCCTAACTGAGCAGGCAACACAACTTCTCGCCCAGGCCTTGGTGATCTCTAGACTTGATTACTGCAATGCTCTTCTGGCCGGTCTTCCATCATGTGCAACTAAACCTCTACAAATGATCCAGAATGCTGCAGCCCGTCTTGTCTTCAACGAGCCAAAAAGGGCCCACGTCACTCCTCTGTTCATCTCTCTGCATTGGCTACCACTCGCTGCTCGCATCAAGTTCAAGGCATTGACACTTGCTTACAGAACGACCACAGGCTCAGCTCCCTCGTACTTTCACTCGCTCCTACGAGTCTACATCCCTACCAGAAGCCTGCGATCGGTCAATGAGCGACGGCTCGTGGTACCATCACAGAGAGCTACAAAATCACTCTCCAGAACATTCTCATTCACGGTTCCATGCTGGTGGAATGATCTCCCTACCCTCGTCCGGAATGCAGAATCCCTGACTACATTCAAAAGACAACTGAAAACTTATCTCTTCCGTGAGCACTTGACATAAAAAAAAAAAAAAAAAAAAAAAAAAACTTTTATCCTCCCTTGTTTGGCTTATGCTACTCTGAGCAATGCCTGAACTTTGTATTTTGAGCACTTCTTGCGTTATTTTTGCCTCTTCACGATGACTCGCTTGCTGTAGTCCTCAGTTGTAAGTCGCTTTGGATAAAAGCGTCTGCTAAATGACTAAATGTAAATGACTAAATGTAATGTTTTTTTTATCGCGCCATGTTTGCGTGTTCAGTATGTGCATTTATGTGGAGAATTTGGCAACTATTACAATACTCTTTGTATATAACATTGTTATGCCACTAGGTGATTTTTTTTTTTGTGAGTCATGAAGTGATTCACTTAACCCATTCATTCAAACACATTGATTCATTCAGGAATGGAACAAGTGGCCGGCTGCATCCGAAATTGCATACTTCCCTATAGGCCTAAAGAAGTAGCCTATGTCTGAATTCACAGTATAGGCAAAAAGTACCCGGATGACCTACAACTACCGGCGATATTCTGAAGTGTGCATACGATGGAAACTTTATTAGCCCATGAGGCCACAGGAGGGGATTTATGAATGGCAGTGAAGCGATGTAAATGGCGCTGGTAGGTTACATGACAATGACAACATGGCAGATGTAGTCCGTCCAAATTGCATTCTTACTACACACACTCACTGTTTTAGCGGTCGTGGAGTAAGTACTTATTCAAAATAAGTACTCAAGAGGGTATCCGATTTCGGATGCAGCCATTGATTAATTGTTTGATTAATTGTCATAAAGTGACCGTCTTTATGATTGAACCACTGAATCTTTCACTTCATTTAAAAACACTGATTCACATTCACTGACACATACAGGAACAAAAAACGTTCATGATGAATATTTTACATGAACTGAAAGTATGTTATTTTAGGCTTACTATAATGATTATAGGCCTACATCAGTTTCTATTGTACAATTATTTGAATTAGGCTAAGTCCTTTACAATGCTTTATAAATTAGTTCATTTGCCTTTTTTTAAATCCTATTTTTGCCTCAAATGAAAGTTTGTAATATTGTGTTGAGTTGATTGGGTTGGTTTAGGAGCTCTTGAAGATTTTAAAACCCCTATGGAGAAAATAAAGGAAGAATATTTACTGAAGCAAGGCTTCTTAGTAAGTGGACGGTGACTGTTGCCCTCTTAATGCAATATTCTTCACATTTTACGTGCAGTAATATACAATGTTCATACTGTAGGCTACTGTGCCTCTGTCCTTCTCTGTTAGTGGGAACTCATCGCTGTTATTGGCATGGCAACCCAGCTTCCCGTTGGTTTAGCCTGCCCACCATCTGTCAGCTCCCATATGGGTTTGAAATGATGCAGCATGACAGGAGCCGGTCCCACAACGCACAAGGTGCGAGGACCCAGGGCACCACCACAGAGCCATGAAGAGAAGCTCAGCCACAGGCTTTGATCTTTCAAGGTATAAATGATGCAACTCCTTCCAAGGAGCATGCAGGCATTAGAGGCCGTCTATCAGCTGCATGCTAGCAGGTGTCTCAGCTGCTCCAGAGACTCTTCGGAGGAAGAGGAAGATCAATGTCCTGGCTGCAAATCCTGTTCTTGTAAGAGGCCTGCACAGAGGATCAATCAGGGTTACACCATTAGGGTGTTCGAAACAATGTCTACAGCTGTTTGAACAGCTCCTAACTGACTAATACATAATCCTTATGTGTTATCAAGATATCTTACGGTAGCATGATTCATTCAAACATGGCAAATGAGGCATACCAATTTGGTCGCTGGGTCCATTTATTTTAATCAAAAATACATTAAAATGCAATTCATTCCTTCAATTATTTGAACACACATCTTCTATGCTTTTATACCTCTTCTATTTTATATGGGATCATTTATATTGCCTTGCCTTGCCTTGGGATAATTTGATCAAGATGTGTACACTTTTTTTTTTTTTTTTTTTTTTTTTTTTTTACGTGGACACTTTAATGTGGACTCTCACTGAACCTGATAAATGGGTTATATCATATATTTATATGATTACTACTCTATTTTATGTAGCCTACTGATAAATATGTAAGCAAATCAAGTAGTGTTCAGTCACTTTTACTCCCATGTTTGAGCAACCTTAACATGGTTTAATAACAAAGGATCCACGTTCCATATAATTTAATAATCAGACTGCTACTCCATCCTTCTGACAAGAACAGTAATTACTGCCATTTACTCCTTCCACAAGCAGTCACTTAATCAACTTACAATTGTACAAGCAAAAAGCACAGCTAGAAAGATCCAGATGATCTGGAATTATAATGTACTGCTAGTGAAGAACAGTAAGAGATGCCCTGAGGGGTTTTTGCAAATATTGATTTTTCATCCTCCTCATGCTGAGTCATTTTGTTCAAGCTTGTTGATCTATTCATCTGATTATGAAGCACACTTTAAAACAGATGCCCACCTGTTGAGGTCATTAACATTTCAGTAACGGTTTCAAGTGACATGCATTTGTTATTAACAACATTTCACATGCATTATTTTAGTGAGCACATTATAGACATTATAGAATCTCTGTTTTTTATATATTATAATGCAATACTTGTAACTTTGGTAAAAGACAAGCTGTTTCTTTAAGAGGAGCTCTTGCTTGGTGCAGACATCACAAGGGCATTTGCTAATGACTACCTTGTGTAAAAGCAAGGTGCATGGAGGTAGTAAAAAAAGACTAGAGCTGTTAAGTTTCCTCCTTTTCTCAGCTGATGGTTTTCTGCATGACGTCTTATATGAGATTATATTATACAACAATATGATGTTATAAAACTGTACATAACCTAATTGACTATTCGTGCTGAATGAGAACAGCATGCTATATATTCATGTTTTATTTAAATTTGATACTTTTTTCCATCCACAGCTGCAACACCATTATGGAAGAGAAGGAACAGGGAAAGTACATTAGAGTGTGACAACAGAAAGCAGAATGTGTTTGAGTAAAGGTTAGGTACTGCGCTAAAATGAAGGGACCCACTGGGGATGTACAGTAGTTGTGCAGCATTTCATTAGCATGTGTTTTTACACTCCTTTTTTTCTCTGCAACCTTTGCGCAGCAAGTTCAATAAAGTAAAAATGTAATTAATATCTAAAAAAACTTTTTTTTTATCTTCACTGTTGGAACACAAAGAAGAATCATCATAGTCATTGAGTTTTCCACTAAAAGAACAGAACGATCTACCTTTGACGCTCTCATTTTTTGTTTTCAGGAAATTTGGCTTATCAGTGAGCCTTTGCTAAAAGCATAAAGACTTACTGAAGCCTCAAACTTAGAATATGCAGCAGTGTTTAATGAAAGCAACCTCTGTCCATGGTAATGCATGGTGATGTCTGGTGAAATATCTTGCCAGGGTGACTTGGCACATGGACACAGGGTGGGATTGTGCTTCCTATTCCTTCATTCTTTTACCCAAATGTCAGTGATGGCGAGAGTCCTTCCCTTGGTCATTTGCTTTTGGCATCTTATACCTAACAATCAATTTTGCGTTTAAAAGACGTCTAATAGCCGTCCAAACACAGCCATGAGGTATAGGCTAAAACAAGGCAAAATTTGGGCTGTCACTGAAAATTTTGTATAGATGTCTAAACCATAGCCCAAGAATACACTCTAAAAAATGCTGGGTTGTTTCAACCCAATTTTGGGTAAAATATGGACAAACCCAAATGTTGGATTAAAAATGTAATTGAAAAATGTAACCCAATGGCTGGGTTTGTCCATATTTTACCCAAAATTGGGTTGAAACAACCCAGCATTTTTTAGAGTGTAAGACTAGTCATAAATTAGATAGCATGTCAAAGAAATTAAACCAAACACATTGTATTCACTGTTAACGTTGATTACATGATGGAATATCATACATCACGCAAGTTATATTGGCAAAACTGACATGTAAACAAATGCAAGGTTATTTTGGCTAGAAGTGGGTTACTCATAGCCAAACTATATTGGGTCTAGAGACGGTGAAACGACAGTTATTGCTTGCTGGGTAATATCAACAGAAATGCAGAAGGTTGAAGGGAAAGCTAAAATTTAATTAAGCTATTCCTTAACCATGTCTAAATGGTCTTTACATTTTTTAGAAACATTCAAATGAATGTATGAAGCCAGACAATGTACAACCAAGCAGAAATCTCCTACTTTTTGAGGAAGAATGGCTGTAGTATCCATGGTTACCTCAACTACGCAAAAGCCAAAAATTGCAATGTAGATAGTGTTTTTTTCCAAGGCTGAGAAATGGCATGCTGAGGGCAGCTCTCCATGGAGACCAAGTAAACTGACGTTATGGACTTAAGAAGAATAGAAGGTGGTTATAGCTTGACAGTACAGAGAGTTCTGTGTTCATTTAAATCCATGGAAATGCTGTCAGACCCCTCCTGTCGGAGAGGAGAATCTCCATTTATCTCATACACACACTCTTACCCACACTTTACATCATGGAGGGCAAATGAGGCTGGCTGGCAGTAGCTGGATTTATGAACCTAACTAAGTAATGATGCTGCAAGTAATAGAGAGTTGCATAAATCGCTGTGAACCCCTGCACTGACCTGTGATGTGCAGGCAGACTATGAAACCCAGGAGAGACGGATCTAAATGCAGGTTTTCTTTAATGATATAAATGAAGGTAACAACAAAGGAATACAAGGAAACATAAATATAAAAATGAAAAAAGAGAAAAACTCTCACAAGAAGTGAATCGCAGTTTCAGTCAGGACAACTGTCGTCAAATACGATTGACAATTAGCATACAGTTTGGATTGGCGGTATGGTTCTGTTTTGGGCAAGAACTCCCTGCGCATCCATGCAGCCTAGCATGGATAAGAGCATTGTGAGCAGCAATAACCCCCCTTAGGGGAAACAGAACTTAACCAACATTAATGTATTTCAGATATCATTAATTAAACATTTTAATGTACAACATAATTCGAGAATTTAGTCTTGGCTGGCGGAATCAGGGGGACAACAGACTGAGACAGAGCTGATGGAGGTGGAGATCCAGGCAGAGTAGAAGAGTCGACGAGACCAAGAGTCGACGAGACCAAGCGACACAGATGGATCTGGAAGCCAACTGTGGACTGGGAGATAGGGTGCGAGAGAACTGATGTTGAGCCGGTGGGACTGAGGAGGACCAAGGCGGAGCCCGACAGAGCCGAAATGATGGAGGGAAGAAGTGCAGCTGAAGGCCCGGAAGTCTGTGGCACAGGCAGAGCAATGGCAGAGCAATGACTGACCAAGGCAGAGCCGGAGGGATGAGGGAGCCCAGTGGAGCCGTAAGGACAATGGCCCCAGGTGGAGCCGAAGGAGGGAGGAGCCAAGGTGGAGCCAACTGTTAGAAGTGGAGCCAGGGGATCCCCTTGCCAAGGTGGAGCTGAAAACTGGAAGACAGGAGGCAGATTCGAGTTGCTGGTTGAAGTCAACTGAGGAGGAGCCAAGAGACTGAAGGGAACCAGCGGAGGCAGGGCTTTAAGACTGGGTTGCTTTGGGAGGTGGGAGAAGGAAAAAACTTTGATGCCAATTGAGAAATATAATCTCAGCCGAACTGATGTAGACCAAGGTAAAGTTAAAAAGGTAAAGCTTTTTGTGCATAAATACTGTGCAGCTGATTTGCTGATTGTCTTGCATATGTATGTCTCTGGCCCTTTCATTTGTACCCAGTGAATATATTTCCTCTGTTAACTATGCCTCTTTCCTTTTGGAGTTGTTCCCAATCAGAAAAGGTATATTTTCGTTAAAAGCACACCGCGGAACTTTTGGCCACTAGGGGCGCTAGACCTGTAACTTTCACGTCTAGCGCCCCTATAGGCCACAAGCGTGGCAGCACTGTCGCAAAAGTCATGGGGTTCCATTTAGCTTTGGTTTGTAGCCTGTTAGCTTCATCTGCCCATATTTAGCTTCTACTAAAAAGCGAAAATAATGACAAAGGCGTATGACTGTATACTAGGAGCAAAGAGTTAACTTACCAGTCTAATAATAAAGTTGAGAGAAGAGAATTGGTTTTACATCCAGCTTCTTCTCTCAACCTGCGCCAATGAGCAAACTCCTTTCCAAGATCGACTTTTGTTTTTCCTCGAGCACGATCCCTCTCGCGTTTTCTCTTTTTTGCCTCCTCAGAAGCAGTTTTCCTTGCCTCAGCCATGGCCAGGAGTCGAGCAGGTGAAAAAATAGCAAAAGCGTTAGCTCCTTGAGTATATCAGAGCTTGTAGTCACGTGGCGGTCATAAAGTCATTCGTTCTCCAGGCATTCTCCAGGTCACATGACCTGGCCAAAGACGGTGCGTCTTCTCCAAACTTACATAGGCGGTATTTCAAGAGGGCAGCCCCACTCGGAGCATTGATAGTGTCAAGCACTGTATATTGGCCTGAGGAATCATTTAAAATAACTCATATGCTTCATTACTGTAGATTTATTTGTGCATTTGTAAAAAAAAAAAAAAAAAAATACATTTTGCATTATTTTATGTACTTTTAATTAAAATATTCATTATAAAATTGTTTTAATGCTTTAGAGTTTTGCTTTAGATGCTTTAGATACTTTGTAAGCTTTAACAATTGAATATTTGAGATTTGTTTGAGTGTGTGCTAAATGAGTGCATCCAACTCCCTTTCTCCTCTTCCATTGGCAGGTTTAAATCTTCTCCAGTAGTCTAGTTTGAATAAATGACTGTCACACATATTGCATGTTAACATAAAGGCAGCTATCAGCTATTGCACAGTGCTTAGATGATCAATGAACACACCAACTGTGTCTCAATAATATGGAATAATTCACTACAGTGCAGAATCTGCAGATGTACTGTAATCTGGTTCTGATCTACCAAAGCAACTGTAAGTCAGCCCCTCATAATAATCCACTTCACAACCAATCACACTGCATGTGTTAATCTTCGGCATTAATATTTATGCACTGTCTTAGAAATCCATAATTATGTCTTCTTTCAGGCAGTTTTAATAACTTTCAGCACCTTGATGAGATAAATTTCTCTGTTTGGTGGTTGTGGAGAGCAGGGCGGGGCCGAGAGTTGTGGGAACGGAGCGAGGGCGTGAGTGTTAATGAGCCACACCGGTCTCGAGTCCCACGGAGGAGCTCCGGAAGGATTTAAAAGGAGTGACGACAGTGCAAGACAAGAGAAGACTAGACATGGGACATTTATGTCCAACATTTTGTTTAACCCTAAAACACAACTACGGGTAATTGAAATGCCTAATACAAAACACAAAACACCTATGAAAATATAAATGAGGAAAATGTCTGTGCATTGGCCCCTATTTTTACTAGAGTGTATGTAAATCGATGTTTATATCATATGTGAATGAAACCCTAAATTAAATATTTTCATCATATAAAGCAGTCTTCAGAAGACTTGGATTGATAATGTCATACTGATTCATGTAAACGATGTACATTTTAAATATAAATATGGGCACATGAGCCTAATAGTTTAATATGTTGTATAACAAAAAGCACACATTTTAAAATGTCAGTGGAAGAATTCTGCTACAGCCATAACTAAAGGTCATTTTGGACACAATACTTTCTCTAATGTGGCATCCCTGCAACCAGTCAAATTAAATTTGCTTTGGTGAGATTTTCCAGTCATTTTTAATTAGCACCAACAAAACTGCAAAAGCTACATACATTTTATTTTAGAAACACTTATTATTACACAGTGAAAAAAATATCAAGGAAACAAGGAAAATAGGCTGATCAGACAGCAGTGAGATTTCATGCTATGAAACTACAATAAACATGTCTAATTAGGAGCTCTGATAGTAACTTTCAACACTAAAGGAACTATAACGGAGGCCAGCTAGTAAGAGCTGTGTGTGTGAACCTCACTCCCCTGATCTCAAGAGGCGCGCTAGCGACTGTTGCTAAAGACTGCAGACTTTAGCGTCCTTGTTAACGTGTCCGCCTCCCATGCCGGCTACCCGGGTTCGAGGTCCGCACAGAGCAGGGCGAGTAGGACCTGAGGGGTTACAGACATGCATATTTATAAACAGCTTTATCATAATTATAGCAGAGAAACTTTGGAAATATACCTTATATGGGATGGGCATTTGAAAATGTCTTATTAACAAACCCTCTTGATTTTAGAACGTTTAGGGACAAAGTCTGCAATATGACTTTTAAAAGGTTTAATTCATAGTCCAGATAAATGGAAAGGGAAACAAAAACTAAAAATTGATCTGCCTTCTAATTAAAATCGACCTCGTCCACCTCCCACTTCCAGGAGCACAGTTCGTTTTCTTGTCATTTATGAGGCTCAGAATTGAGCAAGGCTATCGGCTGTTTGGGATTTACAATAATAGCTGGGCTGCTTTCAGACTGTAGTGAGTTTAAAACAATGGTTTATTTTAATTGGAGTTTGAGAGAAAGTCATTTGTTTAAGTGAAATACATGAGAACAGATACCACTGATGTAAAACAGAACTCATATGGTTTCATGATGCCAAAGAAGGTCGTGACCTTTGAGGAATGTAATTATGAGCTCATAGCTCACTGCAGTGAGTGTGACAGTTCTCTTGTGGTGCTCAGCTTCCTATTTTCAAAGTAGATGGTGCCTGTGAGACAACAGCACATATGTGCCACCAGCATTGTAATGCGTCTCTATAGAATGCAGTGTGTTTATCGTGCAATTTATACACGAAAATGAGTTTTTATGTGCATATGATACGCAGTTTTCGCATGCATTTGATACGCACTTCATTGCGTGTAATACACACGCACCCCACACCACTAATTCTACCCAAACGTATAATACACAAGCACCTCACACCACTACTAAACCTACCCTAACCAACCCGAATTTTCTCGTATAAATTACACGATAAACACACCGCGTGCTATAGAGACGCATTTAGTGTGATCGGGTTGCGTAAAGCTTTGCATGCTAAAAACAGTATCACTCAGTTGAAATGCTCTTATCGTCTTGTTATCACTCCAAATTATGCATAACATCAATATCTCCCTTGCCGGAGGCTTATTCTGATAGCATGAACAGTATGAGAGAGTTGTGTGCATAATGGTGTTTGGTATCAGAGTAGTCCAGGCACTGAAGAGATGTCTCTGCTTGATTTGTGCTTAGACATATAAAGAGACTTTCAGCAATAAAGATAGAGCTTTAGTTCGATGTGAATAAACAAATGTCACAGACCAATAAAAAATAATTATACACCACAATGGCCCAATCAATGCCTTGATTATGAGTAGATTGTATAAAAGCAAACAAAAGTTGCAGCTTGCTGAGTAGAAGCTTTGTTGGAAACTATACAGGATAAAAATGGCTTTAAAATCAAGAATGGCTCTTAATGAATGTAGCTGCATCATGCCTTTGACAACAGTGATGTAGGCCTACTAAAAGCTCCTCTGTTCTATAGATGTATTAATCAACAAAAGCGGCTCCCTCTTCTTTGTGTAGTCAGACATTTATGACACAATAAAATATAAATGTCCAAGAACTACCAAACTGAACTGAACCTCAATGATGCCCAATCACACGTTTCACACTAAAACAAGACTGTGAATTAAATCTGTTTGATTAAAATATGAAGTTAGAAATGAAAACGAATCATCTGTTGTTTATTAATATAGCCTGCATGAGCCTAGTCGTGCTGTGTATTAGACAGCATATCTCTGCTTTAAAATAGATCACAAATGATGCTCAAAAATGTTTCCGACGATGTTGCCACACTGTGGTCGTAGTGAGTAAAAGCTTCTCGTGCTTTCTTGACATGGGGCTGGCTGGTTAAATGTTATATCGGATGTTACTGTATTGTGTTTTGTGTATAGGCCTACTTGTTCTGTTGCACATCTTTAGTGCACACTGCACAGTTGTACATTACGATGTGATTCTACCTGAAGTCTACATTTCTCAAAATCCATCTGGAGTTTTGGAATCGAGAGAATTTCCAGGAATGAAGGTTACCATAAAATAGCATACAACTTCCCAGCTGAGCTGTGTCATTCCTGGGATTCGGTGCATTTTTTGTCCCCAGTTAAGATCATGATCTTACTGCCTTAAAATGTTGAACAATATAAATTTAATCAGTAAAGATTCTCTGAAATGTATTAATTATTTTCGATTATTACATTTATTTAGCAATTAATCAAGGTTTGTAGTTTGGCCTTCAATTTATTTTCAACCTTGTTATTTTTGACTTTTGAATCACTTCTTTGGATGGAAAGCAACTTGGTAAAGTCAGTGAGATCCTGCACTATTTTAGTTGTCTATCTTTCAAATTTGATGTGGTCAACCCAGTAAGTCCACTCTTTTAAGGAAAAAATGAAAAATTAAATTAAAATACCAAGCAATTCTTTATTTGGTAAACCTTCTTGTTTTTGCTCAGACACGGTGAATTGGCTGATTTTATATCAGAATGTCCACCTTGTTATATCAGAAGACCTAACAGAGTGGACACTGAGAGTGTACATAGCTACTAAATAATTTGGGGTTTTTTAAACAATCATTTTATAAAATCAGCAAAAAACATAGTAATAATTCAGTGACAATGAAAATTTACTGGAGTATCAAAAATGCAGTATTTCAAAAAGTAAACAAAAAACGCCTTTTAGGCATTTGTATCTGAAAATGAAAATTGTAAAATTATGCGTTTGTGAGAAAGCATACAATTCATACAAAATATTTATATTTTATGATCATTTATTAAAATACCTTTAAAGGGACAAAGGTAGGCTACATGAGTTGTCTAAGATAATTTACACAGTGCCCACAAATTAGAGTCACAAGTATTTGAAAGTGTTCATTTGTCCCTAGGGTGGACATTTTTTATTTCATTTATTGTGTTTAAAGCTGCAGTCCGGCACTTTTTTGGGTTTAAAAATATCAGCCAGTGTTCAAAACAATCTGCTTGCCTTGCCTCGATTCAAAACGGTAAGCTTGTAATAATGATTTTAATTCCAGTGGTACTGGTGGATTTCCGCGGGAATTTCGAGCATGTCTTTGCGTCATTACGTCACTTCTGTACACATAGAGAAGGAGTCCCCGGCTAGCGTGTGTGGATGATGGTGGAGATTTAGCTTAGCACTTGGTATGGCGGATCCCGAAAGTTTAAAGCGACAATCACCAGTGACAACTGGAGATTCACCAGTTGTAAAACCCAAAGACTTCGGACTTCAGAGTGGCTACAGAAAAAATATATTTTTCATGTTTTGACGTGATATAAGCAATCGTTAGATTTAATCAGCATGATATAGCTACTGCAATGCTTCCCCCCACCCCCCGAATTTGGTCTGAACAAAAGTGAATGTTACTTACTTGTTCAGATGACATTTTCAGATGAAAATTCTAATGTTGACACTTTCAAAAAGTATACTCTGAGATTGCTGATGACAGTACAGTATCCACAGCGACGCGGCAGCGACAGGTTCTCCTCAATACATTGTGTTCATCCGCGCTGTTTCATGCCGATTTACTACCCACGCACAGTTAATAATTACGCGAATAACTGCAATTACAGATTTCTAACAGAGATGGCGACAAAGAGGAAAAACGACGGACTGCAGCTTTAATAAATGGTTAAATTTATTTACCCAATATAAAATTACTTTTTAAACGGTTTACATCACCCTATCATGACTACACAAATTTTAATTTAAAAAAATAAGAAATAAGAAATAATAAAAAGTTTGAATTTCTACATAATTACAGGAATGACCCAGCTAACAAAAATATGTTCTAAGAATGTTTTCCTATCCCATTAAGTTCCAAAATCTTTCACTGTTCTCTTTTTGTTTTGGCCTTGGCACCTTTGGATCTGATAACTAGCCTATTGGGTACGCTACTTGGGGAAAACATACACCATCATTTATTTATTAGTGTTATTGTTTTGAGAATAAAATATGCTCCGCAACCTGTGAATCCAATTCATGATCAAATAAATTATCTAGTTAGGACTCCGATTCTAGCGAATGGCCAAATGAAAGCAGAGTTACCTTTTTTGAATAAGTTTGATGAGTCTTTCACTAAAATCAACTCACCGAATCCGTCAGAGCGGCTATCAACACAGTCTTGCTTTGCACAGAGGGCGGCGCTTCAACGGCTTGTTCTTAGCAGCTTCTTCGATTTGCTTCACACACAGACATCATGCACTGAACATTTCTAAAACTTTTAGCCTTTTTTTTCAAACCGGAGGCAGACAAAGATGGAGAGACTAAAGAAGTGACGACATGTAGCCTACACAACATTTCTGAATGGTAAGTTGATGAGTTTATGCAGTCAAGTCATTGATTAGCATGTCATTAGCATAATCTATTTATCGCGTTCATGGGGACACAGGAATGTAAATTGTAGGGTTCGTGATGTCACTAACCCGGGATGAGTTTGTTGTAGTCCTTAAAAAGCAATTTCTTTAAAAGAAAATATCCCCCTTAGCTTTGGTTGTAAGTAACTATGCAGATGTTGTTTATGCTCAAACAGCAACATTACTCACTAACTAAAGTTAGAAAAGTGAAATCATAATCAACCACCCCTTATAAGGAACTCTAACAACATGTCTCTTATTTGGCTATGCTGTAGGCTATGTTAGCCTTTAAAATCAGTTTAATGCACTGCCTCCTTTAGGCTACTTATTGATTTATGATTATTATTCAAAACGGCTGTTAACAGAGAAATGGATGCATATTTATTTGATAGACTTTATTGATTATGTGCACATTTTAGCATAGTAATTTGACACCATTATTAAGCTACATTGAAGATCACACCAAGGTTGCATCTGTTTGTGTAATACTACACAATGTTTAACAATATTTCTCATTTTAATAGGACTTAAGACTATAATAATTCTCTATATTTGTGACTTTAATTTTATATCTTCCTTTCTTTATACAATTGGCAGGCATCAACAGACAATAAAATTCACTAAGATTCAAACAGTCAGAACAGGATAAACCTATTTAGAAATTATGACCCATTTTCTTTCAAATGAGATAATTCCACTGTATATATATATAAATAAATAAAGTACACAAATGCAAATATGCCGAAAAACAAATCAAATTGTGAAGTACAAACCTCAGGCATGGGTTTCATAAGTACTGCAACATTCAAATAAATGACTGAAATTCCATTTGCCTCCCAATTTGATTGCATCAGTGATACAGTTATTCATTAGACATTCAGTAAAGCCATCTTATAATATACATATCTATCCTAATTTGTAAAAACATGGACCACATAGAAGAGCACTGAAAGTTTGCCTGAGCCACAATAATATCATGGTGGACCATCTAGATTACCACAAATGTGAACCAATCAAGCCACTTACACTCATATCAATGGACACACTGAAGATGGCTTTTAACAACTGCAATTGTCACATAATGGGTAAAATAAAGAACACACATCTGTTAGGTTTAGTTAACAGTGGAGATATTGCACAACCTAAATCACATCTGATTGAAGTCAAATCCTGTCATACACAAGACCCACAACGACCAACTTTTGAGAATCAAATCAAATACAGGATGTTTGCATCGTTTGTTGAGTTTAAGACCTGTACAACACTTCTATTTGGTTTAGACAGTTTACGGTACAACATTACATTATACATATATATACACATAAACGCACCATTTGTCACAAAAGGATCACTGTGAATACACAACAGGCTGGTGAGCGGGAAGCAGGGGAGGTTTCGGGATGGGTCGGGACTCCTGGAATGGCCTTGATTAAATATATTGCCTAAAACACACCAGTGTTGGGAGGTTTTATCCTCACTTGTGGAAGACACTGCCGGTTCAGCTCTAAACTCCTCAGGTATGGCAAGAAATTTTAGGAGTTGTTGGTGTAAGGATCCACATTGTGTAACTGGGATCACACTGGGACGTACTAGTTTTAAGTCAAAAACCCAACATGTGACAAGCATCTCCTCTAAAGTTGATCTTTTTGTGAAGTAGTTTGCTGCCGATGGCATCCTTGGCTTTGTATTTTGGCTTTGCGTTTTCATAGGGCCCAAATGTAATGAACAAGCAGCTCCAAACACCTACATGCTCTCCTTTGCTCATCCAGGCATGCAAAATATAGGCTACCTTCTTTTAATGCAACAAACCTTCCTGAGCTTTCACTCACCTCATATGTTCTCAAGTGTTTCAGTATTAGTGTGCAAACATGTTTATGTAGCAAACAAATACATTCGACAGATTCCTCCCTTTACTGGCCTTCGCAATCAGTAACTCTCTACAGTAATGGGTTGGAAGACCTGATCAATGACGCTAGGTCATTGTGTCTTTCTCTTCAGGACATCCCTGAGACATATGTGATTGCACAAAACCAGTCTCTTTACTTATTCCTATCTAAGGCATTTTAAACATATTGAAGGGCGTACCATTGTGTGTGTGTCTGTGTGTGTGTGTGTGTGTTTTATTATTTTTTTTTGTCAGGAAGAGGGACGTAGGGAAAGCAGCGACAGCTTGCTCACGAAAATAAAACATCATTTTCACTACAACTACCTTATCTAGGCGCAACGACACGACACAAAGCAAGAACACCCACATTGTGCGACTACGTTCTCCTTAAGTGACATGCAGTTTCAAAGAAGCGCTAACAGCCGCGGGAGGGGGGTCAGTTTCGACGATGGAAGCCTGTGCAAAATTTTAACAACATCACAATGGGTCATCATTGCAAAATCCAAATCCTGCTCAAGCGTGTAAGTTACGTAACGATTAACCAATCGGCTACATTACAATGTGGCGCACGGGTTAAAATCATTAAATGGTGCCCCTTATTGTAACAGAACATGCTTCAGACACTTAGCAGACATGTTTCAGATATCGTATATCTGAGAAAGAGTGGTGGTGGATGATTTTGCAACAAAATGTCCACCAAAACATTTCATTTTTAAAAAGAATCTATTGAAGTTATTCGTAGACTGGAATGAATAGACAAGTATCAGCACGTGTATGTCCAGTCACTGCGTAGGTAGTGTAAAAGGGTGTGCAAGCGTTTCTGTGTGTGTGTTTTTTTCTTTCTTTTTTTCACACCTCCCTCCATCAGTTGGTCTTAAAAAAACTGGGAATGTGTCTAAAGAATTCAGTTGTGTTAAAAGATTTAACTGCAATAATGCTGTGATATCTCACTTCATATTGCAATCTTTAGAAGTGCAGGCAGTGTTTTATCAATGTCGCATTGCAAATTGACGTGCACAGATCTGATGTGCACCGCAAAGTGCGATATATAATTGGTCCTTTCTGTGTATATTTGACGAGAGTGTCTGTGTTTGTGTGTTTTTCAGAAAGACTGTGTAACCTCTCTGTCTGTGTATGTGTTTGTGTGTCCGTGTGTGTGTGTGTTTATTCCACGGAGAAGAGGCTTGCAAAGGATTTCCGGAGGTTGCGGATGGTCTCAGCCTTGGCTTCGTCCTGACTAGGACTTTGGTGCTGGGCGGCCGGCGTTTCTGGAATGTTGAATGTATTGGTAAGAGACTGGGATTTGCTACAAAGAGAAGAAGTGGCAATAAAGGAGAGGAAGAGGCTATTAAAGTCATGCAGCAAACCCATGGAGATGGCTTTATAGAGGTATGGCAGAGAGAAAAGAAAAAAGCTGTGAGAGAAAGAGAGAGAATGAAATTCATGTGCTTTCTTTTGTGTCATTCATTTAAGCAATCATGACTCCAGTGCAATGTACATCAGCCCTTGGACTTATGGGAAATGGCATCTATGGCCACTATTCCTAAATGAAGAACCACGTGCAGAGGCATCTCAGTAATATAACATTTTGGATGAACCTATTGTATAGTCACCTTAGAACTTAATTGAGGAATAGTGGGAATAAGATGATCACATTCATACTTGCTAACAACTGCTTGACTGTGAAAATAGATCGAATGCACATTTTCAATCAGAAAAAATGCAATTTCCACAATCAATGCATGAATGGTTTGGGTGTAAGACTGAAGGAAGCCATCTTTGTTGGCATGCAAAATACCAGATCATCTAGAGTGCATACTTCTGTATCTCCATTGTTTTAATTATGCGTCTGCCTATATGTATAAGCCACATTCATCATTATTATTGTCAAATGTCATTTTTATTATTGTCATCACCATTGTCAAAATCGGAATATTTAAAGTCATTTTGCTAAATCTGTTCAGGAGCTTTTGGATGTGTTTATCCATTCATTTAATGCTCATTTAAATGCGCATTGAGTTACAAACTGAGCTGAAATATGGAATATATACCGTAATGTTTAGATAGTTTATTTTTTAAATAGCTTTGGCTAAATAAATAAAGCTAATTATATAAATAATATTCAGGCTTTATGAATTAGTTTAAACTAGAAGGTGTATAATGGCACTGTAGCTGGCAAGTCAAGGAAGGGCCCATCAGATCAATAATCTCCACCCAGTCTCTTTATATAAACAATAAACAGATAAATAACATCCAGAATTCTAGTGTAGATCTGTGACATCGCTGTGTAAAAATATTGTTTTCGAATTAATAGCACACTTCATTTGAATACCGTGTGAAAATCTACTTGTACAGTGCTTAGCTTAGGCCCTGCTTTTTAAAAATGAATATGCTCATACATACACTGCCACCAGTGTAGCCCAATTCATGAACAAATGACTCGGAGTCATTTTGTTTTTTAAATTAATAGTTCAGTAATTATAGATGTAGAGACCTCTGAGTCTAAATCAAGTCTGTATTGTTTTATTTAAAAGTGTAATTTCTAGACCTGGTAAAGACGTAAAGCCCCGTGGGCATCTTTGCAAAGAATATACATTTCTCTAGTAATGCCAAGCTTTAAAATATTTTATTGGGTAGAAATTTAATTAAAAAATGTTTGGAGGGGGCCTTTTATTGTTGTAGACAATGGGGGGCCAAAGAGGTTTAGAACTACTGCTTCTTGTCATGCGATTTGCGAATCTTATGACGTAGCAAAAGAGAATGGCCACCATCTGGTGTAGTCACTTGCATGAGTGATGAAACATCATCAATAAATGGAGAAACATGTCCAGATTCTTATGACCTTTCACATCCAGTCAAATTAAATATACAAACTTCAAGCAAATATGACAGAGGACAAAAAACATCTTACTTAAGCTGCGGCGATCCACTCAGGGCCGGGTGATCAGGACTTGGTTTCTGTGGAGGTTGGGGTTTCTGCTGCAAGGGAGGTCGTGTGCCTCCTGGACCTCCCTGGCCCTGTGAAGTAGGCCGTGGTTGCTGAGTGGTAGGGGGGCGAGGACCGCCCTGTTGCGGGGCTGTTTGTGGGGCGTCCTGGGTTGGCTGCGGCCCACCCTGGGTGGGCTGCCTGGTTGGCTGGCCTTGTCTTGGCTGCTGTGGCCTCTGTTGGGGCTGACCAGCTGGCTTGGGACCCTGGCCACCAGTTTGAGGCCTCTGCGGCTGCTGTTGGGGGCCGGCTGGCTGGGGCCTCTGTGACTGAGGAGAGCCACCCGAGCTACGTTGGGCGGGACCCTGTGCGGGCCTCTGCTGACCTGCGGACCCTTGACTGGCTTGTCGCTGTGGGGGCTGAGTGGGCCGGGTTTGTTGAGCAGGGGGGTTCTGAGCATTAGGGCTGGTCACAGACTGGGTTTGGGCAGGGGGCTGGCCCTGAGGAGAGGGCCGCTGCTGGGGTGGGGCTCCTTGACGGGCAGGAGTAGCGCTAACAGCTGCTTGTTGTGGACCTCCTAAAAACAGAGCTCATTTTTACAGAGTATTTACAGAAAATCCACCTTATTTTGCCGTACGGAAATAAGCATACATTTTCTTTAAATGTGCGAGACTTCCGATTCAAGACATTTATAATGTTACAAAAGATTTCTGTTTCAAATAAATGCTGTTCTTTTAGACTTTCTATTCAGCAAAGAATCTTGTAAAAATATAGCATGGTTTCCTCAACTATTATGCAGCACAAACGTTTTTCAACATTTGTGACTTCTAATTCATTAGTTTTTAATATTTGAGACTTCCGAGTTATTAGCCACTATAGGTACATACTGTAACTAGAATAATAAAATGCAGTAAACAATAATACTATTTGTGCTACAAACCAATGTGTTTGAGATTACGTTAATGAATTAGAATAATATCCGTTTGCAGTTTTTTAGTTTTTGACAGGTAAAACAATTGGAAGTGGCAGACAACTATTAAAATATATGAAGTATTTTAATGAAAAAACAATGAAGACTAGATTAATATATTGAGTAACTCTCGTCTTTTGGTTTTGCTTGATAAATGCCATGTAATGCAAAAATAGAATTGTTTAAAGGGATAGTTCACTTTAAAATGAAAATTCTGTCATCATATTCTCACCCTCAAGTTGTTTCAAACCTGTATGAATTTCTTCAAAATTAAACAGTTACCAGGTCCCATTGACTTCCATAGTATTTTTTGGAATGTCAATGGGACCTGGTAACTGTTCGGTTACTGACATTTTTCAAAACATCTTCCTTTGTGTTCCGCAGAAGAAAGAAATTCATACAGGTTTGAAACAACTTGAGGGTGAGTATATGATGACAGAATTTTCATTTTAAAGTGAACTATCCCTTTAAGGTCTACTTATGATCTTTTTGGAGATTTACCATAAAAATCCACTTTCATATTATGTAAAACTGCAGCATAAAAATTATTCAGGATTTCTCATTATATGTTTAACGCAAGACAGAAAGTCATACATGTTTGGAACGACACAAAGGTAAGTAAATGATGACTGAATTTTCATTCTTGGTAAACTATCCCTGTAAGGTTGGCTTCATTATTGCAATATTGTAATCCCTTACCCTGTGGAGGAGGGCGCTGTTGTGGCTGTGGGACGTTAGACTGAGAGACGGGTTGAGGTGAAACAGCCGGGCCCTAGAATATAAAACAGACATATATCCCTCCTGTATAGTATATCCTGTATAGACATAGTATATCAGATAATACCATTCAAAACACACAGAAACAGAATGCTGGCTTTCATGAGTTTTCAGTGCAAGTTTTAGTAACACGTTTAGCCACTTTTATTAAAAAAAGTGAATGTTCTGTCACAAATAAGACCTTTAAACAGCTGTAATGTCAAAATTTGCTGAAGCTGAACATCATTCTCGAAACATAAATAAATGGCTGATGTAGACAAAACATGCAATCATTAATCTTCAGGCAATCAGTTTAGCACGAATGTGGAGGGAATTAAACCAAGTGATTTGACGCAGAGCGGTGATGAGAGATGTTGTCTGAGTCCCTAGCTTACGCATTAAAAGAATTTCTCACTCTTATTCTCTCCCATCTGTGTGGCTATGAATCATTACAATCACGGCTTTGGGGAAAATGGAGAAAAGCAGTCTCTGCACTGCAATCTAAATTGACAATAATAATGACTGGTGTGTGGAAACTACACCATTTTAATGTATTATTCAGCAGAATGGCACTGCTTTATGCTGCATAACCAAAAATTATGTTTTTAGGTCCATATGCTATAAGGCAATAGCAATATTCTAATAGCATCCACATTCTAACCGCGTAGCTCATTAAAATTTAGTCTTTGATTTTGCACAGAGCAGAGCTTTTTCAAAATCTCACATGAGAATATAAAAAAATTTATTCCGTTTCACACAAATGATGATTACAGGGGCATGATTATTCATTAATAAATGCTTATTTTCTCACAGTACCTTGCACAATAATATGTTATGACATACAAATACTTTTACTATAGTGCATTATTTGTAAACTAATTTGATGTTTTCATCACATAACCAGCTCCATATGTATGGCTTTTCTGATGTAGTAAACTTGCTCAGTAGCTGAACTAGTACAGCCACGATAACAGAGTTATGATAAAAGAGCTGAAAGACTTGTGTAAGCAAGCTAAAATAGCATGCGTTGCACATTTTTTTTAATCTCACATTTGCTTTAAAGACTATGGGTTAGGTTTATGGTAGAGTTCAAATAGGCGCCACGTTATTTTCAAATGCATTAAAACAATAACTTTTAGCACCACTCACCGGATATTTCATTTCCAAACTGCCACACTACGTACAACAACAAATGTAATAACGTTAACAGATTCATCTGGTTTGGATAAAACTGAACTCGCTTTTAGGAACACTCACTGGACATTTCACTTTGAGAGTGTCACGAACTGTGCAAGAAGCAACTGAATATTTTGCAGAAATCATTTTGTTTCCAATGAGCCTGGGTTGAGAATATATGAGGATGTTTTGAAGCAAGTGTGTTAACCTGAGAACGGACTGGAGTGGGAGATGAAGTGTGTAGCATGGTCTGGTTCATTTTAGCCACAACAAGATCAGCCATCAGAGCCCGGTCCTCATCCTGCTGGTCTCCTATGAGAGGCATTGAGCAGCCCACCACCTGATAGACACACACACACACACACACACACACACACACACACACACACACACAAATCATTTGCCTGAGGCACTAAGGGTATTTGATAGTTATTTTGAAAGCTGCCTGTTTTCGCAGATGTTATTACCTCTATGATGTAATCTCGACCATCTTTACCATGCAATGCTTCTACAGCGCATATATCAAGACCTCCGAAAACCTCAGAGCATACGTCCACCCACATACGATACCTACAGGGGAAAAGTGCAAATGATGACCTTGTGCATTCCACTAAAAGCATCCACCCACTGATAACACACTGCCCAGAGTAAACAAGGGATTTAGGATTACTGCAGGGCAAGACATTAATATTTGGCTTGGTATCATCGACTGTTTTGATTGAAAAGCCTCCTACAGCAAACTAAACTGGTTTTGGTTTGAAAAAAAGTCAGTTTCAAGAAGAATGTGTGATATTTATTCAGTGTAAGTTTGAAATAAATAAAATAAAAGCAAAATCGTGATATGGGTTGTGTGATTATTAACAGCCTTTAATTCTTAATTAAATAAATATATGAGCTTCGTGTTTCAGAGTGAAGCACAGCACTGTGTTCTTTTACACACAAGCAACTCATGATCTGGTGTTTTCAGTGTCTCAGAGCTCTGCATTTGCATTCGCTCTAGGTTTTTGATGCTTATAACACTTGTAAATAAAACACGAATGAACAATACCGGACAAACAGGAAGAACTTATATACACAATGATGCTAATTAAACAGAGCTTACTAACTAATAATGATGTGTGACCATGGAGAAGGAAGACAGGCGGGAATGAATTACAAACTAAAAGTCCATAAAACCAAAACTAAGAATGAACCTAACCGTGACAGTACACTCCCCTCCGACCAGGCGCGACCTCACGCCATAAAAGCAGATGAGGTGAGGGAGGGATGAAGGGGGTTTTGGAGGTGGACAAAGAGACAGGTTGACAGGTGTGGTGACAGTAGGTGGCGGTGGGGGAGTGGTGATGGGAAGACAATTATGGATGGATTATCGGTGGATGGCCGATGGCCCGAACCGAGAGCCTGGGAGTTATGATAACCCAAAGTGGAGACGAGGGAGGGAGGCGCCAAGGTGTTGACAGGACTATCGACATCTGGGGGACGACCCGACGGAGGCGGAGCCGATGGATCCCAGGGTGCAGATGGAGAGCTGATGTAGTGCATGTAGTTCTGATGTAGTGTCGCTGGCATCGGAGGCCTAAGCGACGTTGTGGCGACGACTGTCGAAGGAGGAGTCAGAGTACTCGAGGACCGAGGTGAGTCCAAAGGGGAAGGAGGAGGAGCCCGGGAGAACCTCAAGTTCGTGAGGGAGGTGGTGTGACGACTGATCAAGGGGAGCCGCTGGGACGAGGGAACCCGGTTGAGTCGTGAGGCCGAGGGGGTCTGGTGGAGCTGAAGGTGGGAGGAGCCAGGGCGGAGCCGCGATTAGAGGCCGGAGGCGGAGTCACAGGATCCGCTCCCTCAGGCGCTGGTGGAGGTTGCTCGACCTAAGGCTTGACGTCCCAGCAAGGCAGTCCAGGAGATGATGGCTGAGAAGGTCGGCGACGGAGGCTGATGGATGGTTGAGGTAATGTATAGTCCATGCAAGTCTCTGTGCTGTTTAGAAACAGCGATGAGGGTTCAGAGAAAGCTGATAAGTCACAGTCCAAACAGTCTAGTGTGCTGTCTAAAAACAGCTGTGAAGAATGAAAAACGGCCACCCCGTTTAGGGTAGGGTGGGCGATACCTCCGTATGGAAATGCATCAGCCAGTCCTCAGTCACAAGTATACCCTCGGCCACCGATGTTGCGGGCTCACACCCCTGGTCAGACTCACTAGGGAACTCCTCTTCCGGGACGAGGGTCAACGCAGCCCTCTTGTCCTCGGGCTCTGGCTGACGCGTCGCAGCGAGTGGTAGCTCTCCATCTGCGGGGGGCTCATGCAATTTTTCCGAGGTGAAATAGGCTCTGGGTCCGGCTTTGTTCTGGACCGGGGATAGACGACGCTCTATCCAGTTTAATCCGATGGTGTCTGGGAGGTTAACAGGATGATGGTAATTTGCCCCGATCCAGAACAGTGACTTCAGGGTCTCGTCGTCGTAGGGGAAGGTGAGTGAAAGATGAAAAAAATCTCTCAGCAAAAACAAAAAAGTTCTGACTCATACGAGCCACTGCAGCGAACTGAGCTGCATAGTTCATTTTGGGTATTCTGTAACGCTAAGGTAACAGAAAATAACATACGGAACCAGGTGCTACACGAGACACAAACAATACCGGACAAACACTGAGTGACCAGGAAGAACATATACACAATGATGACAATTAAACACAGCTTAACCAAACTAACTTATAATGATGGATATATTAACATTATTCTTATATCAAATATGGTAATATAAGAATGAACATAACTAAACCCAACCGTGATACAGGGAGCAAACAGAGCTTTTTTATTCTTAAAAATAAGAATAAAAAAGAAATATAAAAAGACAGCTGCCTACTGTATCCTAACTGAAATGGAAAATCAGTAGTGGCTTATTTGGAACACTTAACGTTGGAAGCAACTAGTGTGAAAAGCACAGGAGACACCGACGTACAATTGATTTCAATAAAGGCATGAAATAATAATGAATTCATGAGTATATTATCATATGTTCAACATTTCTATTGCTTCATCCGCCATGTTGAATAAAAATGCAATGCTGCCTAAAATGAGGTCTCTTACCATTTAATGTCTCATAATGCTGTCTACGGAGGCAGCTGAAGAGCTATTAGCATATGCATAATACATAATATATTAAATTATGCAAAATATGTCATTTTTAGACAGGTAAACATCTAATAAGGTTATCTGATGTCATGTTATAGGTGCTGTATAATATGCCTTGTATCATGGCAGAAAGAACATATTTTAAGACTTGTGTACCTGTCAGACATGGCCACCTGCTCTAACATGGCTGATCCTGTGTTGGTCTTCCAGTTGCCAGATATAGATGTCCTCCTGTCCAATAACACAACAGAAAACTGTTTCAAAATTCTAAAACCATAGATTATATCATGCCGTTGAGAACAACAATGTAGTTGTAATCTCTTACATGTATGCCTTGTAATTGTCACCGATTTTCTGGATTCGGATGTCATACTTGGCGTCGATAAAAGGTTCAGATGTGGCATATGTTTTTGTCAAAGCCACAACACTAGCAATGTCTTGGAAATCATATTGATTGTCCACTTTGACCTGGACAGAGAATTTAAATTGCACTGATACTGCTATAATCATAAACACACCAAACAGGCCATACAATAATATAGATACAAGTAGTACAATGTAATGAATTCAATTTTTATCATATATTTAAAAAGAAAATAGCATTTGGCAGGAATGTCTAGGAAAGGGTTTCAGTCATACCTTTCCCATACCAGAGTGAGCATGACCCATCTTCACTACCACAGGAAAGCCAGGTGTAGTGATCTAATGACAAGAGAAATATATGAAGCTATTTTTTACGAAAAAAATACTTTTATTCTTCGAGGATGCATTAAATTGATCAAATATGCCTTATAAAGTTACATTTCTATTTCAAATATAAATGCTGTTCTTTAGAACATTCTATTCATTAAAGAATCCTGACAATAATCTATCACTGTTTCCGCAAAAATATTAAGTAGCTGTTTCTTAAATGTAAATGTTTCTTGAGTAGCAAATCAGCATATAATGATTTCTGAAGGATAATGTGACATTAAAGACATGAATGCTGAATATTCATCTTTGTAATCACAGGAATAAATTACATTTGAAAAGATGTTGGTGGGAGAAGGTGTTTTACAGTTTTACTGTATTTTCACAGTTTTACTCTATTTTTGGTCAAATAAATGGTGAACATAAGAATTTATAGAATTCTATCCATGCCATTACTCAACCATGTTCTTATTGCAAATGTTAATACACAACTGGCCTGATATTTTTATTATCCGACTGAATAATTTAGGAGAAAACGACACCAATTTGGTTTACTTTGAACTGTTTATTAATGGTAGAACATGTTGTATTTGCAGTCTCAGCGCTGCTTGATAGGCATCTTCTTTATATTGCTGCTGCTGGAGAAATGCGAGAGCAAAATCTTCCACAAAACGAGCCCACAAAATTATGTCTGAGTCTGCTGTGCATTATCTTACAAAAAGGCCAGCGAGAGAGAAAAACATTCTGGCAGAGTGTGTGTCTGGGATCATTTTTGTGTAAAGATGCCTGCAGTGCAGGAATAGGAGGAGGTGGTGGCACTGCAGCAAGCCTCCCTCTCCTTTTAAACCCTGAACTATGTCTATAAGAACCATGATGTACCACACAATTATACTAGTTTGAGATTTATGAAATTCCCAGTCTAGACAGAGCTAAGTTGAGTGGAGCACTGCTGAACTGGGGCACTGAATATGCATGAGCCCTGTATATTTTACTATTTACTGCATCCAGGCACCGCTGTCCCTGCCACAGATGGGAGCTTTGTACTGGGTCCAGTGGGACCGTCTAGAGCCCTATAGCTCAGGGTTTACTGGTGAGAAGGGACAGGAACAGATGGTTAAACACTCACCATCTCCTTGTGGTTGGGGTAATAAATCTGGTCGATCAGTGGGAACTCCTCTGGACCCAACTGCTTGAACAATCTGGACAACTGAGCGAACTGATAGATGCATGGCGACCCGCACACAGACATACATGCATACACATAGAGACAAATATTATGCAGCAATAATTAAGGACATTCAATAGTAAAATTGTGATGATTTAATTTGATAGTTATCAAATTAACTTGATCGCTTGTTAAAAATCAATCTGATTAAGGCCAATTTGCACATGAATTATTTAATCTGATTTGTGAACCAGCTTGACCCAATTCATTGTAAATAACAAACTAAAGAAAACGATTTATATATTTCTGACAATACAAAAGCAGTATAAAGCCAATTAACTTTTTAGAGCAGAGCATCAACTCAATAAACATGTATATTCACTTTAGAAATTTCCAGTGTTTTAAAGATTTCATTTAAAAAATATTTTTTTTCAGACCTGGAAAACACTATTCTGCATGACCATGGGAATCACATAACTGAAAATGTTTAATTTTCTTATAAATGTTAACATGTTCAAAATACATGAATATTTCCTATTTTTGGATTTATCCTTAATTGGCTGTTAATCTATAATTGGCTGAGTAGTATGGACTGATGTGTGTAGTGCTCACCACCCATGGTTTGTCACAGAAGTTGTAGACAGAGTGAAGGGAATTGACACTGGGCAGACCAGCATACTGAAGTCCAATCACAATATTCCTGTGGTCGCCATTCTTGGCCATGCTGAAAGCATGCTGTCGCACCATCACAAAATCTGGCTTGAAACACCTAAATGACCACAGAAATGTTGGTAAGTATTATCAGTCAAATACTGTGATCTATGAATGTGTCATATCTTGCTGATATCTATCTATCTATCTATCTATCTATCTATCTATCTATCTATCTATCTATCTATCTATCTGTCTGTCTGTCTGTCTGTCTGTACAGTGTCTATATATAGTACAGTAGAATGTACAGTAAACGTAGTTTCTTCGACTAATCATCTTGATTGCTGCTCTAAATATTCCTAACATACATTAATTGTTCTCATAATTTTTTTATTTATATAATTGAATGCAAACTGAACTAGACAAAGAAAATTACATGGTTTATCTGTGCAATAAAGAAAACATTCTGGAAGAGATCTATACAGATCTGAAACCTACTTTGTGATTTTGTTGCCATTACGAATGGCCTCAATGTCCACACTATAGCTTCCCGTTGCGTGAGCCACCAGATTGACCTCCGAGAATTCAGCCTTGAAAATCAATGGAAATCACCAGATGGAATAAATGGATCAATGCATGTTATCAATAAAGTGCTGCTGTCAAAGCATATACACTAAAACAGCACCTGAGGCCTGTGATGGGTTGCCAGTGTGGTTGTTTTAAAACAACAAAAAGGGCTTTTTAAAGAATACCATGCATATTTCCTAGTAACACAAGATTTTTGACTGACATATCATTAAAAATTCAAAACACAAATGTGGAATTGTTCAAAAAATTGTGTTTTCGTTTTGTATCGTGTCAAATCGTTTTGTATTTCTGTCTGGTAATCCAGTATGTTGCCAAAGTCTTACATAAATAATTAACAGTAGGCTACATATAAAACCAATCATAAATGCAAGCAGTTATTCAATAAAAATGTTTCTTCTGGAAGAAATTACTTTTGGTTTATTGTAAAGCTGCTACCAAAATCCATCTCGTCCATTACTAATTTTTTAAAAGAATATTATTCATTGACAGAACAGATTAATTTTCTTTTATCCTCCTCAAGAATAGATTAGATCTTGCATTTCATTACTAGGGACAGTTTTGATACATTTTTCCATTTCAAAAACAAACAAATGCCACTGAAGAATTGACAAAGGCCCTGTAATGCAATTTCCTCTCAGATTGATGACAATAATCTTTAGCCAGTTAATGTGTTTTGGCAACATCTAATTCATTACACAAGCACATTGTTGAGTTGTACTGCTCCGGTAGTTTGGAAGAATTCAAAAAAACTTCCCACCTGTTCTACTTTGATGTCAAATTCTCCATGAACCTTCTTCCCTCTGAACACCTTTGCCCTGTAGGAAGAAAGATCAAAAAAGAAAGAACATATCTGTACTCTTGTGAGTCATAGTTAACAAAAACACTTACACTGTGTCCAAACTGGATTATGCAACAGTGAAATGGTGTGAAAATTATGTATTTCAAACATTTATTAAGCATGAATTCTTTGAGAAGGGGAGACTGAGGAGTTTCAGTTTAATGTCTGAAACTGTTTTTATGCAATGCGTCTAAAACTGTCATAATATTTCTATATTTATATGCTACTTTTATACTTTTTTAACCTAAAAAAAAGGATTGTTGTCCTGTAAATCCTGTATGTTTATACACAGAGAGACATACATAAAGTGCAATAAATAAATAAATAAATGGATGGATGGATGGATGGATGGATGGATGGATGGAAATGTTGAAACTCCAAAATAAAGTTTCTAAAATGCATGAAATTAAGTTTTTGATGATGTTGGTTTTATTATTCTAGTAAATGTGTCACTAGCCCTCAAAGGAAACAATCCGAGCCAACTACTAAACCTACCCTAACCAACCCATGCGTATATGCACGTAAAAAACTAATTTTCGCTTATAAATTGCACGATAAACACACTGCGTGCTATAGAGACGCATTTAGTGTGATCGGGTTATGAGAGAAACATCACACACATTAAAATTGTAAAAACACTTGAGGCACCATGTGAGGTTCCTTAGATCGCCCTATACGAGAAGAAACCTCTCGAGAACCTCTCCAGGCATCCTTGCAAAAAAGGACAGTTCTCTGAGGAACCCATAAGTTCTTACAAGAACCCTATGACTGGCAATCCATTAACCTCATTATAAAGGATAGGCTGGCACTTGACATATTTCTTGAAAATATATTTAGTTCCTTAAGTATAAAACAAGACATTTGATCCACCCTGGCAAGAGTTCTCCAAATGGTTTTAATGATAACTCCAAAAGTGCCTCAATCACCTTGTCATTTTCAAAGACTTTGTGATAACGTTACTTTTTTTCACAAGCAGAGCCAGTCTACACAAAAACCCAACAACACAGGACCTTTTAATCTGGACTCAACAGCTAATGTAATCTCACTGCTTCTCCATTAACTGTCCCAGGCTGAATAGTGTAATGCGCACAAACGCACGCGCGGGCACACCCACAACTACACGGGCGCGCGTGCCAGAAAGGCCCATAGACTAATGAGTCACGACATTTGGATAGTGACTCCTTTTGGCCTGCATTAGCACGAGCTACACCTCAGGTGCGAGTATGAAACAAACACCTCTGATACTCTCAAATAATCTGTTCATAAACTCCAAGCCACCATCGTATTCAAAACGCTGTGATTTCCTTAGGATCTTACCAGTCTGTCTGCTGGTCATCAATGACCAGGAGGATCTTGGCGTTGCTTGAGCCGATTCCTCTCTCGGTGGCCTCGTTAAAGGTGGCGGCAGCGGCAGCGGTGGTCTGTTTGACGGCGTTGGAAATGGAGGAAAAGAAGCCGGCGCCCGTAGGCTGGCTGGGGGGTTGACGCCTCTCTTGAGAGCCGGGCGAGAGCTCCGGGGCTGGGCTCTGCTGCGGCGATTCTGGCCGCTGTAGATCGCCCATGTAGCCATTGGGCAAGTTGGACATGAAATTACTGTCCGAGAGTCGACGTCGCAGGTAATTCATGTTGAATATGAAAAGGGATGCGACGGTAAATTACCTCCCTGTAATTTCTGCACGGCAAAAAAAAAAAAAAAAAAATCCAAGACGAATGGAAAACCGATTAACTATCTGATATCTAGGATGCAACCGAGTGTTTCAGTTTAAAACGAGACGCAAAAACGAGTCGATACGCAATTCTTCAGGGTGCACCTCAAAGCAAAGGTCGTGCTTCACGCATGCAGAGCAGCACTGCAACAAATGAAAGATATCAAATCAACGCTTTATGGAGATCACGATTAAATATGCATTAATAAATGCTCGTAATCATTGTGTTTGATTGACTTACATCACTGAGAAGCTTGTTCAACAATTGGCATTACGATATCAAGCTGCTTCCATTTATGTTGATGATGTTTGGATCCTAATCCACGGGCGTGGAGAAAAACAATCCTAACGAAGAGGCACTTGTTCAAAGTGTGCTCGCTCGGTGAAGGTAGTAATTGTCATAGCCTATATGCAACTCGGTGAGGCAAAATCTCTGGCCAGATTCTCTGTGATCCGGTTGGGGCTTCGGAGGATGCAGGGATTGCATCACTCGTGCCATCCAATCCTTGTAATCCGCCCAGTGTTTTCCCCTCGTCGTTTTTTCAGACCCATCACCGGTTTCTCCCGTTGCGCACGTTCTTTACGCACGGGACAGGTCCGGGATGTAATTGTTTAGATGCGTATGATGAATGGGAATTAAAGACGATTTTGGCATGTGCTTGTGTTCATTTTAAAGAAGAGAGAGACATCGATTGGACATCATTGGCAGTGGGTGATGCTGCCAAGCGATTAAACAGCTAGTAACAAAAAAGAGGTTCAAACTCTGCAGGTGCGATCCTTGAACTGTCACCATGGTGCCCTTGAGCAACACACCTAAACCAGGGTTGTTCCCTCAGGACTGTCCTTGTACATTATAGGGTGCTGCAAGTAAGAACAACCTCAGACAATTAATTATAGTACAGTTCATCTTGAATATATAGTACAAAAATTAACTTGCAAATAAAGTAGTTAACGAATTAGGTTGGTGGTGTGTCAGGAATTATCTTTTTTTAATCAAGGGCACATTTTTCACATTGACATTTATTTAAAGGGACACTTAGAATAGAATACATCAAATGTTACATAAAAACTGAGGAATTCAATTAAGTTCAGGACGTTTTGTCTCTGTAACCATTTTAGGTGTTTTTGTCACTTTCTGTTGCATTTTTGCTCTCAACCCTGGTTGATTTCTGATCCTGATGCCAACTTATTATTTAATATCTGGAGACTCAATGAAAACATTTGAAAAATGAATAATAAATGTATAAATTATTGTTTAAAGTATATTTCCAGGTATTTTTAAAATATTAGGCCTATTATACTATAATTGTATAGTATAGTTTTGCATATTATGATGATTTTTTTTATTTAATTTTAGACTTTTCAAAAATGCAATTTTCATGTTTGAAAAGCAAGGATGGGATTTCAGTACTCTGGACAGTTCTTGAGGAAATACTCCTTCCTGATTCAGCACCATGGACAGTGAAGCTATGTTCTTAATGTTGCTGTTAATAAGAGAGATCGGGGATAGTTGTCACACTTTTTTCTCCATGGAATATTTCATTTTGAAAGTTTGAAAGTGTATAGTCAACAACACATACCTACTGGCATGTTTTTTTTTTTTTTTACTTTTTTTTAACTCGAAATCAGAACTCGGTTTTTGGGGACGTATGTCAGATTCTCCATTCACGGTCTGCATACAGATCTGCCTTCAGACAATCATTAACCGATGGACAGAAGCAGAACCAAGTCCCCACCAAGCGGCAACCTTCCAGTCTCTCTCCTGAAGCCAATACGGAAGTGACTAAAAACTGCAATTCATCAACTGGCCGCTAGAGACAGGGTCCAAATGGGAGTCAATTCCATATATCCACCATGTTAAAATACCCAACTTTACAGCAGAAAAAAAATATGTTTACAGCCTGGAACAAAAATTGGTATTGGTCTATAGCTAATTTTGCCCTTCATGACAACTGTGAGGGGGGTGATTTTTTTTAATAACTCATTTATATTTATGCATTTGGCAGACACTTTTATCCAAAGTGACTTACATTGCATTTCAAGGTACACATTTCACATTCTTATCAGTTCTCACTTTCCCTGGGAACCAAACCCATGACCTTGGTGTTGCAAGCGCCAACGCTGTTTGAGCATAACTCATCCGCTTAAATTATATTAAGCCTTATAGTTTTTTTTCCCTCAAATTATTTAAAACAATCAACGTGGATGTTTAAGTTATTTCAATCTAAATTACATCAAACTGACTTTAGTTGAATTAGTTGAATCTTGTATAACATAAAACTGTTGAAATTGCTTAACTTATTTAGTTTAGTTAAAGCAATGTAAAAACATATGTTGTCATAGCGTATTGATCATATGTGACCCTGGTCCACAAAACCAGTCACATGGGTCAACTTTAAATTGAGATTTATACATCATCTGAATAAATAAGCTTTCCATTGATGTATGGTTTGTTAGGATATGACAATATTTGGCCGAGATACAACTATTTGAAAATATGGAATCTGAGGGTGCAAAAAAAATTAAACATTTAGAAAATCGCCTTTAAAGTTGTCCATTTATGTTCGCCGTTGTGCTGCATTCACTCACAAAAATAAATGTTTTATATATTTACGGAAGGAAATAAATCTTTAGTTAATATCCTAATGATTTTTGGCATAAAAAAAAAGAAAGATAATTTTGACCCAAACAATGTACTGGCTATTGCCACAAATATACCCGTGTGACATGTGACTGGTTTTGTGATCCTGGGTCACATATAATCTTTTACAGTGATATTCACAAACATTCTTTTTTAGACTGTGTTGAACAAACCTGCAATATCACTTCCAGCGAAATCAATCATTTGTGTAAATAATTGAATGCTTGACTCAAAAGTTAATGAAATGCAGTCAGTGTGACAAGTAGACTGCCTTTCAAATGGAGAAACATAATGTTTACAGGCTCCACCCACAGCAACACAATACATTAACAACACATTTACTGCCTTTGTATTCATGTGATTCTAAAAGGTTTGTGTACTCCATTATTTCCACCATTTCGTATTCATACATTTTGTCGCTTGTCCAGGTTCTTAATCATAACCTTTGATTTCTATGGCCATGTCTGATTGATAATGAAAGAGGACCTCGCATAGACAGACTGACCCTTTCAATAAACAAAGTATTGTTTACATTCTTTACTTGAGTGGTGAATCAGTTACACCCACATTAGCACAAAATGGAGGTGGGCAGCAGCAGACACCTTCAGGCACACAATGCTATCTGAGATGTGACTTTATGAGAGCTATTTTACACCAGAGCTTTACATGAGGACTGCAGTCTATAATTCATAGGTCTTTCGCCCTCCCATCTCTGTCTGCAATGAACGAAAATTAGTTTACTGTTTTGTTTTTTTCACACATTATGTCCTAATCCAAACTATAAAAAATGTATAGAGGGAAAATCTCTTAAAATATTTTAACCATTTAATACTCACCGGCTGTCTCTTTTAATACCTTAAAAAAAAAAATAATAATAATTTCCATAACATCTGGATTTTTTGTTTTTGACTTAAATTGGCCCCAAAGCAACCTTGCTATATTGGATACTACCAGTCACATTTCTGAAAAATATGTATATTTTTTACACATGCTTTTGTGAAGGTAAAATAAGAGTTTAATTTTTAAAGTACAAAATAATATTTTATGTAATTATAATTGTTTGTAGTAGTTTATTTATGTGTTACTACTGGTACACACAATTATATACAAAAACAATATTTTTTTATTTTACACATACAGTAGCCTACCGTTCAAAGGTTTTGGGTCGTTACGATTTGTAAAATATTTTTGAAAGAAGTCTCTTGCTTAAAGCTGCATTTATTTTATCAACATATCAAGAAATATGTCTTCTTATTATCAATGTTGAAAACAGTTGTGCTACTTAATATTTTAAAGACCAGAATTTATTTGAAATAGAAATCTTTTTGGCAATGGGAAAGCCTTTGCTGTCACTTTTGATCAATTTAATGCATCCTTCCTGAATAACTAGGGATGCGTTAAATCTTTGAAAAAGAAAAATCTTAATGACCCCAAACTTTTGAATGGTTGTCTATGTCATTTACTATTTTAATATAATTGCAGCTCATTGTCCTAGTTGTAGAACATTTGGTATGTGCATTGTGTTTGGATTATTTTTTTTAGACTAGTCTCTCACTGTTTTAGAGTAGCACTAAAACACAAAATGAGCACAAACTGTAGTGTTATACAGTAATGCTCAATTACACTACATCATCTTCCCCTTGTTAGTGGATTCACAAAGGGTTGTTTTACAGGAAAAAATTTCCTTTCCCTTGAGAAAATAGTTGTTATCCTCCATCTGGAACCAGTTGCTCAAGTCTCTACATACAGTGCACAGTATGCACGACATGAATTGTCACTTCTGGTGTTGACCCTAATTCTGAGCCATTACATTAACAAAGGAAGCTTATATCCGCCTTCACAAAGCTGTTCCATTAATGAATGAGCAAAAGTATTCATAAACAACACGTGAATGGTTCAGACAGTCGGTGCTATTCAAATCAACAGACGCCATTTACACCTAAACAACTATATGGAAAACAGCCATCAAATTGCAAATATTTGACTATTTGTTGAAACAATGCTGCAAAGGCTGTGTAGGTTTACGTGATGTATTAAAAAAATAACCTAAATGTAAAATAAATGAGCTAAACGCGAAACAATATCGAACAAAATCAAATCCCTTCATAATGAGAAAGACAGTTTCTTGGTGGAAAAAATAGCTGTAGGCTACGTGCTATACTAATTGTAGTTTGTCTTCGAAAGACACGATGAAAGTGAGAAATCATGCTGCATTTTTTTATAATCTATGATCATCATTAGCCATGCAAATAAATGCATCATAAAAGAATGACAATATAGCCTAGTTGTATATAAGAATATATTTACTGTAGTCAAATTAATATCGTTGGGTCTAGCCTAATGTGTGTAGTATATTTGCAACTGCTAAGAACAATAATATTGCATTTTGTATTCACCTCAAACAGCCAAATCAACCGACAGTAGCTTGCTTCAGGCGCTAAAACGACACCAACAAAACTTGAGTGATTTACGCATTCTGTGAGCGTTTCTTATTTTCTGCATTAAACACACTAAGTAGCATAAAAAAACTATACATCTGGATTGAGAATTCAGAGCCGTTTCCCTGTAGGCTACTGCCATTGTGACAGAATGCCGGAATTATTATTAATTCTATTGTTGCTGTTTCTACCGCAAGAGGTCGCTGATGCGCCACATGATGCGCCACGAGGCAACAGATAAATCGTGTAAAATTTGTCAAAAGTAGCTATAACCTTGGTCTGACTGTCACTATAGGTCTATGTTCAGAAATATACACAACCTTCCATAAAACAGCTCAACAATGTCCTGTTTAACCAAACTGGAAATGTCAGCGCTTGAATGATTGTGAGAAACTTTTCTCACTGGTCTGTAGAGAATATGATGCATTTACACTGTGTGTGGCATCCTGGGAAAAGTGGTTATAAAATAGATGGCAATCCAATAATGATAGTTGGTAAGTACAGTAAATATTTACAGTAGGTCATTACAGTTTTAATTCGCAGGTACTGAGAGAGGCAATCAATCACAGAGGATGTTACAAAATATATGACCTATGAGTAAGAGTTTTGAGAAAGTATTGCGCTGTTCATATGGTTTTCTTACGGGAAGTTAATCACCTGTTCTAACTTTACCTGTTTTACCTTGTTTATTTTAAAAAAAAAAGTTATGTTTAAAGGCTATCCTTATGTAGAGCAGCAGCACTATGATGGTTTTGTTGTAATGCAAATGGGGTTAACTGTGTGTCCAGAGGGAGTGTGTTTCAGTGATGTAGTATGTAAGCATTTGTGGCTTTAGCATGCTCAGGCAGGATTGCGCTGTACAAAGCTCTCTTCAGCACTCTCAAGTCTTTGTCTTTCTGCCAAAAAAGAAATGGGAGAAACAGATCTGTGGAAAGAAAAGGCCCAATGCATAAAGGTTGGGAACTCACAACATAACTGCATGTATGGGCAAGATGGTGGAATGACTGCAGCTCAGGTGGGCTAAACACTCTGAAAAATGCAGTCGGGTGAGATTTTAGATTAGGGAGGGGGGGTCTGTCGACAGGTGCTGACTCCTAGAAAGGAAACAAAAGACAGAGCAAGACTTGTTTGTGGATTCTAAAAAAGATCCAGGGAAGGAAAAGAGGGATGGTGACGTTCCAAAAGGAATTACTGTTGGGTTCAAAAGTCTAAGAGCATCTTAAAATTCAACGGAAAAAATAAAGAAAGAAAGTTGATTTCGGAAGATCAATGTCACACATTTCCTTTCATTTTGATTTCATTATATTTCAAATGTTTCTGTTTCTCTTGTGTTACACCGTTCAAAAATACAAAAACTTTCTGAAATTTCAGATTAGAATCCCATACCAAAATATATATTAGGCCTACCATTGGCTTCTTTTATTCAGAAAGGAAGGATACATCAAATTGATCAAAAGTAACAGTAAAGATATTTATAATGTTACAAAATATCTCTATTTTAAATAAATGGCTATTTTCATCAAATAATCCTGGGAAAAAGTATCTCAGTTTCCAAAATCAGCATATTAGAATGACTTCTGATGGATCACGTGACACCGAAGACTGATGCTGAAAATTCAGCTATTCAGAAATAAATGTATTCATAATATTAATAAATGAATATTATTATTTATAATAATTTTAAAATAGCCTATTAAAATACAAAAACGTTTAAATTGTAGTAATATTTGCTCACATCCTTAGTGAGCCCTGACCTTTTAATAAGATTTAATTACATATTATATAATATTATCATGTCATATATTAGCACAAGTTAAGAATTTTCTGTACAATTGCCTCTTTCTGTATGTAAATGTAGTCTAATAAAGTAGCTTATTTGCGCATAGTATCAATTTTAGGTTTATAACAGCAGGAAATGTGTTTCTCAAGAACAGTGATGGTACAACAAGGAAACCATTCATCTCTCTAGCCGGCTGCACTGGCGTGTTGATACATGGAGAGGAGGGTAGATCGGACCAAATTACGACCTGATTCTTTTATTTTGAGTGTTTTGCCTGCCTGCGTGAGTAATTCAGTTTAACCACATCTCTGTGATACACATCTTTATGAAATCTAAACACTCATGCCAGCTTAGATTAAAACATTTAACCAATATTGTTGTCTTCTTTCACCATAAATTGTTAAACTAATGTAAAATGCAGTTTTATTAATTTTTACTTGATTTGATTGCAGCTCAGTTTTAGCCCATGTTGGGGGTGGTATGGTGGGGTGGGGGTGATAGACAGCAGGCAATTCATTGCTTTTGGTTTGTCTCCTCCCATAAGGCACCTGTGGTGGTAGGTCATGCAGACAAAGGCAGAAGGAGTGGGTTGGCCTTCAACCAGCCAATAAGAAGGCAGAGAGGCATGTTCATGGAAAGCACAGATCACTCGAGCTCAGTGACAATTCAAAGTTGAGTGAGGAACGATTCTGGCGCTCAAAACTCAACTTGTTAAGGAGCATTGCACGGCTTAGAAAACACTGAAGATAAGGAATGGCGGTCACTAATTTCCACTACATTACCCGGATGAGCAGTGGCTTCAAAGTCTACATCTTAGAGGGTAATTATCACATTTTATCTCTTAATACGAGTTTAAACTAAGAATTACATGATGTCTGCATGTTATCTGCATTAAAACAATAATCAGTAGCAGAAGGAAAATGTACTGCACAACTGGAATTTATTATCTTGAACTGTCTGGCCATTTTAATGTGCACTCTTAAAAATGAAGGT
Organism: Phoxinus phoxinus; assembly: GCF_949152265.1. Lineage (NCBI taxonomy): Eukaryota > Metazoa > Chordata > Actinopteri > Cypriniformes > Leuciscidae > Phoxinus > Phoxinus phoxinus. The sequence goes on from NC_136890.1 coordinate 18,041,799, forward strand.
TACAAAAGGGTTTGTTCACAGTGATGCCATGAAGCACCATTTTTGTTTCCCAAGAGAAGCTTTCAGTGAACAGTTTAAAAAGAACCATAGAAACGAAATAACCTTTTTTCACTATAATTTTTTTTTTTTTTTGCAATGGAAAGGTTCAATGGATGTTAAAGGTTCTTCATTGAAAAAAGGACCTTTATTTTTTAATAGTTTATATTATTTGGTGATATTATACATTATATTTATTCATGTAGCTAATTCGTATTTAAATATAAATGCATAAAAAAATCCACATATGCATTTTCAGAAGGTTTCAAGTAAGAAAAGAGGCTGGAAAACCCCTTTAACTACTGACAAAAATTATGATGCTCTGTTATTATGAAGGTTAGTTGAGAAGAGTTGAGATGAAGACAGGCTTGATGCGTGTTTTAGGCTGCAAATGAAAGAGACGAGGAAAGGATGTGGGTCTGTTATTTGGTCTTTAATCTCCCCAAGAAAAATATCCCTCCCTGAGGCACTAAAAATCAGTCATCAGTCAAGGTTTAAGGTGTGGTTTACACCCAATCCCCCATCCACTGTCATGCAAAGTCAACCTGCCTTGTCACAGTCCACTGCTTAGGAGATTTTTTGAGTGTGTGTAAGAGAAAGAGGGTTCTGCCAACAATGCCCCCTCATCATCCAAGCCATTTGAGCATTTAGTAAACTTTATCCGCTTGAAGTCTGATAGTGCCTAGCGCTAAACTTCATCCATGCAGTGGTAAAATACCTCAGATGTTAATCACCAATCAAATCAGCACAGGTCCCGACTGGTCTAATATGTGGTTGGTTTGATATCCACAGCCCATGATCTTGTTTTTACTACAAGTTAAAAGTCAAATGATTGTCGTAGCAAACATTCGAGTATAAAATCTTAACTGACTGTGGTAATCATTAATTAGAGTTACTTTAAGTCACATGTTGCACAAAATCTCTAACAAGAGGATGTTGTGAAAGCCAATATCAATGGTCAAAAGCTGGTTCAAAGGCAATGTTAGCATGTTCCATACAATGCTATGGGCAGGTATACTTAACCTGGTTCAAAACAAGACTTCAAAACTTTTTTACAAATTTAAAAAATGAGGGATTTATTTTATTTTATACTATATATATTTTTTTATTATGCATTATCATTTGAGAAGTTATTTATTTGTGATTTGTTTAACTAGGATTTGTTTTTATTTATTTATTTATTTGTCTGGAGACATTCCAAACTTTTTTGGAATCTGTTTTTTTGCGAGTGAAAAGTATTGTCTTAGGTTTAGCACTTAATGAACAAAACATTTGAACCCCGCAAAACTTATTTTGAGACTATTAAAGTTCATGAGCTCTTAATGAGCTCTAAACCATTATCAGTTGTAGCATGTTGCAGATTGTGTGTCTTTAATGACAACACCTTTGCATGACACTGTTGATGATATTAGCATGTGAATGGTGATGTGTATTTCAGTTTGGATTAGTCTGTTACTATCGTTATGTTGGGTAAACATTCTGTGAACCACATGCTTTAACCTACAAAGCCTGTTTTGCACCTCAAAGCAGTTTGAACAAGCCAGTAAGATATTAATTTGTTCACTGATGTCGTTTTTTTTTTTTTGCCTTGAATGTTTTCCAACATTTGAATGACATTTACCGTTAGTGGTGAATCAGCTGGGTAGTTCTACAGTAACACTCACAGAGCCAGTTGATCTTGCTCTGCCACTTAACGGAGTTTACATTTAACGGTGGCCCAACAACGTTTTTTCCCACAATTAAGATACACACGCAGTGATGCAATTCCAAGGATTAAGAGTCAGTTGTTTACTTGTTTGCCACACCTTTTCACAAGTAAGCGAATCAGTGACTGGCAATGACCGTGTGAGCACCCTGCAGCGATGTCATTTATCATAATCTGAAGTCACACGGGCATGTGTTCATCTTTTCACAGGACAGCCCAATCTGAGAAGTGAAGACAGATTTCGCCACATGACGAGCGACAGGGTGCGGATGCGCCCTGCACATCCGATGAAGCGCAAAATCAGTTCAGAGAGAGGAGGGACACTTGAGGAGAGGTAATGGACCATGTACCTTCCAACATGGAAGCAATAACCAGTAGAATAAGAGGGACTGAAGAAGAGGAGTTAGTTTTGTCATTTATTTTTGAACTTTCTGTTTCAGAAGAGGGAGGGCCATTAGAAACAGCCTGGCCAACAGTTCCCGCAGATCATCTGGGTTCAGTATTCCTGAAAGCCCCACATCTACATGGAGCCCAACGGCCAGCCCCACTCACCTGATCCCCAGCCCAGTGTACTCCACCCCAGTCATGGACGAGCCTCTCGCCCTAATCAAGAAACCACGCCCAGAACCAGAGAAAGCAGAAAGCCAAAACAAAGCCACATCAGTCAAACAAATACAGGTGATTACTACTACTGGAAAATGATTACGGCATGTTTTATATCAAAATATGTTTATTTTATTTTGTATTATAATTAAAAACAACACTAAAATTGTACTATTTATTAAAAATATATAAATAATAATATAATATTAATATATATATATATAATATATATTTAACTTATAAACATAATATAACATATTTAAATCGACAGTCGGGCCAGTGGCCCCATCAATAAAAGTAATAAATATATCAAATAAAATAGCCTTAATTATTGTTTTAGTTGTTTTTGATCCATGTAAACTTAACTAAGGTTATGACAACAAAAACTACTAGCCTTACTCGTATAAATTTTAAATATTCCTAAAGTCAGTCAGTAATAAAATAAGAACAAATAATCAAATTATGAGCAATGGCACAAATAAATACAACAGAACAAACATATACACAATAAATAAAATAAAAATTTCAGGTTGTTCATGCAAGTCTAAACTAGATATTCAGGTACAGTAATAGTAATCAAATGTAAAATATCACAGTTTAAAGTCTTAACTTTAATAAGGGTTAATCTATATTTATAGAGTGATCCATTCAAGAGCAGTGAGCGTTTTTTTCTTCTTCTTTTGTTTGATTAACATATGCAAACAGACAGCAGCAGGAATATTAGGCTGCTGTCACTGTAAGAGCTGTACGAATCGTTACACATGCATTTTATTTCTCACGTGTTCATGTTCACTTAAGACATAACCGACTATGATTACGATGATACTGGACAAGAGTGTGGAAATATGTGCGTTCAAGCTCAGGAAGACGAGAAAGTGTACTCGCGCGCAGTAAATATGCAGCGTTCGCGATTACCAACCTGAGAGACGCGGGTAGTTTTGTGTCTTTTTTCGCTTAAATATTTAAGTTGGCAAGACTTAAAACCATGCGCAAATCTTCAACTTTCATGAAGATGCAGCATTGGCCCAATCGGGCAAGTGACAGTTCCGTCAACTGGCCCGAGAGTCTTTCACGCTGACCCCGTCCTTATTGTTGAGCCCTGACTCCTTCAGCAGTACGTGCTGGCTTAACACACTGTGCATTATACCTCTATATCCTGAGGCCACCGCAGTCTGTTCATCCTCACTCACTGTCTATGAAACACAACAGAAAGCAGGAAGGCACTTTTGTGTTCCTGAGAGAGTGGCTCTTTAGAGTGCGGACAGGCCTCTGCCTGTTTCAGATATGCAATCCAGCCGGATTCAGGGAGAAAATGTGAGCAATGGGTGGAGGAATGTTGTCAACAAGTCTCAACACACCAGTGCTGTTGTTGACCTGCTAGTGGCATTAGGGTTGAGAGAGAAACAGTATAGAACCACCAACATAACTGTCCATCTTTCCCTTTTAGTTTCCCATCTTTCCACCAATTTTATTCATTAGCTATTCCGAAAGCTCTGTTATAGATGAGTGAAAAACGGTGTGGCTAAAAGGATTTGCTGACCTTTCCTGTCTTTTTTTTTTCCAGATACGGCCATCTGTCATCACTTGCGTTTCCTCTGCAACAAGGTCAACCAAAAAAGACTGCGATCGCTCCACTGGTAAGAAAAAAAGATATAAATAAGCTTGGCATGCTTCCTTTTGATATGTTTTCATCAGATATTTTTGAGCATCATCTGATTCTATCTCCACTATGTCTCTACAGTTGTTACCCAGCACAGTTATGATCACGTTGAAGAGCACTTCCAGAGGAGTCTCGGGATGAACTACCACAGAGCCGCCTCCATCAGCGTGTCTGTGGATGACCACTTTGCCAAAGCGCTGGGAGATAAATGGCTCCAGCTGAAAGCCTCATCCTCCTCCTGCCATTCATCCGCTTCTTCGTCTTCTTCATCTCCACCCAGCAGTCCAACCTTCATCCACTCACCCGGCAACTGCCAGAGTCCCAAAAGGGCCCACAAAGATTCAATCAGTCCTTCCACAACCACACCCAACTTATGGTCTGAGAAATGAAGAAGAAAAAAGAAATGTTGATGTACATATGACAAAACGGACTTAAAATGCATGTGTATGCCCATGTGTTTCTGCTGTAAAAAGCAAAAGGGAGACTGTTCGATCGTGTTGCAATGGCTGTTAACACTCGATGAGCAAATGAGGGATTGTTAAATTGTCTTTTAAAGGGAGATATTCAATGTCTGACCATTTTCGGATCATTTCATGGTAGCTAAGCATTGTTGGAGTTGGCTTTGTCATTGGTTTCGTGGGTGCCACTGGTTTTTATTTGTTGACTGTGATTGCACTGATTATTGCTAATAACATTTCATTGTCTGTTGGAAGCTTTCTTCTTATAATATGTGCATATTTATATTAGACAGTGAACCGAGATCTTGTGGAGCACTGAGCAAAACAGACTAAAACTTACTAGGTCAGAAAGTTTCATGTTTTAGTAGAAAACAAATGGTTGAGAAAAGAGGTGGGTAACTTTTTGGCATCTCTATATGGACTATTGCTGTTCATTTCAATCCCAGTGTAAATTTCAAGCTTTTATACTATTGTACATATTTGTAATAAACACATTTTTTTAATGCATTCATTGTAGATTTTTTTTTGTGATGATAAAAATTATTATTAACTTATATTTGTAAAAAATATTTAGTAAAAAATCTATCCTGAAATGCACATTCCCCCTATTGTTGCGAATTAATGATCAGAATTGGGGTCAATGTTTTAAAGAAATGAATACTTTAATTTAGCAGGTACACATCAAATTTGACATTGTTACAAAATATTTATATTTCAAATAAATGCTGTTCTTTTGAACTTTCTATTCAAAGAATATTAATAAATGCATTCACAAAAATATTAACCAGCTCAACTGTTTTCAACATCGATGATAATAAGGAATGATGTTCGAGCACCAAATCAGCATATTAGAATGAAGACTAAAATAAAAAATATATATTTTACAGTGTAATAATATTTCACAATATGACTACTTTTACTGTATTTCTGATCCAATAAATGCAGCCTTGGTGTGCATAAGAGTCTTAATTCACAAACAGACCCCAAATTAAACGGTATGCAAATTATTCCTATGAAAAGTATATTTGTCTTTGTAATCTTTCATCAAACTTCTAGTAATAACTTGCTCAGACAGTTGTCAATTTAATCACTTTATGGTTAAACTGCTATTACATCACTCCACAAAAAATAATTTAAACTCTTTAAATGTGTTAAAAACAAGTAAACATACACAGTTATGTCCTCAAAATTGAAAGTGGAAAACGTTAGGGCTCAAACTATTTTCTTAAGTAATCAACATGTGCATTTTACTTGGAATATTTCTTTTGTAAACTCAGGAACAACAGGTTAAGTAAGTAGACTGAAATTCATCTATCAGTAGATGATCTTTAAGGTTTTTTCTAGCTAAATGCTTGGACACATGCAAAGGTCATAGTAGTTGATTTTTTCTAGCGGAAATCAATAGAGCGAAATTTGTGTTTATATAAATTATCGTTATGGGAGGGTACAATTAGCCAGGACGTTATATAAAAAAACACTTGTGTCATCATTTTAGAGGCCAGATTCAAGTTATAAGCTTACCTTGAAGCATCAGCTAAACTGCAAATAGATTTGACCTTCTTAGATGGTTTATGATAAATAGGAAACAGTTGGAAAACAACTTTCCATGGTTGCTAAAAAAAAAAAACACACATCAACTGCCAGTTAGATCAGATGCAAAACTTGTCAATCACAAGATCAGGTTCAAGAAGCTGAGAAACAGGTTTGAATGAAGATTTTCTGGCACAAAGGTACTGTAAGAAGCCATTGAACAGAGTTCAAAGAAGTCCTGTTGCCAAAAGCCCTGCCTTCCACACTCTTTTGCAGGCTTGACTGGCCTCATACAGGGGAGAGTCTAGTGTTTCTCAGAGAACAAAATGACTCATGCTCAGTGGCTCAGATCTCGAGGTGTTGCAGTAACATGATGTCCTTCTGGAATGTGGACACCTCAAGGCAACTTTAAGTCACATGAAAAGTTAGCATAGATGACATCATTGTCTAGCAGAGCAGATCCGCACAAAATATATAACTAGCAAGATCAACAATACTATTAACATTTTGTTACTTTGATTGCTTCATACATTTGCATTATTTTATGCCACCAGAGTACAAACATTAGCAATATGGGAAACACTTTGCAATAAGGTCCTATTAGTCAACGTTTGCTATTGTATTAACTATCATTAAATTACATAAAGCAATAGGTTTGTTACAGTATTTATCTTATATGTACTATTTAATACAATTATTGTTAACTATTTAAGTTCATTGTAGTTCCTGTAAGCCAAATCCATTAAATAATATGAACAGATTTTTTTGTTTTAATTATGTATTAGTAAATCTTGAAATAACATTAAATAAGTTGAATAAATGCTATTTTTCATTGTTAGTTCATGTTAACTGATGTAGTTTTGTTAGCATATGGAACCTTGAATGAGTATAGCATTATTATGAAGAACTATTTATTTTTATTGTTAAGGATTCATTTTAGCATCTTTGTCTCAGATGTCGCTCTATATAATCCATTAGCATAAATAAAAATAGAAACTTGAAAAACCTGAATAGTTGACAGACAGTAAGATGCTATTCCATTGTTACAATTAATGCAGATACAGTAGCTCAGAGAAAGTGGTCTTGGATATATTTAATGAAAAATGTGAAATGTTTGAGTTGATATTGAAATCTTTGACTTCTGATTGCAGACTTCTAAACACAATGCGAGACATTATTGTCATATCTTCTAAAACTCACGTGTTTTTCTGTCAGCAGTGTTCTAATCTCATGAAGTGTGCCATGACTCAAGGTATAACTGTGAATGAGAATTAATCCTCTTTTTTGTGCCCCACAAATGGTTTAAAATGTTTTCACTCATATTGTGAATAACACATCGACTCCAATGGAAGATTCATCTCATAATATTTTTATAAAGCTAATATTTAACACTGTAAGTGGCATCAGCATTCTCTTTCTGCAGTAGAAGGTCTAAACATGCATTTATGCTGTCATTTTCCCTCTGTTATCATGCATGTCAGGTCTGCTGTAATTGAGCCCCATCCCTCAGGCTACACATACTGTGGCTTGTCTTGGAGTGTACTTATGAATCAAAGGGAGGGGGTCTGTGTGGGAGGCTCTGAAGTCAGAATATCATCCTTCAACAATAATCACGTTTGAATCAGCATTTAAAATGGATCAAATGTTTTCATGAGGTTTTCAGAGAAGCAGATTTTTAAAAGGCCGCACCCTCCTATCCATGTCAAAGCATGTGTTGAAACAGATCCCGTCTGACATCAGTCATTGCCTTATATTATATTCATTTCAGGACTAGGGTGGTACCCTTAACAAGAGTACTAAAATAGCAAATATATATAATTCACATTTTCCTTTGCCATGCAAAAAAAAATAATTGTAAACAAAAGTTGTCTAAAAAAACAACTTTATGGTTTTGTTGACTGAAGTAAAGCATACAGTATAAAGATTCTTTGAATAAGAAAGCTAAAGACATTAAACACTAACTTTTAACACTTTTAAGGTTTCTGAGCTTTACAAAGAATTTATTTGATATTTTTATACTCGATTGCAGCCATATTCTGATTTTATATTATTACCCCGAAATTTTCATTTATTTTTTATTGTTCTTTTTTGTGTGCATAATTGTGTAACGCTTATTATCGTCATGTGAAATTCTGAACGAAAGTGCATGAATGCTTATTGTTTATTTAAATCACAGTCTGTGAAATGGGTCCAAGTACACAGAGACTTTTTACTATTTACTTCACTCCAACTGTCCATGTTTGTTCCAGACAGACTGTGGTGGTTGGGGATATTTCAGTGACTCTTTCTGCACATTACTTCGATATGCCAGTAGATGGCTACAAGTGACTATTTTTATGAGTGAGTTATTGAATCATACATGTAACCGATTCATTCAAACACACTGATTAATTCATTACTCAGAGTTGTTCAGCGCTTCTGAGGCTTCGTTTGAAACTCTTTTCGATGATGGATCAAAAGGAATTGTTAATATTCTGTCTAAAATGTAAGTTACACAATATACTATCTTCTTGTTTTATCAAAGAGGCTCTCGCATGTAATCATTTTTAAAGCTTTATTAGGGACCTTTAATTTGGAGCAAGAGAAAGTGAGGGAGTGACTTTATTGTGTCAGACATGTCACTTTGCTCACAGCTGATTAGTCCAATTTCTGTTTGGAATCTCGTACTCAGAACATAACCTCCCCTTGAGCAGGGGCCTATACCATGAAGCCGGTTTAGGTGGCTAATATATAAAATATATACGCTTTAGAATCAATAGATAATGCTTTAAAACAGACAAATCTCTTTATAAACTCACTTCATAACATTCAAGACATGTTCTTCTTGCTGTGTACATGCATTTATATAAGCCCCTAATTCATATTCTTCAATCTTCGACAGAAGAGAGAATTGAATCACGCTGACTCTCTCGCGAAATTCTGTGAATCGCAGTATCTCTGTTTATGGCATGTGATTGGCTGTTCACGACTGATGTCACACTTTCATGTGCATGCGCTCCATGCCTGAGTTGACAGAGAATGTCTGATTGGATTGGGGGCTTTTCCCCCGTTGTTTTGTAAACTAAAAACTATACAAAACCATAACCCTGAGTTTATTCATATTATGCCCCCGTGTAGCATAAGTTGCTATGGCGATGAACACCGCTAAAAGCCAAGCCACTTTCTTGGTGCATGGTTGGCAACTTGGAACAAACTAAACTGAAACATGCTTGGCAATCCACCTAAACCCGCTTCATGGTATAGGCCCCTGCTCTGTTAGGCTATGTTTATATTCGGATGTGGAGAGTTGTGGGTAATAACGCTCTTGCTAGAGTGATATTTTTATTTAGTTATATTATGTTGACAGTAGGCCTACAAATATGAACTCAGAATTGCAGGTTTATTTTTTTTCTCAGAATTGTGAGGTACAAAGTATAATTAATCAATATATAAAGTATAATTAAGTATAAATTATATACTTCTAAAGTATAGTTAAGAATATATAATAATAAAGTCCAAACTTCAAGATATAAACTCGCAATTCAGACAAAAAAAGTCTGAAATGTAAATGAGAACACCACCATAACATACAAGGGACTTGCAGTTACTTATTAGACTTGTGTGTCCAAACTTACTTAGCAATGCAAGCATGTCCTTGGCTGTTTTAATTTACTTTTGGAAAAGAAGCTTCATAGTCAGACTCAAAACCTTCTGATTAATGCAGACTCGACCTTTATGTTGTGGAGCACTCCCTGCATTATTCCAGTAATTAAGTGTTCATGCTTCTGACTCACTTCCGTAGGATTACAGTTCAAAAATATATTCAACCAAACCTTCACATTCCCACCTTCACCGGTCTGACAGACAGGTAAGTCAGCACCAGCACAGTCTGTGACACATCAACTGTCTGCACCTCTTCTGCCTGCTCCTCAGGCTTGGCTGCATTAACAGGGAGGCTATAGGCAACATCTGTGCGATTTATTCACATAGGGAGGATGGTGGACTAGTCATTTTGCTGCTTTTCGTTTTTGCAGCACTCTTTTCATTTTTTCCCCTAAAGGCATTTAAGTCAGGGCAGCACAAGCCGAGGCTTTAGTCAGGGATTTTTTTAAGGGGGAAGAAGCCTTACCATACAGGCCACAGCAAGTCTTTTAGGTCACAGTCACACACACACACACACAACATATGCACACATACACATGCAGACATTCCTCACTACTGAGAAAATTGCTTTGAGTGATCCTACCGATCCTGTTTGGCAAGGGAATGGAGGGAGGGAATGGGTGGACGAAGAAGCGACAGATGGAGGAAAAAATGAGGAAAGATGTACTGATAGACAACATGTTTCTTGTGAACTACTTTTAAGGGGTTTATTTGCATGTTGAATCAGGTTTAACTGTAACAATTTAGGGATTTTTTTTTTTTTACCATGGAAAAAATCACTATGCTGTTAGTTATTTTGAGAATCTAATGAGGAAATGGTGTAAAAAAAACAAACCTGTGTAAGTATGGTTATAAGGTTCACCCTTTTTGCTATAATTCGCAATATGTTTTCAGTAAGTGAGACCTAATGTATTCTGTTTATTAATGAATGGGATTAGAAGGAGATTACAAATATATGGATCAAGTTCAGAGCATAGAAACCAGGGCAAAATTGTTCAAAAGAATTCTGATAGGATTTGATCACAAAATCCAATCTTTGGATAAAATCATCAGTTTGTGTTGTTCAAAACTTTTAAGTAAAATTGGGATACCTTTGATGGAAAAAAAAAAAAAAAAAAAAAAAAACAGTATTATACTGATCCCAGAAGAAGGGTGGATTTCAGGAACAGAATGTAATAAAACTATAAAACTGTTCAAAAAATACTATATTTGTTTCATTTAATATACATACACATTTATAAATAATATAAACAAATATTATGTGCACAATAAATGGTTTGATGATGACATAGATTAATCTAAATCTAGAACAAATCATCAACAAACACTACACATTTGTTTTTCTATCATGTTGGGGGCTTTCCAATGTATTCTTTTCATACTGAACTAATGATATTTCTATCACTAACCCATAAACCTAACCCTCACACAAACCTTTTTTTAATATTTAGATTTCATTCTGCGCATACTGTTGCTAATCCCCACAACGTAGGTGATTTTAGGTTTTACTGATTATGGGGCACTTGTCCCACCTCTGCTTTAAAAATAGCAGTAAAATAAAATGTAAATAATTGATTATGAATTTAAGTTTTACTGGCATCTAGTGGCTATTATTTGAATTGCTTTGTGTTCTTGTGTTATAGCTGGAAGCTAATAACCAAAGAGATTAACAGTTAGGAATTTGTTTTTAATTTCAACTGAGTGGCATAGTGGTTAAAGACCCGGTGTAGTAACCCAATGGTTGTCGGTTCTGCATCCACAAATAATGACCCTATAAACCATAACCATTTTGGATATGCAATGTGTGCAATATCCACATATAAAACTTAATGAGCATAGGCCTAAATGTTTGTCACCACCAGTAAACTGATATTAAACTCATACATTTTAGATTTAATTCATAAACTGTCATTTGCTTTTTCCAGAACCAAAGTCAGCAAAGCATTGCATTAAACTGGTAGTGGCTGACATCCGATGCCCAGCTAACAAAAAATATGTTCCGAGAAGGTTTTAATAACGTTACCATTAAGTACAAATGTCGTCTGTGTTCGAAATCGCCCCTTATACCCATATTCACTATTCCCTTCATTAGTCCACTATATAGTTCACTTGACGGAGTGAATAAAAGTGTGAGTGAGCGAATTATGACACTTTTGCGTAGTTTGAGTTTGCCGTTCATAAATAATTTGACACTTAGTAACTGGCAGCTCCAGTAGAAAGGAAAAGATGCATCTTTAACTCTGTCATGGAAACAACTATGTATAAACCATAATTAAACAATTTCATAATCAATCAAAAATAAATATTCCTGACATTTCACTGTAGGAAGCAACATTGGACCAATGGTTTGGAAAATGAATGGATGGATGGATGATTCAGCTGTGGGCGCCATCTTCTGGGGCGATTGAAAGGCATCATTTCATTGCATGATTTATAAACAATGAAAATTTTTGAAAATGCGGTCCACATCTTTAGAAACGCCCACTTTTGTTCAGGAGAGACCCCAAACTCAATTTATTCGGTGTGACCCTCACAGTGCATTATGGGTATTATCAAGCTGCTGAGTGCATCGGTTGTACCAATGGTTGGATCATAGGCTGAATCCGAAAATGCCGAAATGCTCTGTCCATTAAAAACTTACACTTATATATACACACATGTAAACATAAATAAAATATTACACATATATACACACACATATATATATATATATATATATATTAAAGTTTTTTTTTTCTTGGTTATGCGAATGTTAAGGGAACATTCCATTTTATAATTTTGCAAACATATTGGAAAAGTTAATGTTCTCTAAAAATTCGGAAACATTTAGTAACATTTAAAAAACATTAGTCGAACAGCAGTTTTTGTGCTGCCTTTTTGAGATTATTATTAAAGACCAGATAACTTTAAACAAATGTTTTATTAATGTTACTAGAAAACATATTTTCATAACTTTGAGAGAACCTTGCCACAACGTTAGCTAACATTCTGAGAATGTTCCCTGTTAGCTGGGTAGCTTCTGGCCGTATCTCACTTTAATGTATGAGAGCTAAACAGATGTTTTAAATAGCAGGGTTATCCTTCAGTATGAGAAAATATGAACATGAAATGCCGTGAAACTGAGCCAATTACAGTGTTTTAATAATTCATTTTAAATGTTTTTATTATGGCAGTCCTTCTGCTGTGTAAATATTACTACATTCAGAGGATCCATGTTTGAAAAGCTTTCTGAATAGATTTGTTGTATGTGAGGTGTTGGCAGCAGAGACTCTAGGGAACAGGGTTGCTTTGCCTCCGGCAAGCACTAATATTGGATTATGATTGCAAACCTGTGTACACTATTGTTAAAATAGACTTGTTTATGTGCGGGGGAAAATCTGCCCACTGTTCTTTTCACTGTTATTGTTAATGAAATGATGTCTAGGCAATACTGGCTGTTTCGGTCTTTCTTAATTGAGCATCTCCAGATTCATGTTAACAAGATGTCAAGGTAAAAGAACATTTGAAGAAAAAAAAGCTAACACCATCTATTTAGTTGTCATTGTGAAATGAAAAAAGACTTAGCAATTAAACTAAACAGCACCAAGTACATAAATAAACAAAACCTTGCACTGTACTGGGTAAATTGTCATTGTACCCTATAATGCAGAGATTGATTTAGATAGACGCCAAAGAGTTCTTCTCTTTGTGTTTACAGTTCAGGTCTCCCACAGCTTTTCACATGTTATTATCTGTTATTTCATAAGTGATGTTTTCAGTAGAGGCAGAAAGTATTTCAAATAATCTTGTATTTACCCTTTCACGTGATATTTAACATTTCTCATTCGTTTTTAGCTACCCATTGTGCACTTTATCTCTATAATTACAGTAGCAGGCTTTGTAAAATTGCATGTAATTGGTGGTTATTTTGGGTGTGGTGATTTTTTCAGTCAGTGTATCAATGTCGTTTTGGGCCGTTGCATTGTGTCAATAATAATAAGGCTTCATGAGTCACATTCAAACCTCCTGTACAACAGACTTATCACTTTGCATGTGTTTTCCCTTAACACATAATACAAATAGAAAGGGATGTCATATTACAAATTAGGATTTAAGCTTAAGCAGGCCCTGACCAGGACGTAAAATGATAATATGATTATTGATGATTTAATAGTTTGTTAAAGGCTACATAGAGAAATATAGATATTAAAATATATTTTAAAATGATTTATATAATATAGCCTATATATATATATATATATATATATATATATATATATATAAAACAATTTTTTAACCATGAGTATATATATATATATATATATATATATATATATATATATATATATATATACTCATGGTTAAAAAATTGTTTTTACCTCAGAAATACAAGAGATCATAGTGTTTTAACAGACATATTAGTAAATGTTTAAACTTTTAGTCTATGATTAGACACTGATCTGCAAACATGTATCATGGTATTTACAGAGAGGTTGTCTAAAATTCCATGTGTAAAAATTTTAACAATCCGTTTTAAGCAATTATTGTAAAATAAAAAAAAATGTTATATTAGAATCCATTGTTAGTTATCCCTAGTCCATTTATTTCTTAAGGATTGTGCTATTTATGCTAGGATACACTTGGTTCTCTTAGATGTTTGTAAGTTTTCATCCATTATGTATTGTGTAGCTCCTCCCATTCTGTTTGTTCATGTTATTAATATATTCACATTTAGATATATTATTGTATATTTTTTCTTTTCTTTTACATTCTTTTTCTGTTTAAGTTTAAAGGTAGGGAAGCAACAGCAATAGCAAGCTAGCTTTGAAAGCACTAGATCCCACCCTCCCATAGACCCTCCCAGTCCCAGAGCACTCTTCAAACCACGACATGAACGCGCAGACGCGCACAACCAGAGCAGATTCAGCAAAGCGTCATAAGAGACGGCGTTAAATTACCTCATGTTTCAAAGCACATAACATTACAATAATGAACGTAAATAACATACAGAGGTCTTACCACTAATGGTGGGCAGATCGAGGCTTCGGGGGTGGAACACTGCTGAGACAGTTCCAGGGCTCGACAATAAGGTGAACGAAGCTCGGGACAGTTGACCACAAACTGTAGGGGTGTGCGCGATATCGTCTATGTCATCATTATTGTTGATTTAAAGCAGCACTAGGTTACTTTTCAACCTTAATAATATATTTCCAAGTCTCTTGTGATGGTACATCGACTTACAATAGGTTGAATGACACGTCTGCCATAGCCCGACGGGGTCTGTAGCGTTTTTAATCGTACTTTTAAACTTCGGGTTTCGGGTAGTAACCGGCGAACAAAGAGAACTACAAAATTCGACTGCTTTACGGCATATACGTCACTTCCACCATCACCCCCACTTCCTTAAAAATCGAAACTAGCGTTTGTTTGCCAAATGTTATAGTCATAGCCGAAGCAGACAGAAAAGCAAGAAAGCAAAGGTTTTGTCGGAGGAAAGCAACAAGAGGAAACGAGAAAGTGATCGCATTAAAGGCAGAACGAGGATCAACATTGGGCCAGCGTTTCCTCGCTGGCGTGAGCTGGAGGAGGAGGAGGGGTGCCCGATGTTTTCCAGGGATTATTCTTTTTTTTTGAGCGACAGTCCCAGAAAATTCCTATTCTTTCCCGGGACACGAATTGTCCCGTTTTTTTTGTGAAAATATACTTCTAAAGTAGAATTTCCTGGTTTAAAATTAAACCGTTTCCGTCTACCGCTACTGTGTTTTCTTCATAGTTGTGTACAGTACATCCAATCCTGTGTCCGTAAACGGGTAAAAACCATGGTAAAAACGGGTAAAACAGTGGATTGGCCAATGCCAGGCGTTTACTTTTATTTGATTAGAAGCTCAACTTATCGCCTAGCAACTGCCTGTGCTGTCGGTCGGTCGCGCGCGCGCATCAACACACATCCAAGATGATACAGTGTGAGTTTAGTTGCTAGCTAGCTTTTTAAAAACTGTCTATTTACATCTATTGTGTGAAATGGGGAGAGAGACGGACGAGGAGGATAACCACTGTCTATGAGGATAACACAACAAAGTCGGATGAGCCACCAGTGTCAAAGAAAATACTATTTACAACCTACAACTCAGACCCCAAAAAATAATAATAATCTGAATGTCCCGGTTTTTCACAAATCAAAGGTGGCAACCCTATGCTCGACCGATGCGGACTTTCAAATATCAAATGAAAGCCTATGTCTAAACGGCGTGTACAAGTTTGATAGGGGCTACATTCTTGCAAGTAAATATATAAGATGTACAAAATAATATTTTAGGATACCTAACATGTCTGTGATATTTGTTTATTTGTAAACAAATAAACAAGCTATAATGCAAATCGATTTGTAAAATTTGCAGATTCATCTATAGGTAGCTTGATATTATAATATTGACGATATATGGTTATTATCTACCACTCAAACATTGCATTGAAGTATCATATAGATTCAGTAAAACGGTAACGAATAGACTAGGCTACTATAATGACGCTGGCTTGTAAACGTGAGCATCGCGATCATTTGTCGTTTGAAAAAAAAAAAACCCATGAAATTATATTCATATCATGACATGCTGAAATATATGCCACTGTACCTGGATGGAGACATTTCACACGCGACGCAAGCAGAACACCTGCATGTGAACTCCTACAGTGTTCAGGGCTATCATGGTTGTCAACAAATGCACGTGCATGTATGACAGAGTTTACGACAGTAGTAGAGGACAATACTGTCTCCCAACTGTAGGGGGACCCCGAGAGCAAAAAAAAGAAAAGTAACCTAGTGCTGCTTTAACTATCAGACTCAGACATCATCGAGTATGTCCTTCGGTCACTTTGCAAAAACACGCCCATTGAGTGCACGCATAGATTAGACTAGCGTGTGCATTTAGAACACATGCTTTCTGCGTGATTTCGAATTTTTAATGCCCTCAGATAGATTTAAGATAAGACAAAAATGTATTTTATGTTTCATTTTATTTAATATAGTTAACAAATATTACACGAAGAGCTTCGTTTTTCTTCAAATATCAGCATGATGTGATATACACATGTGACATTGTTTTTATATAACGTGTAAGTTTAATAAACAAGTGAATATTAAGTGACTTAGACATCAAATAGCCTGTTTCGCTCTACTCCGCCAACGTAAGTAACGTTAACGTTAGGTCCAAAAGTCCACAGCACTGGTTTGCGTCTCCAGACGGTGTATCTTACTGAATGAATCAGCTTTTTTAACGAATCAGCTGAATCAATAATTCAATTGACTCACTCAATAATAGGCTTGTTCGAATTGAACGGTGTGGTGAAGAGATGGCATTGAAATTTCGAAACAGTTTAGAGGTAACGTTAATGAAGCCTCGTTTACTGAAATCATGTGACTCCGGAAGTTTGATACACGCTCCGAACCATTGATTCGGAACAAAATATTCGTAAAGGTTTCGAAGCTTCATGAAGCATGTTTTGAAATTGCCATGGCGAACGTTAACGTTACCACCTGATAGCTGCAGAAGTTCTGTGTTGATAGTGTTGACATAGAAACGCATACATCTGAGACCGTGAGACATAAACAGCTTCGGGTTGCCATCGCGGTTATGACATGACGTGAATTCAGCATAAAATCGTTGTTTTGGTTCATGAGGAACCGTAAAAGGTTATTGATGTTTGTTTGTTTGTGGCGCTCGGTGACTGTCTGAACATTCTTCATATCCTTAGGGAACGCGCTGATGACGTGTGATGCCTGCGCGAGCAGGGTGCACTGAGGGGAAAATACCATAGGGAAATACACATCCTGACAAGCAGGTAAGATATCATATCATTGCATTTGGACCGAATACAATGATTGGACGAACGTTTGTTGGTCCTGAGATTTCCACAGACGTGCATGTTTTAATATTTAGATCCCTTCTATTATTTATTGCTATCAGGATGTGAAAAAAAAAGTTTCAACCAGAATTGTTTTTAAAAGTATGAAAACAAATCCCCTACCTTTAATTGAAAATAAATGTTATTGACAAGTTTTTGGTATAGGGTATAAAGCACTCAGCAGTCTATCATGACTCCTCACTGAGCTGTAGGCTAAGTTACATTTATTCCAAAGTACATGTAACGTTAGTGGCACATTCACATGTAGTGATACACTCATATCTATTTTATGAGTGAAAAAAATCCCTATCTTGGGATTTATGTAGTGTGGTGCAAAGCAGACATGGGCTTCAGAGATCTATGTCACAGTTCAGGGCGTTCAACAGGCAGAAAGAAAACCGCTTATTTTAGCGTATTCCTGCTCTGCGTCAGCGTGCTAGCCTATTAGTGGAACGGCTGAGCAGCCTGCAGACACATGTGGGTGAGACACATGGCAAAACCCAACTATTTAGTCTGAAGATTCCTTTCCTGTTTTCATACACATTGAGTTTAAATACAGGTTTATCCAAGCGGTTAGGGAGAAAACAGAGCTGCCACTGTGTGCCTGAGAGGATGCATTTTTTATTTATTTTTTATTTGACTGTATGTTCCCAGAGAGTTAAAATGAGCAGGTTATCTGTTTTGTAAAACAAGAGGCAAATATTATGATTGAAAAAGTAAGTTCAAAATGTCAACTCAAGGCTGATTTCACAAGACTAATCGGCAGGTTAGATGTTAAGCAACATCTGCCAGTCTTTAAATTACAAAGAAAAGTAAAAAACCTGCCATGTCAGACAAATACAACAACATGCTTGCTTATTTAATTTTGGTCTGGCCTTGATCCAGAACCTTCTTCTGTATTTCACATGGAGCTGCCTGTGGTCACGACTGAGGGCAGGGATTGTTTGGAAGCAAAAAATCCTGTAGGGAAAATTCCTCACTCCCCCGTGATTGAACCAACATGCACATGAAAACATAATGCTTATATCCATATTCATGCAGTAGGTTTCATAATAATGGGTTTAGTTAAAAAAAGAAAAAAAAAGAAATTGGTTGTTTTATTTAGCAAGGATGCATTAAATTGATCAAAAGTGACAATTATATGTAGACTTATATTGCTACAAAAATATTGTTTAAAATAAATGCTGTTCTTTTGAACTTTAAAAACAAATAATCCTAATATATATACCTAATATTTATGTTGAAATAAAAATATTTCAACTAAAATTTAATAATATTTCACACAGAAACACACACACACACACACACACACACACACACACACACACACACTCACAACATAAATATTGTTACTGTTTTCAACTTTGATAATAATAGGACATGTTTCTTCAATGTTTTAATAATAATAAGAAGGAGAAATATTAATGGTTTCAGCATTAGAATGATTTCTGAATGATCTTGTGACACTGATGACTGACGTAATGATGCTGAAAATTCAGCTTTGCCATCACAGGAATAAATTACATTTACAGTTGTTTAAAATTTTAATGATATTTCACAATATTACTGTTTTTACAGTATTTTTTATCAAATAAATGCAACCTCGATGAGCATAAGAGACTTTAAACAACAACAACAATTGTATAAACCCATTTGAACAGTGGTTGTCCTTCCTGATATTAAGCTCTGTTATATAGAACTTTCTATAGACTAGGCCTACTCATCTTGAATCATTCTAGCAGCAGAAATGCTGTCCTTAGCTTTAGGATCATCAAATATCTGCACTCAAATATCCACGACAGAGCTATTCATTGTAAGTCATATTTTAATGAAGATGCATCACCATGATCTTGTCACAACTGAAATTCAGTTTGAAAAGAAACAATAGCTAATATTAACAACTGTAATGAAGATAAATGCCTCCTTAAGAAGTGCTGCGTCAGCCTGATCTCATGAAAATGCGTCTCTAGACTAGCACGCATTGTTTATCGTGCAATTTATACGCGAAAAGGAGTTTTTACGTGCATATGATTTGCAGTTTTCGCGTGCATACGCACTTTATTGCGTGTAATACACGCGCACCCCACACCACTAATCCTAACCAAACGTGTAATACACACGCACCCCACACCACTAATCCTAACCAAATGTATAATACACACACACCCCACACCACTATTAAACCTACCCTAAACCTACCCATGCATATCCTATGCACGTAAAAACTAATTTTCACGTATAAATTGCACGATAAACACAATGCGTGCTATAGAGGTGGGTCACTGACATGGAAATAATCTCCATAACATTATATGTTGACAGACCTTAAAGGAACACTCCGACTTTTTGGGACTTTAGCCTATTCAACTTATCCCCCAGAGTTAGATAAGTCCATACATACCTTTTTCATCTCCGTGCGTGCTATAAGTCTGTTTGACGCACCCACCGCTAGCCTAGCTTAGCACAAAGACTGGATGTGAATGGTTGCAGCTAGCATACTAATCCAAATAAGTGACAAAATAACGCAGACATTTTCCTATTTACATGTTGTGATTTGTATAGTCACAGAGTGTACAAAAAACAAAGTCACATGAGACACAGACATATTTTAACCGTATAAATACTGGGAACTATATTCTCTGAAGGTGGAAGCACCTGCTACTTGGGCGCAGCACCTGAGACGCGCTCTGAACGAACTCTCTGCTCCTCACCACGGCGCGTCTCAGGTGCTGCGGTTATCACTCCGCCCAAGTAGCAGTGCTTCGCCTTCTGAGAATATAGTTCCCAGTATTTATACGGTTAAAATATGTCTGTGTCTCATGTGACTTTGTTTTTTGTACACTCTGTGACTATACAAATCACAACATGTAAATAGGAAAATGTCTGCGTTATTTTGTCACTTATTTGGATTAGTATGCTAGCTGCAACCATTCACATCCAGTCTTTGTGCTAAGCTAGGCTAGCGGTGGGTGCGTCAAACAGACTTATAGCACGCACGGAGATGAAAAAGGTATGTATGGACTTATCTAACTCTGGGGGATAAGTTGAATAGGCTAAAGTCCAAAAAAGTCGGAGTGTTCCTTTAAATCCAGGCCCTCCCCGGCCTTCCCAAATGGAGTTCAAAGTTTGATCCAAAAATATCTGCCTCTTTTCTTTTTTGCGCTGAGAAAGCATTTTCCATATCATATATACCATCCATCACTTTCAAACGGTAAATAATTACACGAAAGTAAGATGTCAGCAGTCCAGTGTCCATCGTAGCATTTCGGTCCTGGCAGAGTTGCTGACGGTCATAGATGTGTGTTTGTGATACATGGGGAAAAAACGGATGTTCATTAGTCACAGATAACGGAAAAAGACATGTTCATAAATATCGTGAACTAATAAATGATTAGAGATAGATGCGTATAAAGTAGGCCTATCCTGTTCTGAGTTTAAAGCTGTTTTCCATTATTTAAGCAATTTGTCAAAATAAATGACGGCCTGTTATGTGTAAAATATACAATGACAATATAATTTTACATAATTATTATTTTTTTAAGTTTATTCTAAAGTTATTTTATGGCCTTCAAAATGCTTCTAAAACAAATCAAATCTGGTAACACTTTATTTTGATGGTCCCTCAACAGACATTCTTGTAACTTTGCAACTACATGTCAACTTATTCTACTAATACTCTAATGAGAGTTAGTCAGTGGTGGGCCGTCAGGGCCAGCAAGGCCTTCTCTGCTGGCCTAAACACTGTGAGAATCACTGACTTGCACTTTAATATATTTTTTTTATGAATGAGTATTAAATTATTCCCAATAGTCCGTTCTCATAATTTCATAGCTTTTCTCTTGGTTGCGCTGCTTCCAGTAGTGTATATTTATTTTAGTGCTTTTATCCAATCATATTTCAGTCATCATGTGTTGCCAGGGTCAAATATATCTGCCTCGAGGCCTTCAGAATCGATAGTGCGGGCGCCTGTAGCTTAAATGAATGGCAACGAAACTGTTGCTTTAACCAATCAGATAATCGGTGATTTTTAATCAGCCAATCAGATATCGAGTTGATTGCACCGGGGCCATCTAGCAGGCATACAATAACGTAAGCATTTTCACGCCCTTTGATTGGATGGTCAGAGCGTGTACTATTATTACTGGTAGTCAGAGATAGCTAACCGCATCTGTTGCGAACTGTGTAAACTAAAATACCTGTAGATTTAATAGTTTTTAAACCCACAAATTAATGTTTATTTCCTTCCTCGACCACCAGCAGGTTCAAACCTACCGGAATAAAGCCCTTATCCAGCTTACGCGGAGTCTCGGAACTCTATCGATCTGTCCGGGTAAAAACAGAACTGACTGCAATGTAAAGTTATGCCAGGACTGATTTTGAAGGCAAAAGTCCCGCTGATCTCATTGATATCGTTCAAAAATCTGTGTGAGAGCTTGTGTCGGCTGTAACGTTACACATCGTCATGTTTTGCGGTGTTTTCCCTGTTTAACGTTACTGCTTCTATCGAGCAGACACTAAGCACTAAAGCGAATTCAAACTTATGACAGAAATACGACGGGACAGACTCGACTTTCGGCACATTAGCCTCGATGGCGATAGAAAAGGTTGCTGGGACTGAAAAGCACAGACAACCTGTACAACCAAGTAATTCAAGTCTTTTTGAGGAAAGAAATTAGGATGGATTTTGTGTAAAAAAAAAAAAATCAGTTTTGGAGAGTATAATGCATTTTTTTCCCCCTGTTTTTGTCCGTGCTGAATATGATTTTCTTCCTAATTTTTCTTGTAAATTTATGATTGAAACAACTTATTTTTTTCAAACATTAATACTATAGCCATTGAAGGATAAGACAGAGATGAGGATCCGTTTCTGAATTTATAATCGGAACGCAAGAACCACTGTACACAAAAGCCGAACTCACTCGCTCGTTTCTCTCTGCCCGGCCTTTCGCGAACTCACCGCATTAACCCTATAATTGTCGGTGCAAAATAAAAACAGGAATTTCACAACAATTATAGAGAGTATGTGCGTGCGCTGCTACACTATTAAAAGTTATTAATTCAGGGTGGACATCACTGAAGGCCTAGGTGTGAAATGCACGGCCCGCCACTGGAGTTAGTTGACATGTAGTTGCGAAGTTACTTATCAGTAGAATATAATTAGTGGACCATCGAAATGAAGAGTTAGCCTATTATTTTGTAACTTTATATTAAGAGAAGTCTGTAAATGAGCTCTTGTTAAACAAACTTATGTAATATTTTTTTCACAGACGGTTGCTTTAATATTATACACAATTATGTGGCCGTGTTTCATATAGAGAAAACGCATATAAGAACATGTGTTTACATGAAGGCATACATGACGAAATATTACGTATAATTGGTTATTTGGTGCAAACCTCTGGCTAAACATTAAAAGTCTTTGGCTTTCACAGAACTCACAGTCTCATGATCCTCTGGAGGTGTGGTTCTCTTCACTCTCCCCTCCTTCTCTGGTAATTATATATAACAGGCCAGACTGAGCTACAGTTAGTTGAGTCGTGGAGTTAAAGGCTAAGAAAGGTTTCAGGGTCATATGAACTGAGCGTTCATTTATCAATCAATTTATTGATAACACAGCCGATCAAGCAGAAGTCATTCAACTCATTTGGTGAGTACCCTGTTTAGTTCCTTTTAGGTTACATCTGAGAGTATTTGTTAAGGGTTGAAAATTTCAACAGTGTATTTGAACTCCAGGGCAAAGCTGATATGATTTTAGTCATTTTGGTTAGTAATTGAATACATGTCCTTAACAGTAACTCACAATAGCATGATAAACTGCACAATGTCATGAGACTCTTACATCAATTGTCTTTTCACAGCTATCTGTATTTAATATCACCCAGACTTGACACTTGACACAAAATTAAGTAATTAAATTAACTAATTCTGTGATTCTTGTGCATGTATTCTTGTGTGGTCAGGGAACATCATGATGGTTTGGTGGTCGTCTGTACAAAGTCAAATCAAACACCTGTTCTCATAGAATAAGTAATTCAACAAGTCATTCATCTACTAAGAAGCATGTGCTTAAGTCTTCATAAAGTGTTCTGAGTCTCTCTAAATCCTCTGATGTCCGAAGGCACTTACAGTCTTTTTTACATCACAGCTTGCCATCAAAAAGTTACAAGTTGCCATCAAAATATCAAAAGTATTTCCAGGCTCAAAATCAAATAGCATGCTTAATGAAGCATTATTAAGCCTCTTTTTTTCCTAATGAATATGGCACTTTGTTTTGAAAATTCCTTACTTGACTACTTACACTGGCACAGTAGATCTTAATGTCCCTCAAAGTTGTTGTGTTTTTTAGATATAAAAACAGCATTATTGTGTGGTGGATAAATAATATGCTATGCTAACAGATAAAAAAAAAAGAGTAAAAAAAATTGCTAATAAATAATGAAATGCATTAAAATCCCCATTCCTTTGTCACCCCAGCCACGTGGGTCTTTGTTGGTTAACCAACCCAGCCACGTGATAAAGGTAGAACTACTACATAAAATAGAAAGATATTGCTGCAAATGTGAATGTAAATCGTATCGGTAGCATATGCTTTGCATTGCTTTTAAAGTAAACAAACATAATAATTACAGTCTGAGCTAAAAAATGGCATTATTTTATAGACCATATGGCCAAAGTTTCATTGTATGAAACTTCATTTCATTGTTTCATTCAAAAATATCTAAATCAAGGCATAAAAAACAGTGTGGTTTACTTTAATTGTGTGTTTCTGTTTTGTGCTTTTTAATAGTCAGGTCTTAAAATCTCTAAATCATCCAAAATGCTCTTTCTTTTCCAGAATGTACTGTCGATCACTTCTAAGATCTAGTCCACAATGGATGTCTCTGTCTGTGTAGCCACTCAAAGCCAATGCAAAGCCCTGACTGATATTATATGTAGCTAACACATGCTTTTTACTTCCTGCTACTTTTTATTTGTGGAGGTAGACCGGGTGTAGACAGATTTTTAGCTTGTCTCCTTTATTGTTTTGGATATTTATTTATTTATTAAGAAGAAATACCTCAATAATCTGCCCCAGCTTAATTCACAATAGGCCAATAGTGCAGTTACTCTCCTGCAATGGAATCCACTACACTAGCATCCCTTGCAACTGTGACCATGCTAACGGCGGCCACACAGACAGACATGTCTAATTTTCTCTGGCTGCTGGTGCTGGGCTTCGTCATCGCTTTTATCCTGGCGTTCTCTGTGGGCGCCAACGATGTGGCCAACTCCTTCGGTACAGCAGTGGGTTCTGGGGTCGTGACCCTGCGCCAGGCCTGCGTCCTAGCCACCATCTTTGAGACAGTGGGCGCCATCCTTTTGGGGGCCAAGGTCAGTGAGACCATCCGTTCGGGTATCATCGATGTTCACATGTACAACGGCTCAGAGGCTGTGCTGATGGCTGGCTCCATCAGCGCCATGTTTGGTGAGTATGTACTTGATTTTAGGATAGTTCACCAAAAATTTTCTCACCCTCATGTCATTCTGAACCTGTATGACTTTAGTTCTGTTGTGGAATGTAAAAGAAGATATTTGTGAACCAAATGAAAGTCAATGGGGTCCAATGTGGTTTTGGACCCCATTGACTTCCATTGCTCTTTCTTTCACTCAAAGCCAATACATATTTTAAAGGAGAACTCCGGTCAATTTTAACATTGAGCTCAATTTTTAGTAAATTTGGAGTGCTGTCAATACAGAGAACAACGACAAAAATCGGTGTTGCCTACACCGTGTTATCCTATTTTTAAAATTTGCACCCTATTGACTTGAATGGGGCAAGTTTTAAACCTGCTTTTATCCTCTTAACATCTTTGATGTGTCATTACAAGTGCCCAGCCATGTGAGTGATTCCTTCAGAGTGAACACGAGTGAATCTGACTGCAGTAGATGTGAAAGATATGAATAAAAATGATGTTAATTCAGCCAGCGCAAATACCTGTATTTAGTTCCTGTTTTCGGTGGAAGTCCAAAGTAGTCGATTGTCGAGTTCACGCGCGTGATCATAGTAACTAAACCTATGCGCGTGAACTCGACAATCGACTACTTTGGACTTCGACCGAAAACAGGAACTAAATACAGGTCTGTGCGCTGGCTGATATAACATCATTTTTATTCATATCTTTCACATCTACTGCAGTCAGATACACTCGTGTTCACTCTGAAGGAATCACTCAACATGGCTGGGCACTTGTAATGACACATCAAGGATGATAAGACTAAGAACTGGTTAAGTTTAAAACTTGCCCCATTCAAGTCAATAGGGTGTAAATTTTAAAAATAGGATAACACAGTGTAGGCAACACCGTTTTTTGTCGTTGTTCTCTGTATTGACAGCACTCCAAATTTACTAAAAATTGAGCTCAATGTTAAAATTGACCGGAGTTCTCCTTTAACACCCTCAAAAATGAATCCAGTAAATTGCGAGCATATCACCCAGGTGGAAGTTTCTCATATTGCCATGACTTGTGTTGGTCACGTCACACGCTTACAGTATGTTTGTTTTTTGCACTATTACAGGATCTGCTGTTTGGCAGCTCGTAGCTTCGTTCTTGAAACTCCCCATCTCTGGAACACACTGCATTGTGGGCGCTACAATAGGCTTTTCCATGGTTGCTAGGGGTCATCAGGGGGTTAAATGGCTCGAACTGCTTCGCATTGGTATGTGAAATTTAGTATTTTTGAGATTTTGCATAAACATGCTTAGTCAGATTACATGTTTTTTCCTAAATAATGAGTATTTTTTTCCCATGTGACCCCAGAAATAGTAAGCGATAAGACCACCCCAACATGATTTAATGCAGATTTCTTAGTTTTATTGTTCTTTTCACATGACCCAAATAAGAGCTATTTATGTAACAGAACATTTTGGACTATACAGACAGGAAACGTGGTCACATGCTTACCCCTGGTGACTTACTGGGTGTTTGTTGATACTCGGCATGCAGCCCTGAGAAATCTTGGGCCATACAATTTTTAGATAACAGAGAATAGCATCAATGTTTGGATGTGGAATTATGCATATTTGTAAAGCATTGATATACTGTATGTGTTCCAGTTGCCTCTTGGTTTCTTTCACCTCTTCTCTCCGGCATAATGTCTGCTATTCTCTTCTACTTTGTCCGCAAGTTCATCTTGAGTAAGGTAAAAAGCAAATCTGAGCTCACCTGTTACATAATGTGCCAGTGTCTGTTTTGGTATTTTACGTAATCTCTTGTTGTTGTTGTCAATAAAGAAAGAACATACTTTTTTACCACGTGCTAAACAGCTATATATCCATGTGCTCTAGGAGGATCCAGTGCCCAATGGTTTAAGAGCATTGCCAGTTTTCTATGCTGTTACAATGGGAATCAATCTGTTCTCCATCATGTATACCGGAGCACCAAGTAAGCTTTTTTACTGCTCTAAATAATTTTTTTAAAATTTTTATATTGGATTTTTTTTTATTCATTGATTGAAATGTCTCCAAATGTCACTAAAAGGAGTTATGTCAGATTTAGCCTTTTGAGGAACATTTTGTTCCCAAATTGTCACGAAGAATGTACTTTGAGATGATATATGATTTGACCACACATACAACATGCTGAGGTCATGATCACATGTATGCATACAGTACCCCTCCCTCATCTAATTTACTTAATTTACTTTCACATTCACGCATACAGAGGCTGGTGGGTTAAACACAGTATACTATATTGCTAATGAATATATGTGCTATGTGAAAATGTGTAGCTGTTTGTCAAGTTTGTCGATGGAATAATGAAATATAATTTTGGCCCAAGTTCAACAATCTGTACTATTAGGCAAACGTCAGGGGGATCATGATGTACTGAAAATAAAAAGGCAGCTGTGAACCAACTGTTGTCCTAAAGTCTGTGTACTAATCAGCGGGCCACAGGGCCGCCCTCTTCCTGGTTATCTACTGAGCCATGCACATGACCCTGTTTGATACTGGTTCTCCTCATTCAGAGGAACTGAAAAATAACGTAGCCGTAAGTTATAATGATAAAAAAGACACTTTCACTGGAATGTCCCCTATTTCAACCTGATTTGAGACAGAAATTGTATAACCATTTGCTTATCTCACTGTAGTGTTTTGTCAACACGCACAACAAACTTACAGTAATTCTGAAGGATAAACGTGCTATGTTATTTAGAAAATAAGAAAGATGTCCTTCTTTCCCCTCTGCACAATTTTTTTTTTTTTTTCCATTTTAAAAGATTATTTGTATTTCAGGTTGACTTATTCACACAGTTTTGCTATTAATAAGAATGTGAAATTATGCTAATGCTAATTTGCTAATTTAAAGAATCCCAAGGTCTTTTCAAGAGGAATGTGAGACTTGGTGTTCTTGATGATTTTCAATATGAAAGTGTAGAACATGTTGCACTGTTTAACGCAAAAACATGTTAGGTTTTCATCTCTTTCTTTTCTTTATTCTGCAGTGTTGGGATTCGATAGGGTACCATGGTGGGGCACTCTGCTGATCTCACTGGGCTGTGCCCTGCTTACTGCTCTGGTGGTCTGGTTCATTGTGTGTCCACGGTTAAAGAAGAAGATCAAAAGTGAATATTTATATTATCATATCTGTCATTTTATGACCATTGTCAGTATTCATTTTAAATAGGCTACTTAAAGTATAAAATTCTTATAAGGTTTTTGCAATGTTGTTGAAACATTCAAAAGTTCTTAAAGTTTTTTTTTTAAGAAATAAAAATGTTTATTCAGCAAGTATGCATTAAATTGATCAAAGGTAACAGTAAAATAGAATAAGCACATATAAAATATATTTAAAAGGAATGCTGTTCTTTTAAACTTTCCGTTTATCATTTTTAAAATTGACAAAAATTATAATTGTTTAATAAATGGCTTCTGAAAAATCAACTTTGCCATCACATAAATAAATAGCAATTTAAGATATATTAAAATAGAAAACGTATTTTAAATTGTAAGAATATTCCACAATATTACTGTTTTTACTGTTGTTTTCTGCAAATAAATACAGCCTTGGTGCACATTCTTTCAAAAACTATCCTTCAACTTTTGAACGGTATATCACAATTGCAACTTTATTTCTTGCAATTGTAACTTGTGATGTCTCACAGTGTGACTTTATTTCTCATGATGAAATTAAATATCTTTTTATATGTTTCTAATAAACTGACTCATTGACTTTTGCATGCTTTTGGATCCTTCCTCTTAATATAATTATTTCTGTGATTGTTTTCACCTTTTCAGGTCAGAATATTGCCGACACTAGTGGGACACAACTGATTGAGAAGAAGCCATCCTCAAATGGCCTTGTGGACCATCCCGCCCCACCTCAAAGCTACTCTCCTGTTCCACAGACACCCCCTGCTGACAGCAACAAAGTGGCCTTTGACATCGGAGGATCAGCGGAAACCGACTTGGACAACAAAGATTTTGACACCAAAGATTTGGACTGCACTCATGGTCAGCCTCTTGAAATGATAAATGCACTAAATTAATTGTAATTAAGGTTGTGTTTTGATGAACTGATTAACTTTTGACTATATTACTCATTCTTTATTCTACAATTTTCGGTCATCCATTCTAGCTTTTAATGGCAGTGCTGGAATTGCTGTCCCGGACTTGAACGGAAGCCAGTTTCACACCGTACACAAAGATTCTGGAATCTACAAGGATCTACTCCACAAACTTCACCTGGCCAAGGTGGGCGAATGTATGGGAGAGCTCGGAGAAAAACCTATCCGCCGCAACAACAGTTATACTTCTTACACCATGGCCATCTATGGAATACACGGGTCATTGAAGGAGGGCGAGGGAAGCCGGACTGGACTGGATGGAGAGAAAAGGCGCTCGCGGTATGACAGCTATAACAGTTACTGTACTGCAGTGGCTGATGGAGAAGTTCCTGCAGATGAAGTTGTGGCAGTGGAGCTGGGAGACGAGACCGTCAGAAGTGACTCGCTGGAAGAGGAAATCGATGAGCTAGAAATTGACAGGCCGGAGGTGTCCACGCTCTTCCAGTTCCTGCAGATTCTCACCGCTTGCTTCGGATCGTTTGCTCATGGAGGAAATGATGTTAGGTATGAGAGACATAATAAACCTTTTTTCATATTTTGTCCAACATAAGACAAAATTAACCATCTTAATGTGAATTCAGGTATCGCAACATTAAAATGTACAGTATAAAACTGGATATTCATTTTGGGATTTGTTAAGTTTACATTGAATTATTGGTGTTTTTAAAAACTAACTTTAAATGAGCATTAGATGCTGGCAAAGTAATCTAAATGTATAAATAGAAGAAATGAACTGCACAAATAAATATCCAATATCAGTACAACCTGAAAAACACAGTTTACACAAAAATATTAGGCAGCACAGCTATTTTCTGCATTGATAATAATTAGAAAGGTTTCACGAAATCAGCATATTAGAATAATTTCTGAAGGATCATGTGATACTGAAGAATGGAGTAATGCTGCTGAAAATGTATGCATCACAAGAAAAAATATATTTAAGATAAAAAACAGCTATTTTAACAATGTTATTCATTTTTACTGTATTTTTTATCTAAATAAATGCAGCATTGATGAGCATACGAGACCTTCAAAAGCATTTTTTAAAATGTACCGACCCTAATGTATTTAATGCATTTCTATCCTGGCTTCTCACATAGTTTTATAATGAGCTCAGTGTTAATGGTGACATAACCCATCATTCCTCTCCTACAGTAACGCGATTGGCCCCCTCGTTGCTCTCTGGTTGATTTATGACACCGCTTCTGTAGCACCCAGTGCTCCTACACCAGTTTGGTTGCTCCTGTATGGTGGAGTGGGTATCTGTGCAGGACTCTGGATTTGGGGTCGGAGGGTCATACAAACCATGGGCAAAGACCTGACTCCCATCACACCCTCCAGGTAACAAGCTTTATTCCTCCACTGAGAAGAAACTGATGATAAGAGTGCTTATTTGTGGGATCAGACTTTATAGTTCTTTATCACTGTGGTTCTCATGGGGCTTAAGAGCCGATTCCCGCTTACTTATCTCTATTGACTTTGCAGTGCAAACAAACAGTTTACACTCCTTCCCTCGTGGAAATTCCCCCGTGCAACACAGCAAAGAAAATTTGTCTTGTCTTTAGTATTATGACATTTTGACAATGCCGCAGTACTTTTTCCCATTCAAACAGTTCTGTGCTGTGTGTGAAGATGCTTATAGTGCTTATTATAATCATCATGTCTGTCTCGCAGTGGGTTTAGCATTGAGCTCGCCTCTGCTGTAACTGTGGTTGTCGCTTCCAACATTGGACTCCCAGTCAGCACTACTCATTGCAAGGTAAGTTGCTTAGATTAAATCCCTACAGTTGTAATTTATAGTATTAAACGTCCAATTTTATTATCTTCTTTGTTTGTGTGTGCATGGGCAGGTTGGATCAGTGGTGTCCGTTGGCTGGCTCCGCTCCAAGAAGGCCGTTGATTGGCATCTGTTCCGGAATATCTTTATCGCTTGGTTTGTGACCGTGCCAATTTCTGGTGTCATCAGTGCTGCTATTATGGCACTCTTCTATTACGTTATACTGCCTTTGGCCTAATGTGTTACGTTAAACCATTTACTCCATGTAAATACTTCAACTCTTGAGGAAAAAAAAACGTTGTCCCATCATATGTACTGTACATAGTAAATCAATGATTGTGGATGTTTGCACATCACACTCTTACTCTGTGATTTTAGTTTTTTAGCTGTAAAAAGTGTGAGATATGTAGTATGAAAATGTTTATATGCATTTTTTGGAAAATGACAATTTATACTCTAAGCTGTAAGGCAATTGTTTATTTATAAATATATAAACTTGCATGACATTTGAAATAAATCATATTCCTGCTGACATGTGCATGCTAATTTCCACCTGTAAATAAACTACAGTTTTTACATAAATCATGCTGTCCTGTCATCCTAAACTGTGAGAGCCCTGTTTTTAAATAAATAACAAATCCTTAGAGTATAAAATGGAGATTGCTGAAAATGATTCTAAATCTTTCAAGGATCCATGAATGGTTACTTTGAAATCCTATCAAACACAACAAGGTTTATTACATTTGACAAGAATACACGTCAATTATTACAAGAATATTCAATCTGTGGACGTGCACTTCTATCTTTCCCTGTTAAAACTTAAAATAAATAAAGACAGGAACCCCAATAATGGCTGTTATGTAGACTATAACTTATGTATTCATCTTTTGTTATTGGTGATTGCTGAACAAACTTTCAAATGGTTCAGGGGCAATGCATTTCAATGAATGAGAACTTGCAGTTATATTCCATTTGATATGCTTAACACATTGAAATTGAACCCTAGCCCTATTTAAGAACAATTTCACTAGTTTTTTGCATTTACAAAAGTATAAGTCTTCTCAGAATCTGTGCACACTGTGCTTTCCAAGATGTTTCATTTTTCATACCTCAGACTCAGACAGGCTTATGTTTCCTTTTCAACAAAACCTGCGTAAATCCCGAGTGTAATTGCCTCAAAAAAAAAGAAATTATATAACTTTCACAAGCAATCACTAGAGGCATGGAAAATAGCCTTTAAACACGATTTAACAATTCTAACATGTATATTTTAAAAAAAAGAATGGTTTGACAAGGGTATTATCTTTATTTCAGGCTTACTAAATAGTAATGTAAATAGTAATTTCTTCTCAATCTGGTTGTGAAAAACATCTCCACTAAATTGCTTCACCTTGTGAAATCGAATGACAGTTACAACTCCGGAAGATTCCAAAACTTGTTATTGGAGGTGTAAATATATTGGATTCAAAGTTTCTTACTTGAGATATATCAATTATTACCCAAAATCACTTTTGAAATGGATTTTTTTTCTTCCATACCTTCAACTGAGAAAATTTGGTCTGCAAATGAAACGTTTTACTGCCAAATAAGATAAAGGAAATTCATTTTAAAATACTGCACAGTGCACATGTATTATCCATGTAATGTTTTTCTCAATAAGTTTAAAGAAGACATCTCACCACAATGTTCTTTTTGTAATCTTGAATCTGAAACTCACACATTTATTTTGTAATTACTCTGAAGACTTTTGGAAGCAAGTATCTGATGGTTTTTGATACATTTAACAAAATAATCAAAATAGAGGAGTGATCCTCTTCTTGGACTGTGATAGGCTTCTATAGTGATTGATGATACATCAAAGGTAATAGTTCTTCTTGGGAAGTTTCATGTACATAAAGCTATTACCCACAAACACAATCTTAAAATATTTTATGACTCATTGAATTCAATTACTAGAAATAAAAATTATATGTTGTAAAAAATAATTTGTAGAATTTAATTTTACACGATGTAAGATCTGATATGTATCCCCCAATTTCTATTTGAGCTTGTGTTTGATGTTTAATGTCATTGTGTGTTTTGTTGAATAAAATAAAAACACCTAAAAAAAGTGCCATTCCTATCCAGAAGAGGCAGCATTTTTCAGCCACCTCACTCAGGAGCGGGTGAACCCGGAAGCGGAAGTTAGACCAAACTGCGTTTTGAAACCGTCGTGCGTGTTTCAGACGTATGGTGCAGTTACGAATATAAAGAAAAAAGACTTAACTTTTCAAAGTGTGTTGTTATTGTCGTGTGCACATTACGTTTTTTTGTTTTTATTTTTGCGTAACTAGGGACGTACATGAGTGCTGTGTAGTTAATTTAGTCGTCTCTCTCTCCGCTAGCACCGGGTGTGCTGGTTGATAAAGAATATTTTTATTTTGAGCGCATTTACAGTAATAAGAAGTCATGGCGGATGTTACTGCGCGTAGTTTGCAGTATGAATACAAAGCGGTAAGTATCATATAAGATTTTTGATATCTTTTTTGCGACTTTGATATGTCTCGTAGCTAAATTTCATTATTTAGCGCGCTAATGTTGTTTGTTTTGGTGTGCGCAAGCTTGAACACACTGAGTGTTAAAACCCAATGAGCTTTAC
The DNA here is from genome assembly GCF_949152265.1 of Phoxinus phoxinus. Classification (NCBI taxonomy): domain Eukaryota; kingdom Metazoa; phylum Chordata; class Actinopteri; order Cypriniformes; family Leuciscidae; genus Phoxinus; species Phoxinus phoxinus. The sequence goes on from NC_136890.1 coordinate 18,075,333, forward strand.
CTAGATTTTATTTTTGGTCAGCGTAGTAGTAGGACATGTTGAATGTAGCTTTGAATTAAATAGTCTTTCGGCAGAACATAAGCGCATGTTTGTGTTTGTGATGTTGACAAATGCAGCTCGCTAGGATTTGATACATAATCATTGAGCTGATCCTGAGTGTTTGTGTTTCCTCCGCAGAACTCCAACTTGGTGTTGCAAGCGGACAGATCTCTGATCGACCGTACCCGCAGAGATGAGCCCACCGGAGAGGTGCTGTCTCTGGTCGGCAAACTGGATGGGACAAAGATGGGAGACAGGAGCCAGAGAACCAAACCTCAGATGCAGGAGGAGAAGAGATCAAAGTCAGTTTGATCAGAAACCCACAGTGTTTGCTTGCATTGCATTCATTCATTCTTGCATTCACTGTGTGAAAGTCTTTTAAACAAATATTATTCGCTGTGTGATGCAGGAGGAGAAAGAGAGACGAGGACAGGCATGACATCAACAAAATGAAGGGCTTCACACTGCTGTCTGAGGGGATTGATGAGATGGTGGGCATCGTGTACAAGCCCAAGACCAAAGAGACCAGAGAAACGTATGAAATCCTTCTCAGCTTCATTCAGGCAGCCCTTGGAGATCAGGTAAGATCACAGAGTCTGTTTACATGTGCTGTGAACATTTATTTCAAATGTAATTACTGTGGTATCTACATGGGAAGCTCCTGCACTGTTATTAAAATTCTTTCTGATGGTTATTTATTTTAATGCTATGTAGGGATGCACTGATCATGATTTGTCATGGCTGATTCCAAATTGCTGGAAGATGTTTTCCTTTTTTTTTAGCAAATTTATTTGTTGTTTATCTGCTCTATTACAGGCCAAACTGGCCTTTTAAACCAAATAAATATCTGTAACTATTTGAAATCAAAGGCAATCAAATCAGCATAATAGATCATGTGATGCTGAAGAATGGATTAAAGGCTTTTTCCTTGCCATCACAAGAAAAAAGCCCAATTTAAAATTCAATCATCTTAATATTAATAGATGTGAACAGTGGATGTTGGGTTAATTTACCAGATCACAAATTGCTGCTCTTTCTCTCCACTAAGCCAAGGGATATCCTGTGTGGAGCTGCAGACGAGGTGTTGGCCGTGCTGAAGAATGACAAGATGAGAGACAAAGAGAGGAGGAGGGAGGTGGAACAGTTGCTGGGGCCTACGGATGACACCCGCTACCATGTCCTGGTGAACCTGGGCAAGAAGATTTCTGACTATGGTGGAGACAAAGAGCTCCAGAATATGGGTAAATATTTTTAGTCCAACCTGAGTCCAAATTCTCCTCATGATGTTCAAGCCTGGTCACACTTCATCTTTCTCTTTTTGCAGATGACAACATTGATGAAACCTATGGAGTCAATGTGCAATTCGAGTCAGATGAGGAGGTGAGCTTCTACATGCTGGTTGTTTGTGGTCAGATTGTGTTTTTGGCTCTCGATGTGACATTAAATGTGCATTTTGTTCAACTGCAGGAGGGCGATGAGGATCAGTACGGAGAGGTTCGGGATGAAGGCTCTGATGACAGCGAGGGAGAGGAGGCAGATGAAACCAGCACTTTGACTGCTAATGTAAGTCACATGTCATCATAGAGCAGTGGTTCTCAACTAGGGGACCCACTAGGGGCCCTCGGTCAAAAAATGTATATAGAGTTAAACAACCAACCTAACAAGACATTTTCTCCATAGCTGGGCAACACGGGCGACGTAATGATGACCAAAAAGAAAGATCTTCACCCGCGAGACATCGATGCCTTCTGGCTTCAGCGACAGCTCAGCCGCTTCTACAACGATGCCATAGTTTCTCAGAAGAAAGCGGATGAAGTCTTGGAGATCCTTAAAGTAAGAAATGCTCGGGAATACTCATGTCCTTGGAGACTAAGATTTTTTGTGTGTGGCTGATTTATTCCTCCCTTTGGTTAGACTGCCAGTGATGACAGAGAGTGTGAGAACCAGTTGGTGCTGCTTTTGGGCTTCAACACATTCGACTTCATCAAGGTCCTCCGGCAGCACAGACGAATGAGTAAGTAGATCTCAATAGCCAGGACTGTGTTGGATTAAATTGATTGTGATTTCTGAGAATATGGCAGCAAAATGACTTATTGTTAGGGGTTTAAAGATTTACAAGGTTTTTAGAAATATTGTTTCATGTTGCTGTTTTTTTTTCCTTGCCATATCCAGTCCTCTACTGCACCATGTTGGCCAGTGCTCAAAGTGAGGCTGAGAAGGAAAAGATTATGAATAAAATGGAAGCTGATCAGGATCTTTCCAAAGTTCTTTACCAGCTGCAGGAGACCGAGAAAGAGGACATCATCAGGGTCAGTACTTCCCCTCCTTTTTTTAGTAGGTTTAGCAGAGTGTGAGATTTTTTTATTTTAGCTGTTTAAAGAAGAATATCCATCTGTAAGGTTATGATCTTTTGTTTCCTTGCAGGAGGAGCGATCTCGCCGTGAGAGAGTGAGAAAGTCTCGTGTGGATGATCTGGAGTCTATGGACATTGATCATGGAGAGGTAAATGCCACTTGAAGCTACTTACTTCTTCAAGACAAAATTTACAATGTTCCTGCTCTTTTAATTTGACTCCCACTCCTAATGTCCATGTGATGATCTTGATTTTTTTTCCTGTGATCTTTGTCTCTAGTCTGTGGCCTCAAAGCAATTACTAGATCTGGAAGATCTGGCCTTCTCTCAAGGCAGTCACTTCATGGCCAACAAGCGTTGCCAGCTGCCCGACGGCTCCTTTCGCAAACAGAGGAAGGGCTACGAAGAGGTTCATGTGCCCGCTCTCAAACCCAAACCCTTTGGTGATGATGAGGTATTTATTTATTTATTTATTATAATAATAGTATTAAAAATAATTGTTTTCTTTAAGTGAGGCTAAATTGTTTCTTCAGGAAGGGATGTATGGTTGTTTGGTTATTACATCAAATTGCCACATAAGAGTACACTACCGTTCAATGTTTTGGGGATCGGTAAGATAAAAATAAAAAAAACATTCTGAAATACTATTACAATTTAAAAGAACTCCACTATATTTAAAAATGTAATTTATTCCTATGATGCAAAGCTGAATTTCAGCAGCCATTACGCCAGTCTTCATTGTCATATGATCCTGCTCATCTCACTCTAATATGCTGATTTAATGCTCAAGAAACTTTTCTTATCGATTTTGAAAACGGCTATGCTACTTTAATATTGAAATTTTTTCAGGATTCTTTGATGAATAGAAAGTTAAAAAGAAAAGCATTTATTTCAAATAGAAATCTTTTGTAACATTGTAAATGTCTTTACTGTCACATTTGATAAATTTAATGCATCCTTGCTGAATAAAAGTATTTATTTCTTTAAAAAAATTAAATCTTACTGACACCATTCTTTTGAATGGTCATGTTATGATGCATTTTTTTAAATCATTGGTTGATTTGCTCTATGTATTTTCATTAGTCTCTCACAAGGTTTCCCTCATTTCTCTTACAGATATTGATGCCTATTGAGAAGCTGCCCAAATATGCTCAAGCTGGATTTGAAGGATTCAAAACCCTGAACCGCATACAGAGTAAACTCTTCAAAACTACCATGGAGACAGATGAGAACCTACTGGTTTGCGCTCCAACGGTTTGTCTACTGACTTAAAATAAACATTACAGTTAAAAATATAATGACATAAATATGATGCAGTATAGAACTTGATATATTTGAGTTACTTAAATATTTGACCTTAAGGATTTTGGTTTTCATCTCTTTGACCTGTAGGGTGCTGGAAAAACTAATGTTGCTCTCATGGCAATGCTCAGAGAAATCGGAAAGCATATTAACATGGATGGCACCATCAATGTTGATGAGTTTAAAATCATCTACATCGCTCCCATGCGCTCACTGGTACAGGAGATGGTGGGCAGTTTTGGCAAGGTAGGACTACCAGACATGATGAAGAGAGAAAAAATAACCCTTTTCCCCATCATTTCCTGTAATTTCTCTGCTTAATCTTGCATAATAATACTTGAAAAATGTGTTCCTTATAAATTAGTCCCTCTCATCAGTTAAATTTAACACCAAAAATTTTTTTTGTACTATTTAAAAATGTATGTTTATAATTGTGATAAAGTATTAAATGTCCCTACAACATTTGTTGCTCCGTCTGCAGCGCTTGGCAAGTTATGGTATCACTGTTTCTGAGCTGACCGGAGACCATCAACTGTGTAAGGAGGAAATAAACGCCACCCAGATTATAGTGTGTACCCCAGAGAAATGGGACATCATCACCCGGAAAGGAGGAGAGCGCACATATACGCAGCTTGTGCGCCTTGTGATTATTGTAAGTAATCTAGTAATCCTAGATTCCCCTTTTCAAAGATTTTTTTTATGTTTTTCCAAAATAACGTGTTCGGTCATGCAGGATGAGATCCACTTGCTGCATGACGACCGTGGCCCTGTCCTGGAGTCCCTGATTGCTCGAACCATCCGCAATGTGGAGCTGACACAGGAAGATGTGAGGCTCATCGGCCTCAGCGCCACGCTGCCCAACTACGAGGATGTGGCGAACTGCCTTCGTGTCGATTCATCCAAGGGACTCTACTATTTCGACAACAGGTGAGAATGAGACTGCTGTGGATAAATGGGGAAATAGTATTCTGGTTTTGTATAATAAAGTAAATATGTTTTCCTTTTTCCTTTTTTAGTTTCCGACCAGTGCCTCTGGAACAAACCTATGTAGGAATTACAGAGAAGAAGGCCATCAAGCGCTTTCAGATTATGAATGAGATTGTCTATGAGAAGATCATGGAACATGCTGGAAAGAATCAGGTGAAGCTGAGCACAATAAATGGAATAGTTTTATCTCCTGAATTCTACTGTTTGTTCAGTCACTAACACTCTCCTCTTCTCCTTTTTAAACATTTATTTGTCTGTTTTTCCCAGGTGTTGGTGTTTGTGCACTCAAGAAAGGAGACAGGAAAGACGGCCCGTGCGATTAGGGACATGTGTTTGGAGAAGGACACTCTGGGGTTGTTCCTGAGAGAAGGTTCGGCCTCCACTGAGGTTTTGAGGACTGAAGCCGAACAGTGCAAGGTCAGCTCACAACTACCGTGAAAGTGCTGTACATAAGACACAGCCTCAAACTGATGTAAACTTAACAAAACCCGCACAGAATCTGAACGTCATACACGGCAAAGACTGCATATTAGTTTATTAAACATCTAGTGGAACTGGTGGTACCAAACAGAATGACTATAAATTATTATAGTTTAATTATAACAAAAATAAATGATAATTTATAATATTATAAACTGTAATCAATTGTTGTGGTTTAAATTACGATTGCAAAAAATAAATTGTTATAATGAATTATAATTATACTTGCAAAAATTACAATTTATTATAGGGCTGTCACTTTTAGTCAGATATGACGGCCGCCTGCAACACGTATCACCGCAGATGATCTATTCATCAAGCGTCAATCCAACGTGCAAACTATCGCAAATCAAATCTTTACTTTTGAGACACTTTTTCTCAAAAGTGACAGCCCTAATTTATTATTTAATTAAAATAATTACCAGTTTCAAATATTCCTTTTTTCTGCTGTTATTTGATGAACCGGTATTTCCTGTCCCACCCCAGATGGCCACACCAAGTTTACACCATTTATTTTGATCCAATACGTCTAGCAGCTAGTCGTGCAGAAATGATTTTTAACCTAATTTGTTTAGTTTATTTTCCATACAATTTGTGCAATTCAAAGTCCCCAGATTCCCTCACATCCTTGTCTTAAGGCCGCATTTACATTACATGGTTCAAGTGACTCAATTCCGATAAATACAATTTCTCCTTCCATGTGGCACAGATCGGAAATGACCCACGGATATGTAAGCAGGAAAAAAAGCACATGAATTCCGATATTCTCAGATCTGTTTCAGGCCTCAATCATATGTGGAAATGTGGTTTGTTCGCCAAGTATATATACTGTAAATGCGGATTTACATCATCATCATTTATATCATCAGATACGAGTCACTTTTAAAAGAAGTAAGCTGGTTGTGAACAAAATCGGATTTAATCAACAAATCGGAATTGGGCATCAAATCTGCTGTGTAAATGCGGCCTAACTGAACACACATTTGTTTTATACTGGTTTTCTTAAAAATGTATTTACTTTCTGTTGACAGAACCTGGAGCTGAAGGATCTGTTGCCGTATGGTTTTGCTATTCACCATGCTGGAATGACCAGAGTGGACAGAACGCTGGTAGAGGATCTGTTTGCTGACCGCCACATCCAGGTTAGTGCTTAACATTCAGGAATGCAGAGAACATTCTGGATCATTTCATATTCTAAAATACAGAAGATTAAACCATGAATGTGTTTCTTAGGTATTGGTGTCTACGGCCACTCTGGCCTGGGGTGTGAACTTGCCAGCACACACGGTCATAATCAAAGGCACACAAGTGTACAGCCCAGAGAAAGGCAGATGGACGGAGCTGGGAGCCCTGGACATCCTACAGGTCTGTAGTATGTCCACACGTACTTTGTGTTTTGATAAGTTAAATAGACCACGAGTAGCAACTTGACTCCCTCTCAACTTTGTGACGCAGATGCTGGGTCGTGCTGGCAGGCCGCAGTATGACTCTAAAGGAGAGGGTATTCTGATCACTTCTCATGGAGAGCTGCAGTATTACCTGTCTCTGCTCAATCAGCAGCTGCCCATCGAGAGCCAGATGGTGGCCAAACTACCGGACATGCTCAATGCAGAGATAGTGTTGGGCAACGTGCAGAATGCCAAGGTAAGTCTGAATGTACTGGTGTAAGTTCATTAGTCAGTCAAATTGTTGTTTTTGTAACTTAAATATTTTATTGGGGGTCCAATAAAGGAGGTTTAACTTGGGTTTCTCTGTGTGAGGGATTGAATATCAAATGTGGGGATATAAAGACAACAATATTACAATAAATTAAAAAAGCTTTTATATTGTAATTTTATTGAAGCATATTAAAATGTTTTAATATTGATTTGTTTTATTATATAGGTTTTATAACTTCTTTGCCTTCATTTTGCCTCATGTTTTCAGAATATAAAAAAAGCTTTTATATTCATAATTTACTCTAGCTTATTGATAAAATAGTTACGTCTTATTATACTGAAATTACATAGTTTTGCACATGCCTAATATTAGTATTCCTCTGTAAGCTCAGCATCTGTTCCATGGTTTGATCTGTTTTGTTACTGTGTTCAGGATGCTGTAAATTGGCTGGGTTACACATACCTGTATGTACGGATGTTGCGGAACCCCACTCTATATGGCGTCTCCCATGATGACCGCAGCATTGACCCACTGCTGGAGCGACGCAGGTTGGACCTGGTACACACAGCAGCCACTGTGCTGGAGAAGAACAACCTGGTCAAATACGACAAGAGATCTGGCAGCTTTCAGGTACACACAGTTTGTCATATTAACCCCCCTTTCTAAATGGGCACTTCCAGATGATTAATATGCATGATCAATGCTGAGATTGTACCAGCTTTAAATCCCCAACCCAGGATAATTGTAGAGGTTGACCAATATGGGTTTTTCTCTGGCCGATGCCGATATTTTTAAATCAGGGCGGCTGATATATCTTATAAATAATCTCATAAAATCGAACCGTTAATAAGAAGTGATACAGAAAATTGCTTAAATTAAACATTTACTGAACAACACAAGCCTCTTCAATCAGTGCACTTGTATAAAATAAATATAAAAATTATATTAAATGCACAAAACAGGTAATTAAAAATCTAGACTGTCAAATAAACTTAAATGAGAAAAACATTTTTTTACTAACTTACTAAAAAAAAACGTACTAATAAATAATATAATAAGAATAGGTTATAAGTCATAACTAACCTTGTAGGTTTAAAATCCTTCATATGGCACATTTATTGTTCAACAAAAAAATATTTTAGCAATATGTGTATTTTTGTCAGAATTATTGCACTCCTATTCTATTGTTCATTCTATTTTTCGGTGGCGCTCGTTCATGCAAATATGTCAAGTTTAGCTGAGATTCACTCGTGACAACAAAATGGAAATATTTACATGAGTTTCTAACATTTACAGATGAAGAATCTATCTGTGAAATGTAAGTTTTGCACTGAGGAAAGCACTACATCTCAAACCCATTAAACAGCGCCGGTATCTATCTGTCAGTCAGCACTCAGCACATGAATCTGTCAGTGTCTGACGGGGCTATTTTATTATAAAGCTTGTCTCATGCTTAGGACGAACTGGATAATGCACTTTCCCTACTACTGTAGGCTATATTGATATAAACAACAGTATTGTCTCATTCCATATTCAATATTTAAATAGGAAAGGCTTAAAAACACGAACATTATTGTTTCTTGGGAAGTTACCAGGTAGTCGTCTTCAAAAAGTTAGCAGGCAGAGGGGGACTGGCAATCTGCTTGCTGCAAGAGGCATTGTTACGTGTTCCACAACACCGCTGCCCGTAGATGCGCCTGCCTGTTAATCGGCCTAATTTGCACAATCGCACATTTGCACAATCAGCTGATGACGATTCGTTAAAAAAATGCCACAAATCGGCCCAATCAATCGGTCGACCAATAGATAATTGATTTCAGCAGGTCTGCCTGAACACATCAATTAAACTTTTAAATGACAGCAACAGATGTGGTTAAAATGTCTTGTGTTTTGTTGTAGGTGACAGACCTGGGCCGCATCGCAAGCCATTTTTACATCACCCACGAGTCCATAATGACCTACAACCAGCTGCTGAAGCCCACACTGAGTGAGATCGAGCTCTTCAGGGTGTTCTCGCTGTCCTCTGAGTTCAGAAACATTAATGTCAGAGAGGTACGTGTCTTGTCTAAACAAACATGAAACATCTGAACAAACTTCTACCTCTTGAATCCTAAAGACAGGATAAAGTGGAAAATGACAGCACTAACAAACATGGTTTTTACAATTTGATTGACAGGAAGAAAAACTTGAGCTTCAGAAACTGCTTGAGAGAGTCCCTATTCCAGTGAAGGAAAGCATTGAAGAGCCCAGCGCAAAGGTAAATGCGTGTAGAAGAACTTATATATTACAGAATATTAAATTGTATGATTGTCTCTTAAATGGAATGTTTTCTTTCTCAGATTAATGTGCTGCTGCAGGCATATATCTCTCAGCTTAAACTGGAGGGCTTCGCTCTCATGGCTGACATGGTCTATGTGACACAGGTGAGTGTTTGGGGAAACAATGTTTTGTAAAATTCTCCTGTTCTGAAAGGACTTTTTTTTAATAATCAGATTTTACATTTTGTTTGATCCTACAGAGTGCTGGCAGACTGATGAGGGCCATCTTTGAGATTGTTCTGAGCAGAGGCTGGGCCCAACTTACCGACAAGACTATGAACCTCTGCAAGATGATCGACAAAAGGATGTGAGTTGTCATGATGCTGATATTGCCAAGCATAAATGTATTGTTTGTCTTGCAGTGTGATGTTTATGCTATTGGCTTTTTACTATCAAGGTGGCAGTCGATGTCTCCCTTGCGTCAGTTCCGCAAGCTTCCAGAGGAGGTCATCAAAAAGATTGAAAAGAAAAACTTCCCCTTTGAGCGCCTCTATGACCTGAACCACAATGAAATTGGTAAATAGTGGCTAATACTCAAACATTGTCTTTGTACCCAAATTACATTTTATCATGTTCTGAAACTCTTAACCGTTTCAGGTGAGTTGATTCGCATGCCAAAGATGGGGAAAACCATTCATAAGTATGTCCATCAGTTCCCTAAACTGGACCTGGCAGTTCATCTGCAGCCTATCACACGCTCCACTCTGAAAGTGGAACTCACAATCACACCAGATTTCCAGTGGGATGACAAGGTCAGTCCAAAAAAAGATCAGTAAATAACAATACTATTATTGTTATTATAACTAGAATAAAGAATTACGTATAGATTAATAACAATAATGTGTGTATATTATTTATACATATATACACACACACACACACTAAATGCTGGCTTCTTCCAGATACATGGCTCATCTGAGGCCTTCTGGATCTTAGTGGAGGATGTGGACAGTGAGGTCGTCCTTCACCATGAGTACTTCCTCCTGAAGGCCAAGTACGCTCAGGACGAACATCTTGTGACTTTCTTTGTGCCCGTGTTTGAGCCGCTGCCACCGCAGTACTTCATTCGCATAGCTTCAGACCGCTGGCTATGTATGTTTTTATTTATACAACTTGGTGATACTAACAACTTAATACTGCAGAAAATATTACTAAACCATATTGCATATCTAATTTACTGTGGCTTTGATATAACGACCAAAATCCATTGTACTATTTTGGAAGTAAAATGGAGTGTTGGAGGTATTGCAGTAGTCCAGAATGTTTTTTTTTTCTTTCTCTCAAGCATGTGAGACACAGCTGCCGGTTTCATTTCGTCATCTGATCCTGCCTGAGAAATATCCTCCTCCTACTGAGCTGCTGGACCTGCAGCCTTTGCCCGTGTCCGCTCTGAGAAACGCAGCCTTTGAGAGCCTCTACCAGAAGTTTCCCTTTTTCAACCCAATCCAGACACAAGGTACCTGCCATCGTAACCCTCCAACACGCTATCATACTTGATTGTGAAGTTTGTTCTAAATGAAACTGTTCTCGTTTTCAGTGTTCAATGCGGTGTACAACAGCGACGACAACGTCTTTGTTGGCGCCCCCACGGGCAGCGGGAAGACCATATGTGCGGAGTTTGCTATTCTTAGGATGCTCCTACACAACTCAGAAGGCCGCTGTGTCTACATTACACCCATGGAGGCTCTGGCCGAACAGGTACAGGCACAATTATTTGCCTTTATGGAAATAAATGCAATAATGTAAAAGTGTCTATAGTTCGACTTAAGATAAATTGATGAAACAAGGATGTGAATGTCATGATTCAGACATTATTTTTCTGTGTAGGTCTTTATTGACTGGCACCAGAAGTTCCAGGATACTTTGAATAAGAAGGTTGTCTTACTCACTGGTGAGACGAGCACTGACTTAAAGCTGCTGGGTAAAGGTGACATCATCGTCAGCACCCCAGACAAGTGGGACATTCTTTCCCGTCGCTGGAAACAGAGAAAGAATGTGCAGAACGTTAGTCTCTTCATAATAGACGAGGTTCATCTCATTGGAGGTGACAACGGAGTAAGTGTTTGTTTTTATCCTAATTTCTAAACACCAAGAATGAGCTGTTAGTTTCTCAGAGATCATTGTTTTGGTTGTTTGAATCCATTATTTCTTATTCCTGTGTATCTCTTGTAGCCTGTGTTGGAGGTTATTTGCTCCAGAATGAGGTACATCTCCTCTCAGATTGAGCGGCCCATCCGTATCGTGGCCCTCAGCTCCTCTCTGTCCAATGCTAAAGATGTGGCCCACTGGCTTGGCTGCAGCACCACAGCCACCTTCAACTTCCATCCCAATGTCAGGCCAGTTCCTCTGGAGCTTCACATCCAGGTCAGTCTAAAGCTCCCTGTAACTTAATTTCATCTACATGCACAATCCTTACCCGGTTCTTCTGTTTATATTTGAAGTTTTCAATCCACTTGACTACTTTTCCCCTTCCTCAGGGCTTCAACGTGAGTCACACACAGACTCGTCTGCTGTCCATGGCAAAACCTGTGTATCACGCCATAATGAAACACTCTCCATCCAAGCCAGTGCTGGTATTTGTGCCATCAAGACGCCAGACTCGTCTCACCGCTATTGATATCCTCACCTTCTGTGCTGCTGACGTGGTGCCACAAAGGTGCTGGAAGATCTATATCACATCCATACACTAAATACACTCTAATCCAATCGGGCATTTCATCTTCAACCTTCTTTTTGTCCCTGCAGGTTCCTACACTCAACCGAGAAGGATCTGGCTCCATTCATGGAGAATCTCGCTGATGCTACACTGAAGGAGACCCTCTCTAACGGGGTGGGGTACCTTCACGAGGGCCTTTCACCTACAGAGCGCAGGATTGTGGAGCATCTCTTCATTTCTGGTACGACACATGAAATATAATGTTTAACAGTCATATGTACTCGGGTCAGTTTTGACCTGGGGAAAGAGAGCATAAACCTCTATAAAAAAGAATAATTTTTAGTACTTTTTTTTTTTTAAATGTGAAAACCCTTTTTAAAAAGTTACCTTTTGTTCAGTACACTTAAATTTTTTTTAGTTTTTAACTTTTAAAGTTTTAGTTTTAAAGTTAGTTTTGACTAGACACTTCTGTAAAATAATTTAACTTCTTTTCCATATCTCTCTCACACATGTGGGACTGAATTTTGGTTCTAAACATGAATATTCACACCTATTAATGAAGTAATTCAGCATGAAAGATGTATCCTCTTTATCTTAAAGTGAAAGCTTATGCAGTAAAATTAATAAATTTTGTTTGAAAACATTCCAAAATAATTTTGATGTTTGTTTTTAAAATGTGTTTTTTAAGCAGTCATGAGCTATAAAGGAATTTATTTAAATCCAATTAAGAGTTAATACTGGTAGTTCTCAGATTATATACTCTATTAAATTTCATGTAATTATGAAATACAATTTCTCATATTGATGATTTTTCTTACATCACTTGTTTTGCTGTAGTTCATGTATAAATTGAAATTTATGTTGAATGATTGATGTCTGAGCTAAAACGAGTGTTGCCCCCTTCTGCTCTCTCATGCCAGGTGCCATTCAGGTGATGGTGGCATCTCGCTCTCTCTGCTGGGGCACTAACATTTCTGCCCACCTGGTGATTGTCATGGACACACAGTACTACAACGGTAAAATCCATGCGTAAGTATTTTTTCATCCTTAGTGGCCTCAAATGTCTAATGTCATCACTAATTTTTACCTTGTTTATGTGGATTGATCCTGAATATCTTTCTCTGATTAGGTACGTGGACTACCCCATCTATGATGTGCTCCAGATGGTAGGAAAGGCAAACCGTCCTCTCCAGGACGATGAGGGTCGCTGTGTCATCATGTGTCAAGGGTCCAAAAAGGTAAAGCTACTAAACACATTTTCTTGACTCAAGATCGGTTAGTCTCTTGTCTGCTGCACCGTTGTTGATTTGCTCTTAAACATTTTGCACATCCTTGTTCTTTAGGACTTCTTCAAAAAGTTCCTTTACGAGCCTCTCCCTGTCGAGTCTCACCTGGACCACTGTCTTCATGACCATTTCAATGCTGAGATCGTCACCAAGACGGTGGAGAACAAGCAGGACGCTGTGGACTACTTGACATGGACGTTTCTGTACCGTCGCATGACCCAAAACCCCAACTACTACAACCTGCAGGGTGAGGAATCACAGTACCTTCTAATACCTACAGATCTTTACCACAGCAGGACAAATGACTTGGCTTTCAAAATCTAGACTTCACATTGCAGAGTTTACTATTGTATTGTATGCATCAGAAACTAAAATCTCTTCATTTTCCAGGTATGTCGCATCGTCACCTCTCGGATCATCTGTCTGAGCTGGTGGAAAACACCTTGCAAGATCTGGAACAGTCCAAGTGCATCAGCATCGAGGATGAGATGGATGTGGCACCTCTGAATCTGGGCATGATTGCAGCCTACTATTACATCAACTACACAACCATCGGTGAGGACCTTCTCTGTTGAACACAGTCGCGATGGAACTGAAGTAGCAACAGATCTTTTCTTCTGTAATAAGTATCAGTATTGATTCATCAAAGTGAGGGTCGAGAAAATCGATTTTGTCAGTCTAGCTAGCATCCACACAGCTAAAAAAGCTTTACCTTTTGTAGCTTATCCATGTTGTGTACTTGAAATGGACACTGACAGTCAAAACATGCCATAAGAGAAGTGCTAACTTAATGTCACTGTTTAGGTCAGTGATTTCGACCTTCTAAAACCATTTTAGCCAAATGTGGTTGCTGAAATGTGCTGCTCAATTATCTAGCCATGTCCGTCTTGACTGATACATCTCTTATCTGTTTGTCCTTGCTCCAGAGCTGTTCAGTATGTCCCTAAATGCCAAGACAAAGGTCCGTGGCCTCATCGAGATCATCTCCAATGCTGCGGAGTATAAAAACATTCCCATCAGGCATCACGAAGACACCCTTCTGCGGCAGGTAAATAAAACTTTCCATTATATGAGTGTAATGTTAATTCTTAGAACAAGCAGACTGTATCAGATCTCTGTTAACCACTCTTTGACTTTTGCAGCTGGCTCAGAAAGTGCCTCATAAACTGAACAACCCCAAGTTCAACGACCCTCATGTGAAGACCAACCTGCTGCTTCAGGCTCATCTGTCCCGCATGCAGCTGAGCGCAGAGCTCCAGTCAGATACTGAAGACATCCTCAGCAAGGTGAGGGGAAACTCTTTGAGCACATAATCTTTCACAGATCAAAAAGGACAACACATGCAAATTAGATTTCATAAATGTTTGATTAATAGAAATCTTTTTGTTTCATAAGTCCTCCTGCTCTTCTCTTGCCTGTATTTTTAGGCGGTGAGGCTGATCCAGGCGTGTGTGGACGTGCTCTCCAGTAACGGCTGGTTGAGTCCCGCACTCGCTGCCATGGAGCTGGCTCAGATGGTCACACAAGCCATGTGGTCTAAAGACTCTTACCTCAAACAACTACCCCACTTCACTTCTGAACACATCAAGCGCTGCACGGACAAGGTGAGATTTGGATCTGAGTGAGTTCATCTGTGAACATCGCCTTTTGGTTGTCTGTCTCAACTCTTTTGTTGATGCATTTAGGGTGTGGAGAGCATCTTTGACATCATGGAGATGGAAGATGAGGACCGCACTGGTCTTCTGCAGCTTTCAGATATACAAATGGCTGACGTGGCACGCTTCTGTAACCGCTATCCCAACATCGAGCTCTCGTACGAAGTGGCTGACAAGGAGGACATCAAGAGGTATGAGCTGAAATCAAAATCCAAAAGAGTTCAATTGAAAACCTACAACCTTGTGTGTGGGTGTACAAAACCAGCCATTTACCATTAATCTCTGCTGAAGATATTCATTTATTTTCTTGTGCTCACAGTGGGAGTCCAGTGGTCGTCCAAGTGCAGTTGGAACGAGAAGAGGAAGTTACAGGGCCTGTCATTGCTCCTCTGTTCCCGCAGGTGAGTGTCTATTTACTTGCATTTAGCATAAGAAACAAACTCGTACAGGTTTGGAACAACTTGAGTGTGAGTGTGACCATTTTCATGTTTGGGTGAATGATCTCTTTAATGCAAATTAATATCTTACTTTCCCCAAACTTTTGAGTGGTTGTGTAACTCTTAACAACATTTGAAAATAGTTGATCTTGCTTTGAGGTTATTTTATACTTGCAGCATTTATTAATGACTTTTTGTTTGTTTGTTTAGAAACGTGAAGAAGGCTGGTGGGTTGTTATTGGAGACCCCAAATCGAACAGCCTCATCTCAATCAAGAGACTAACTCTTCAACAGAAGGCCAAGGTTAGTCCTGCTTTTACATCCAAGGCAGTAGTACATTATTCCAGTCTTATATAACCCTCAAATTGTAGTATAAAAAAATAAAAAAAGGAGTGGAAGTCTTGTCAGAACTCTGTTAGACAATGGGTTTTTTTTTCTTCTTCCCACAGGTAAAACTAGACTTTGTGGCACCGGTTGTTGGTGTGCACAACTACACGCTGTACTTCATGAGCGATGCCTACATGGGCTGTGACCAGGAATACAAGTTCAGCACGGACGTTAAGGAGGCAGACAGTGAGGGAGACAGTGACAGTGATTAATCCTAGATTAGTCATACTGGACTGATATACTGTCATGTTAAAGAATCTTAAGTGTTTTTATAGATATTTTTTGAGGAATATTGTGACTTGTTTATTAATGCATTATGATTTAATTAAAGAAACGTGTACATTGGAGATTTTGTTTTGCACTGTTTTATTAAAAGGTCATCTGATGAAACTAAGGGTACGTTACATGACAATGATGTGCTAAAAATGGAAAATGACAGACGACTACGTTTTCAAAACTATCCCCGTTCACACAGATTTGTGAAAACAATTAATGCTGTATTATGCTGCCAGGCCAGTAATTGGCGATGTCACTTTGTAAAGAACTGTGCCTATAATCTGAACACGTAATTACCATGCGCATGGTGTCACAATTTTTAAAAACTAGCACTTTACATCCGAAAGTTCGTTTTCAGGCCTCCAAAACACTGTTGTCGTGTAAATCCGTGTTGTGTAAACTACCCCCAAGTCATCGAGGTATAATTAATTAAAAAAAACTGCATTAAATAAAGAAATGAAATGACTTTATTCATATTCATGGTCAGTGTTTAGATATGGGGATTCAATGAGGTTGTTAGAGCCGAGTCTCCAAACACATTGGTGTATGAAGCCTTCAGGTAGTGGACGTAGTTCTGCAGACTGCGGTTGGCGCTGTTCACCTGCTCCAACTGATTCTTCATGTCTTGAAGTTTGCATTGAAATCGCTTCTCCATCTAAAAAAATTAAAAACCAAACTGTTTTTAAAAGGTGCGTCTATAAATATTTGACATGTAAAGACTTTTTTATTGAATAGATTTAAGTTAAACATCTGTAACACAAAACATTGACTCATCTCAGTTTCTACAAAGCCTCTAAAGGGATATGAAGTTGGAAATTACAACACTGGAGGAAAAATAATTTTTAGCTCACAAAAGCATTGACAGTTTTTCCTCCCACTTCATATTTCCATCACCACTTTGGTGTTTGATCGCAGTTTCTTGGAGGGACACGCAAGTTTTGCTAGAGAGCAGAAATGTGTTGCAAGCAAATGCAAAGTTTCTTGGGGGAACGCCAAGATCATTTTTAATATAATTTTTCCTCCCATCTAATTTTTTCCCAATCACCATGTCCCTTAGGGGCTCCATATGTTTCTGACATGCTGTGGTCAAGTCAAACTGAAGCACAGCTCAAAATTATTTTTCGTTGTAAAATTGTATTCACAATATAATTCTTTGATGATTTTCATAATATTTTTTAAATGGAAAGTTTCAGCTTGAGAACACTTACGTCATCTTTGCTGCGGCGCATCTGACCCAGCTCATTTTTAGCCAGGCTCAGCTGGCTCTCCAAATCCAGCTTCTTGGACTGAGCTGAGCGTTCTTTGGACAGCACCCGCTCTAGGCTTTGCTCCACCTGTGAACAAAGCATGAATACACTAACCTCACCTCACACAGGTGCAACAAAATGAGCTTCCTGTGAAGTGTTCTGACCTGTCTGTGCGCCTCGTCTCTGGCCTGCTCCACCTGTCGGGAGAGAGAGTCACACTCTCGGCTCCTGTCCTCCAGGCGCAGCTGTGTGGTGTGGATGGTCTCTTCACGCTTGGCGATGACCTGAAGCAGATCCCTGTTCTGAGTGCTTACTTCCTCCATCTTCCTGTGAGCCAGAAATATGACGAAGCTCAAATACTGTTAGGACATTTAACTACAAAAGGTTTTAAGCTTCAGCTTTGTGTGTATGGGTTTATGTTAAAGACCCAGTTCAATTATATTAATTTAGTATTTTATTTCCTGTTGAGAAATGTCATCATTTTGATTTAATTATTAGACGAGAAGGAATAAAGAATATTCATAATTTAGATTTTCATAAGGTCTTTTAAATAAAGAAGAAGATAATGTCATCAATATATTTTGATCAATTAATAGATAAGGAATAAAGACTATTCATAAGGCCTTTTAAATAAAGCAGAAGATAATGTCATCAATATATTTTGGCTTATTTTATAGAAGGATATATGAATAAATATGCATAGTTTTGGTGTTGATGTTTGATGATATTGTATGTTAGGTCTTATAAATTATGATATATGTGCAGCAGACCTTTCAATGCTTTCCATTGAGCGTTTCAGCTGCATATTTTCTTCAAGTAGAAATAAGTTCTTCTCCTGGAGGTTCTCTATTTTACAACTCTGCTGCTCCATCTACATGCAAACCGGAAAATAAGTCATGAAAACAAAAACTCATCTGATTTCAGCATAATATTTGTGCTGTAAATATGCATTCACTTGCGTGGTGTCCGTAAACATCACCTTGTTTCTGAGCTCAGACAGAGTGCTGTTCTGCTCTGCATTTCTTCTGTCCTGGATGTGCATGTTCTCTCTGGCCTCCCTGAGCTCATCATCCAGGCGCTTCAGAGCTTCCCGCAGCATCTCCGTTTCCCTCAGCCGGGCCTGGAGCTGTTTGCGGCCCTGTTCCACTTCTCTTTCCACCTCCGTGCGGTCACTCTGTGCTTCCTTCTCCGCCAGCTCCAGCCTCAAAGAGTATTCCTCGGATTCCAGACGCGTCTTTTGCAACTGCAAGAAATGTGAAGGGTTAATGTACTGTGACTAAATGAAGATGGATTGTAACGAGCTGCGAGGAAGGCGTGTTGAAGCACCTGACTCTTGTAACCCTCTACCAGACTCTCAAAGTCTTTGAGAGAGATCTTCAGCTGCTGGAACTCTGACTGAGACAATGACAGCCTGTCCTCTGTGGCTGACAGTGCGCTCTAATAGAGACAAAAATCACAATGAGAATCAGCTTAGATGGTTTTGTGAGAAAAGTCTTTGAGTCCGAGTTGTTGCCTTGAGTCTCTGGTTCTCCAGTTTGGTAGCCGTGTTCTCTGAGGTGAGGGAGTTCAGACGGCTGAGAAGCCCCTCTCTCTCGGCGCAGGACTTCTGCTCACAGCTGCGCAGCTGTTCGCTCAACTCAGTGAGGCGACTGCAAAGAGAAGAGCCCACAATCACTGTCTATTATGCTAAATATAACAATCAGGTAAAAAAATCTTGTCAAGAAAAGTCCAAATCATATTCATATTCCAATCAAAAATCCAAAGGAAAAAAAAAATACTTATGTTTTGCAGAAAGAACCTTCTTAAAGGTAGGGTAGGTCAGAATTGTCTAAAAAAAACTTTTATTCAAATTTGTTTAAACTGTCTTTATATACCAATGCATAATTAAAATATAAGTACTCTGATAAAAAGAGTATAAAAATCGAGTGACTCTAGACCGTTTAATCTTCATTAAACACAGCTCATTAATTCCATTCACTCCCACCTAAAAACGGGTGCGCGACTGCGCGCACGTGGGCAGAGCCAGTAATAACGGCGGTAGTCATGGCGACGGAGAGTGACAGTCGCGCAAGCCAATCCTGTGATTCGTCCCGAATGGAAATAATGAGCTGTGTTTAATGAAGATTAAACGGTCTAGAATCACTCGATTTTTATACTCTTTTTATCAGAGTACTTACATTTTAATTATGCATTGATATATATAGAAAGTTTAATCAAATTTGGTAAAAAGTTTTTATATAAATCCTACCTACCCTACCTTTAATGTTATGCAGAAAGAACATCATCATTTCTTATTGCCATAATACAAAACGACTATTATTCTTACAGTCTCATTATTGTAATGTGAAAAATATAAATAAACTAAGTAGACAACTGTTCTAACAAATGCTGTTGAACATTCTATCCATCATAGAATTCTGGGGGAAAAAATTATCACAGTTTCCACAAAAATATTAAGCAGCACAACTGTTTGCAACATTGATACTAATAAGGTATGTTTCTTGAGCAGCAAATCAGCATATTAGAATGATTTCTGAATGATCATGTGACACTGAAGACTGGAGTAATGATGCTGAAAATGTAGCTTTGATCACAGGAATAAATTACATTAATTTTCAATTGTAATTATATTTCACAATATTACTATTACTTTTTTTTTGTTGATCAAATAAATGCAACCTTGGTGAGCATTAGAGACTTTTTTTCTCTCAAAAGAGAAAAAAAGTTCACCCAACAACATCTTTCTTTTCTTTTTTTTACAAAGAAGCTGTTAAAAGTTAAGTTAAAAGAGAATTTCAGAAACTCAAAGCTCACTGATGTATAGCAAACATAATAAATTACTCAGAGCATAATTCACACTATAAAAATAATAAATTATAGACATGTAGACTAGGCTGAGCTTCAGTGAACACTAAAAGCAAGTGAAGAAAGAGAGTCACTGACTTATTTAGGGTGGTGATCTCCAACTCCAGCTGGCTTTTCTCTCTGTTCTGTTTGAAGTAGCGTTGCTGAAGCGCCTCAGCATTGGAGAGAGCCTCTGCTAACCGAGTCTCCTGAAGAAACGACAGAAACACATCAGTCAAAGTTTGCATTGCATGGGTCACACAGCCAACTACAGAAAATCAGTCTTTTAAAAAAAAACAGTAAAATGTGAGCCAGAGTTCCCAGTGAAGTAAATATAAGGGGCCAGCACAATGACACCATACAAAGAACCTTTGGAGAATTATGTCATCAATTAGCACTTTGTAAACCATTAAGGTCAACAGAAACTTTGTGATTTTTATGAAACCCATGAAACACATTTAACATTGTTCTTCCGTATACAGTACCTTGTCCGAGAGTTGTGCAGAGAGCTGTGCAGCTGTATTCACACTATGTTCGGCCCGCTTCCTCTGGTCCTCCGAGACCTGTTTGTGGATGTCTCTGTCTCCTTCACAGTGCTGCTTCAGCTCTCTCATCTGCTCCAGAAGGCCTTGAACCTCCTCCTGCTGATGCTGCAGTGTCCCTTCCAGCCTCTGTGCCACAGCACAGTCTCTGTGAGATATCTCTGTATTCATGTAAATGAAAACTATGAATCTGCAGTAAAATGCTGTCTTACTTGGACCTGAGCCTCCAAACGGTTATTTTCAGCTTCTTTCTTGTGAAGCTGGTTCTGCAAGCGACTGCGAGTGGATTCAAGAGCCTTGGACAGCTCTCCTGTGGTCCTTAGATGCTCCTGTGACAACAATATAAAAACACAGAGTTTTAAAACTCAGCAACACAGGCGCAACTTTGATGCAAATTCAAGTATTTCGAAATGCAGAAGAGCTATTAAAACGTGCCATAGAAGAATGTTACGCAAACGCATAGAAAAAAATAAGAATTAATTAGTGGAAATTACCATTACCTTTTCAGTCTCCAAATTCTCAGCTATCTTATTGGCCTCTCTTTCCCTGTTGTTGAGTTTGGTCTCAAGTTTCTACAAGAGAAAAATGATGATAACTAGTAATACTATCAACAAAGTATTTAAGGAAAACAAAACCGCTCTACATTCAAGCATTAACTACCGTTTAACAGAATATTGTAAAATAATATTGCAATTTAAAATAAACATAAAATTGTTTTGTATTTTAATATATTTTAAAATGATTTTCAGCAGCCTTTACTCCAGTCTGATCCACCAGAAAACATTTTAATATGCTGATTTGGTGCTCAAGTAACATTTCTTATTATTATCCATGTTGAAAACAGTTGTTCTGCTTAATATTTTTGTGGAAGCCCTGATATACATTTTCCAGGATTTTTGATGAATAAAAAGTTCAGAAGAACAGCATTTATTTAAAATAGACATTTTTTGTAACAAGTCTTTACTGTCACTTTAGATCAATTGAATACATCGTTGTTATACATATAATGCATCAAGCTCACAACGATGTTACAATTAGAAGTCATACCAATAATGCCCCAAAACAATATAAAAAAGTATATACATTCACAGCACAAAAACAAATGTAGTGAGTTAGATTACAAACCCTTTTCTCAGCCTCAGAATCAGCTAATTTTCTCATTAGCATCTCCCTCTCATCAGACATCCTCAGACCATCTGTCTGTGGTGAAACGTTTTTTAACTTCACATACACAATATTGCAGAAAAATATTGACAAATTTAGTTTACAGGAAGTCTTTCGTACCTCCCGCCCATGCTGCTCCCTCAAAAGTCTTCTGAGAGTGCGATTTGTGTCCAAAAATGTGTCCAGCTTCTGCTCGAGCAGCTCATGTTGACGGCCCAAATGATCAGAGTGCGTCTTTGACTGTTTTTTGTCCTGAATACACAACGACGTGCATGTTTTTTTTTATTTACGTGAAAAGATTTCAGAGGTAACTGCAGAGTTTGTCCATCTTCTTACCTTCTTAAGTTTTCCCACGGTTTCCCTCAGAGCCGCCACTTGTTTAGCTGCAGCCTGACCATCTATCTCAGCCTCCACCAGTTTCCTCAGCAGAGTTTCCATCTCCTCGTGAGGAGGTCCTGTTTCGGATCTGTCCACATAAATCACGTTTTAAAGTCAGCATGATGTGACGTCCAAGTAGGGTTGCCACCTTCAGTGTGGCAAAATAAGGGACACCCATTTAGAGCTATTAGTATTATCCATACTGCAGAATCCTTATGTTTTTATTCAACTATATGTGGGCCTAATGTAAAATACGGGACAAATCGCGTCCCTTATTGATTTGATACGGGACGCATCATCTTACTTGTAAATACGGGACGATTCCGTATTTTAAGGGACGGGTGGCAACCCTACGTCCAAGTGAAATGGACTTGATTTTGTCCATCAAGAATTGATATGCCGTTGCTGTGATGACATGTGAGTGACAGATTGTCCCGCCCTCACGCCAGTAAACACATCATCAGAGAAGAGATGTTGTTGCAAGAAGGAGGGGAAGTTATTTTGATTAAAGATTATGAGGGCACATGAATTAAAACAAATAATGACACGCACAGATGAATAAGAATAAAAAAATAAGATTTGACAATTTAGATTTTGTGGTGACTTTAAGCATTCAGGCCAACAACCTAAAAGCTAATGTGACAAATGAATCTGGAAGAACTATACCTCATTTGTCCAGGCTCACCCTGCGTCCCAT
This sequence comes from Phoxinus phoxinus, assembly GCF_949152265.1. Classification (NCBI taxonomy): domain Eukaryota; kingdom Metazoa; phylum Chordata; class Actinopteri; order Cypriniformes; family Leuciscidae; genus Phoxinus; species Phoxinus phoxinus. The sequence goes on from NC_136890.1 coordinate 18,098,039, forward strand.
CTACAGTGCTACGTAGATCAGTATTTTCGCACTTTGACCTCCTCAAGTCCTTACTAGCTTCCTCAAGTCGTTCCTCGTGCTGGTCAATCAAACGCCGACAGGCGCTTAACTGCTGTGATTGATGCTTCAAGTGGCCCTCTGTCTGCCGTAACTTTACCTGTGGAGATTTTAACATTCAAATACAATTGTGAAATTTATCTTATTGTCATGACTCATGATTAATTATTCACAATCCATACCTCACTTTTTATACAGTCAACCTCTGACATTAGGCTTTCAATTTTTCTCTCATATTTGCCAAGTACTTCTCTTGCATCGTCCTCTTCACTGGACAGGTCAGTGAGCCGCAGAGGAGGAGAGGAAGGGTCAGTGGCCGGTGCGATCTCCAAGCAGCGAGTAGCCCCCTGATGGGAAATTTTGTTATTAAAGTATCACAATTCAAAATTTTAATGGAATATTGCGGTATAATTATAAATTATTATCATTTTAAACTTAAAGGTGCACTGTTTCAGTTGTGTATAAAGACATTACATATGAACCATTATGTTTTTATTACCTTAGAATTAGCAGTTTCTATCTACATACACCGCGGGTCCCCTTACATGTTAAGTCGCCATTTTGCGCCATCATGTTTCTACAGTAGCCCTAAATGGACAAACGCGTTTCGTCACTTTGTTGTTCTTCGTGCAAAGTTAGCGAAAAGTCAGCGAATAAAACACTGACACAATGATGAACAAGTAACAATAATATTCACAATAACATTTAGTTTTACTGAATAATTAAGTAAACATAATTTCTTTATCTTTGTAAAGCAACCTTATCGCTTAAATGGCTACTCTCTGCTGCCTTAGACGACATATTTTCCTGTCGGCCACCGTAACTTCTGTTGGTTGAAATTCGCAACCTCACCACTAGATGCACCACTAAAAATCACACACTGCAGCAGAGGAGAACTGGCCCCCGACTGAGCCTGGGTTCTCCCAAGGTTTTTTTCTCCATTCTGTCACCTGATGGAGTTTTGGTTCCTTGCCGCTGTTGCCTTACCTTCTGGCTTGCTTAGTTGGGGACATTTAATATTCAACAATATTATAGATCTGCCTTAAAGTCCGCGTGAACCGGAAGTTGCAAACGACTTTTCTCAAGTGTTGTGACGCATTTCCGAGTGAAACGGAATATTGAACAGAGGGCAGGGTTTTACTTCAGCGCTCCTCCTCTCCATCTCTCACCCATAGCAGAGTAACGGTTTGAGGGAGTGGTTAAGAGTTTAAACCAACCCAAGTCGTCAAGCCTATGTCATCAGAAAAGAACGCCATTCCAGACCCGGAAGTAACTTTTCAGACTTTGATTAAAGATAACTTCGGCAAATAATTTTTTTCCGTGTATTAACTTGCACGGATTAATTGTTCACCACAAGACTAGTAATATCCGCTAACAAAGTAAATAGGGTCAATTTTGATTTCATGCCGACTTTAAAGGTGGACGATGATGAAATTGTTTTTTGTATTATTTTCATGTTATCACAAAGCTGCTTTGATACAATCTGTATTGTAAAAAGCGCTATATAAATAAAGGTGACTTGACTTGACTTTAATGTGCCCTTGTAAACTTTGACCAATGACGTATTTACTGGCACGTGGGCGGGACCTGTCACTCACATGAGATCACAGCAACGGCCAACTTCAACCATCCAACAATTCCCGATGGACAAACTCAAGTCACGCCCTACTTTTTTTCTTGTTCGTTATGCCATTTCACTCGGATGTAACAACACAACGACGGTCGCAACTTCCGTGTCATGACAACTTTAAAGACCAGTCATTCATTCAAAGTCACGTAAAAAACAAAACAAAAAAACAACACTCATAATTGTTTTATGCTACTAAAATAAAGGTAAATGGGACTAAACAAACCTCCCATCTGTATTCTCTCCGTCTTGAGGCTTTTCCAGGAGGAACCCAGGGAGCTCGGACCTTTACACTGGAAGTGGATCGTAAATGGATCACTTTACTCTGCTGAAGAAACGAGTTGTGTGATGAGTTGCTTGCTTCACTGTCCCAGTAAACCAGTAATGTTAAGGCTGATTTAAACTGGAATAGCAAAAATCATCCAGTCTGACCTGGCTCTTCTGAGGACTCTTTAGGTGGACATGCACAGATGTTGAGTCTGGGACATGAACATGGACGGGCGGAGAGGACGACCGTGTTTTCATCCCTTCAATTCAGTAGGGCGGGTTTTTATTTGTCTTTGATGGTCTCTAAAAGTTCACCAGAAGTGCATAATTGTGAGTAAAATGAAATAGAAGTGTTATGATTCATTCATGTGTAACGTTATCTGTTAAACAAGACCAAGTTGTTTGTCCTCAGTCAAGTTTGTTCCTAATCCTTAGTGTTCATGCACTGTTACGGCCAGTTAAATCCTCCTGATAAAACATACGTTGAAAATGTATTTATGTAACGTTACTTTAAAAATGTAAGTGATACAAATACAAATGCCACTAACCTCAATACAACGTTGCGTCCCCGTAATGTTGTTTGCAAATACCCGGTAGACTCTGACTCTCGCATGGACAACAATAGCCGCCAATCAGAAACGCGTCTGGCGCTCTGAGTCCCGCCTTTAACGTTCTGTGTTGCATCTGATTGGCTAGTTCGAAACTTCGGCGACAAAGATTTGAGAGAAGTGTGTTTAACGCCCAATGAACTGAAGCTTATTGGGTTTCTATGTCAACGACGCGTTGCTATGTGCAGGCACCTCCTTATCTTGCATTTGTCTGTAAAATTGTTTCATAAATATATCGCACTTTTTTTATTAGCAGTAGGATGTTAGTAGGATGCATATTTGAATTAATAGTTTGTGTATTTCAAGTTTCACGAGTTCTTACCTAACATGCCTTGTTTCAATTATAAAAACATGACAGGCTACAGACAAGCAAGCTGACGACCATCTGCTTGAGATTTTTTATTTATTTCATTGACAAATATTTATCACTTTCGACAAATCAAAAGATGATGCATAGCGTTCTTGGTGAAATCTTCAGCAACTTTCACATAACCATAAATCAGTAATATCACATTTTAAGTTAAATTGAGAACCCCAGGTTGAAAATCATTAATATCAACAATAGGGAACCTAAAGATTTGAAAGTCACTGCAACCTCAGATTGAACGTTTATGAACCGGGGAACAGTATAACCCTAACAGAGGTAGACATAAGCATCTACTACAAGGGCTGAGCTCATCTGCTTAGTAGGTAAATACCACTTGATGAGAGTGGCAGCACTTCAACATTACAAAAAGAAACAAAAGAACAAGAGCAACATATGCAAAAAATTAACCGTTGCTTGTTAAAAAAACCTACCAGATAATTTGTTGATAACTTGTTATTTAAGCCCACAAAGATGGAGAAAACTGGATGGTTTCAGAACAATCCCACTAAAACCTATTCACAATGTCTGTAGATCATATGAGGTTGTTTTACTTTGGAAAGCAAAGTGCTACCTTAACCAAATGCTCTTTAAAGTAAAATAAATAGTTGAGTAGAAAATCAGTTGAGTAGTAAAGCAAATCATGGAGAGAGAGAGAGGAAAAAACAGGAAAAGCACTTTATGCTATTTTGGGCGTGTTTTTGTTGATCTCTTCAAATAAGCTCTGTGGGTATAGTCTGAGCAGAGGAAGAATGGAAGCCAGTTTAATTACTGGAAAAATAGTCTTTTAAGATTTGCATAACCATTACGCTACCAACAGATGGCAAGTTGTGCAGTGGTGTCAAGTGTTTCAAGTTGTTGCAGCGATGACCGAAGCTTTGATTTTATGACGCTTGTTCTGTGACCTTCTGCATACGCTGGTACCAGTTCTTCACCTTGGTATGTTCCATCATATCATCAAATGCCTGAAGGCCTTCCATAACCCTCAGAACCCCAAACACAGCCTATGTTGAAAGCACAAGGTACAAGAAGGTAATTTCCAGCACACCTTAAATATGCCAATCAAAATAAAGCGAATACAATTGACATTCCTCAAGCAATTGTGACACTGAGAAAAATATACACTACTTTACACTAACGTTTGGGGTCAGGATTTATTTGATTTAAATCGCCATTAAATTGACCAGAAGTGACAGTAAACACATTTATGCTACAATGCTACAAAATATTTATTTTTCAAATAAATGCTGTTCTTTTTAACTTTCTATTCATCAAAGTGAAAAATAAAAATGTATAGGGTGTCCACAAAAATATTAAGCAGCACAACTATCTTTAACATTGATAATGTGAAATGTTTCTTGAGCACCAAATCAGAATATTAGAATGATTTCTGGAGGATCATGTGACACTGAAGACTGGAGTAATTATGCTGAAAATTCAGCTTTACCATCACAGGAATAAATTACATTTTAAAATATATTCAAATAGGAAAATTTCACAATATTACTGGTTTTACTGTATTTTTAATCAAATAAATACAGCCCTTGTGAGCATAACATATTGTATTTAAAATCTCATGACCCCAAAATTTAGAACGGCAGTAGTGTATTTTATGTTTTTTAAATATAATTTTAGACTGAAAGAGAAACACATACCAGATCTGCAAGGTTGGGTTGATCACCTCCCATGAATTTCTTCTTTTTTCCAATGGCTGCCACCCAATCATTGACGGCCTCGTAGAGATCCTGTCTCACATCATCTTGCAGATGGTGTCTGTGTAGTATGATGAGGTTAAACTTTAATATAAAAACATTTTTGTCAAATATTTTCATTATTTACTAACCCACAGCCCTCAAAAACATACCTATTTTTCAATCTCTTTGCAATTGCCCACATGGCTGCAGCTCCAAAATACTTAGCAAAGAAGCCCTCAAAGGTGCTAAATTTGCCTTCCCGTACTATGTAGTCAAAGGATGCGAGGGCTTCGGTCCGTGTGCGGTAAACATTTGGGGAAATTAGGTGCACCAGCCAATCATCTGCCCACTTCCGCCATTTAATCTCCTCTCTGAGCAAAAAGCGTTAGTGAGATCAACAAACAAAATTATGTTTGACACCGTAAATAATAAACTTTTTAAAAAGACTAATAAAGCAATCACTATCAGACATGACTTATTTGCTTTACTTTCTGGTGTCTTTTCCAGGATATAGTTGATCAGCATCAGCGTCATGCACCATGACCCAGTACTTATTGCCAAACTCTTTCACGTCTTTCCCACTGTCGTTCTTTGCCTTCATCTCAGGATAAAAAGTGAGGATCTCAGATATTGTTTTCTCCCTAAAAGAAGCAGTGAATAGACAATAAAAAATTCCATTTATATACATTAATTTGCCTAAGCATTTTTTATTAGCAAAGCAACTAGCACAAAAGAGAAAACAATCTCAGGTCCAATCTCAATCGATGACAATCCCCTTACATAAAAATCAAATGAATATTGTAAGGAAAAACTTCTGTTTAATGTCCCAAATTGAAACCCCCTTCACTGCATGAATACAATACAGAACTATACCAAATGTTAAATATAAAGTCTATCAACAACATCCATATAAAAAGAATACAGACTGTCAAGCAGAAGATAGGCTACTCACTTGCTGACCAGGTATGTCTTCAAAGCACTAATAATTACAGAAGAGTCATTGAGTTGCTGTTGAAGAAATAACAGAGAGGGACTTGATGATCTGATGAATCTTATTATTCATCATCATAATCAGGAAAGACATCATCCGAATAGCTACATACCACCGTCTCGTTCACCACCAGGATGGGAACTTTTCTGTAAGTGGACCACTTGATCTCCTTTCGCATAACGGGATTGACCTCCACAATTTCATATGGCAGACCATGATAATCCAGGAAGGCTCGCACCTTGCTGCAAAACGGACAGGTCTTATACTGATACAGAGTCAATTTAAGATCTGTCCCCAGCGGTGCCTAATCAAAACAAGTTAACAAAACAAAGGTGAGCAAACTAACCCCAAAATGACATTTACTTGCTATAGTTGCATGTCAAAAAGTGTAGGACATCCAGAAATGTAGCACATAACTGAATATTTACATTTGCCTTTTCCTCTGCAAGGTGACGCTGAAGCGTGAGTTTGATGGTCTGGTACAAGCCGAAACCACCACCGAGCAAGAAGGCGCATCCCAGGACTCTGCCACTGCCACGCACCGGTGCAGCGAGCAAAAGTCTGGATCTAAATCCCGAACCGCCGGTACCGTAAACTCTTCCCTGGCATCTCGTGCTCATTCTCGGCACTAATGCTGCGGTGTTTGTTACGCGGCATTTCGGCGTGTCTAAAACTAACCGGCCGACCTTACTAAATGTTCTCGCACAGGCCGCCGCCATCATGATTTTACATAAACTCCCACAAGTCTACGGAAAGCGCAATGACAGCTGAACATATGAAAATGCTACAAGCTAATAGCTAAAGTTTATTTCCACCAGGGGGCGCGTGAGGCTCAAAAACCGAATCCCCTTTTGAGCCACATTAAAATCTCATAACTTTTTTTTTTGTCTTGAGATATTATTGTTTGTGTAATATATACTTTAGTAGTTTATATATTAATTCCATTGTAATACACATACAAATCTTCTTCAATAATCTCAGGGCACAGATCAGTGTGACTTTTTAAAGAAAATCAGGGGTTTTAAATAGGATTTGATATATAAATATTAGAATGTGAGGAAGTATATGGCAAGCCGTTTTAACATTTAATCATTTAAAGTACATATATATTAGATACTAGTACTTATTCATTGGGTACTATAGTACTTCTTTTTTAGATAGTACCTATTACTAGATACTAGTGTGTATTCAATAGGTTAGGGTTAGGCCAGACTGTCAAACCTTGCTGTGTGTGGAGCGGGACATATATTGACAAGGACAAAGTGGTTGGCAGATTTGCCACCATGAAAGAGAGGATGATGAAGATTTAATAAGGGACTATGATATGTAGTTTTGTTCGATTTATTTGTTCTGGCGGATCGTTAAGCAGACAACAAAATGGTAAGAAAAAAAATCGTCTTAAAATTTTTATATTTTAGTTATGAATAAGTCACACAGAATGTGAGAATGTTATAAATCAGTTGTTTTTCTCAAAGTTTTCATCCCAGTTAAGTGTTCATGTAGCACCTGTAGCCTACCTATGGAGTTGTAAACAAACTTTGTGTTCAATGTGCCATGTCAATGATATAATGTGCACTGTCAATCATATCGCTGTGGTGCTGAAACATTTTTACTTGACTGGCAAACTGTTTTCTTTGTTCGTCAATACAAACTTGTCAAAAAATGTGGCTTTTCTTTGTTTCATGTCATTCTAAATCCACTTTTTTAGCCCTTAAATTCATTTTGTTGTATATTTGGATGTTTAGAAGTACAGAAAAGTTGAAATTAGGCTCTCCAGGTGCTTCGTTGATATCTTTATATTCTGTTTTGGTCATATTTTGCAACCTTGAACAATAACGTCACAATATTTGCAGCGGAACTGCCAAATAAGGACATCGACTCCCGGCCCATTAACACTTCGAGCAATCCGCCATTTTTATTCATTATTTATGTATAATTTAAAGAAAAAAATCTATATGTTAAGTATTTATAAGTATATATAATATAAATTATATTTAAATATAAAAATATAAACATGTAAATATTTTTTAAATATATACATGCATGTGAGTGTATTTATAAATACATAATTATTTTATACAGTACACACACATATATGATGTAAACAAAAACTTTTATTCTGCAAACGATTAGTTGTGATTAATCGTTATGCAGCCCTACTGTCCACATTAAGAAACTATTTCTTCAGTGTATACATTAGTGGTGTATACATTAGTGGTATAAATGGTACATTTGCATCAGTTGAAACATTAATTTTCTTGCAAAGAGCATACCAACTGTACTGTACGAATTTGAAGTATCATCATTTTAACATCTCTGCTAAGTGAACATTGCATACCTCTAAGCAAATATAACTCTACTAGCTCCCCTCCCTGTGTCTGTGTCTAGAATATGATCCTTAAACACATGTGTACATGCAATCTATAGTCTAACTCATGCATTTTAAACTATCAATACAACTGATTATGAATATTAATAAAGAATAATAATAGATACATAATATTAAATAATTTAATTACATTAAAAGATTAAATTTTAGTCTTCAGTGTGACCCGGGCCTTAGTAGCCAACAGTGAATTGATGAAACATAAGGTCCACCATCTGATCTGGATACGGCCCAGATCCGGCTGACATCATCATGCTTTGTGGTCGTGTCTAGGCGCAGGTCCACCATCTGATCCAGATACGGCCCGGATCCGGCTGACTACATCATGCTTTATGGTCGTATCTAGGCGCAGGTCCGATCCAGATACGGCCCGGATCCGGCTGACTACAGTAAACCTCGGAATAAACAGAAAGACTAACATTAGCGTAGATGCCATTCTTTTAACAACTACATCAGGTGTTCTATAGGAAGAGTTCCCGGTTCCGGCTGACCGACAATGCACAGGAAGAGATTCACGGATTAATGTCAGTATCACACACACACAAAAAAGAGGAAGCAGCGAAAGAGGAAGGGAAAAGAGCTTGAGGTAAGCAGTTTTAAGTTTTAGCGTAGATGAACATGCTGTGCGATGAACATGCTGAATATCTGACACTGTCAGAAAATGATCGTAGGCTATCTTTGGTCGCAAGTCTGAGACAACGGCCGTCTTTTAACCTCTCTCACTGTACGACATAGGACCACCGATTAGGAGCCACGATCACATACACACACGATTGCTTCACGATGGCAATCTTTCGTTTGGGACAGCCAAAAATCATGCAGTGTGTCCCGGGCTTTACACTCGTCCAGAGCCAAAAGCTGCTCTTTTCAGCCTCTTCAGTCAGGTCTTTCAGATATGGGGTTAGAATTGTCCCTTTTTTCCAATGATCCACAAATAAATGTAAAGAGATTCGCAATTACATGTTAGGAGTAGGGCTGGGTGATAAAACGATAATCGATAGTCGATAAATCTATGATATTATTTAGATATTTTTCATTTAAATTACTATTATTATCATAATTAGGCCATCTTTCCAACAAAAACAGAAGAGACAAGCATTATTTCTGCCATCTGTAGCCCGAAAATCATTGCCTGTCCTTTGGTTTGTATAATAGTAACTTATACAACTACATTTGGATTATTAGACAATTTCGAAACATCATGCTGAAATGAATCATATTAGTAGAGTATGATCTTAGAACACAGCATGTAAAAAAAGAAAACAATAATAAAACAGAATAAAAGACACCTAGAGCAATACGTTTTTAAAGCAGGAAACCACAGCAAACCATATAAACCAAGAATAGGGGATTAGAAAAAAATAGCATACATTTCAGGGTAGTCAGAGTGATCCTAGCCCCTGGAAAAAGAATAAACAGAGCCCAGGTAATAATGACTCACCGTTTTGCATTCCAACAGGCAACAACTCTGGATTGACGACAGACGGTGAGTGCAGATCTTCACAGACCTGGCCCGACTCAGGCTTAGGGTCAGTCACTGACTTGATCTCAGATGAAACTCGGATAGGCTTTGGCTGAGATTTGTCAAGATCCGTTTGTCGCCTAAGATGCTAGATACTGTCCGGGTTGTATTATAGGAAGAGGTGCATTACAGCCTTACGTAATCTCCGGATAAAGGCACGCACTACTTTCCTCTTCCTTCCTTTTTTACCTTTTTCTAAAATGAAGATGAAATGAAAAGAACGATTAGCAAATTATTAGAAACATCTCTGTGAATGACTATTAAAGCTGCACATACTAATCAATACAATTAAAGATGAAAATAGTACAACAAATATAATTTTCAGATTTTTTCAGTTACTTAAAGCAATGTCAAATCAGATTTATAACCGAAAGTAATAACAAAAAGAATAGAACATAGAAAATAACAGATGGCAGAAATAACATGAACCAAAGTAATAATGATGGCAGAAATAACATGAACCAAAGTAATAATGACTCCCTGTCATCCAGATCAAAACTGGAGAGATCTGGCACAGGCGGCAACTTAGATTCAGCAGGATCTGGGTCCTGAAGGGTTGGTCAAAATCCCTTGTCTCTTCAGTTATATATATATCCTTTTGAATGCCTACATTACTTTTATACAAATCAATAATCAAATATATGCATTATCACATAATCATTTCTATATTATGTTGTTGTGTGCTTGTGAAAATATATTTTTCTTCTGAATACCTGCATTCCAATCCTGGCCTAAGACTTTGCACGCAGGACACATACTGCACGTAGTTCACGGAAACCACGACGCCTTGGGGGTCAAGGGTGACACATATGGTTCTTCGCTGGACAGATGATCAAGCTATACAGTGCTTTACATGTTGTATTAAATATATTCTTTCATGTATATTTTCTCTAGAGAGCAATGCCATTTCTCTGCCTTTCTTCCTGAGGAGTAAATGTTATCGCTATGTTTTGGTTAACTGGATTGATAATACGGAGCTCAAGCTCCCTTCAGCCTTGATGTTATTTGGTGGTGTTCTGTGTGTGTGTGTGCGTTTGACTTTCTACGTAGGTCCTGACCATTTGGGACAACAACACACAGACGCATAGGCGCCCTTCTCTAACCTGCGAGGTCACCACAAGACCTAAATCTAAGGATCGGCAACAGCTATCCTAACTAATGGCGATAGGCACCTCTATCTGCTCACATGTGTGAAATTGTTTAGGTTTTTATGTTCTCTTAGCCAATCAGATGCATGATGATGCTATGCTTGCCCTTGCAAAATGGTATAATTGGTGTATGATTTTGTGTAAGTAGAGTTGGCTTGCGACCTCCCTCATGAGATTTTGACGCTCGCTCTACCGATGAAACTGCAAACTATTCTTCAGTAAAATTTTTATCTTTTTGATTGAACTCCACGACTCCTGGTCCTTCTTTCATCATATCTGGTCTCGGGTCTTTTAACTGTTACCCCCTAACAGTCCGGTGTTTGCTTGATCCTGGAGGGACCTGGGACACACAGAGACTCCAGACCTTTACAGACCTGGCCTGACAGACACACCAACTCAGGTTCTGTGTACGGAGTTGACGTGTTCCTGACAGGACTTTGGACAGAAATTGGCTCGGGATCATCTAGATCCGGCTGTGCTGTAAGATGCACCACTCTGTCTGGGTTGTGGTGACGGGAAGTGGGCTTTACAGCCTTCCATTTTTTCTGAAAGAAAGCTCTGACTTTACCCTTGATTCCTTTTGCAGGTTTTTCTAAAATAAAGACAAATTAAATGCAAATTATTAGAAAAAAGTCTGACCACAGATAAAAGACAAACAAATTCCTGAAAATTGGCTTTTATAAGATAAATTCATTAAAGAAAAAAACAAAACACACATTTATATTCATGGACTTCTCAATCTTTTTTTCCAAAACGAGGCCAGGAGTCAAACCCTGAGCCAAGAACTCAAGAAGGACCAGCACAGCATTGCAAATTACAAGAACACTACAAAAATGTGTCACCAGGCTTGGATTGATCATCGGGAGCACCGGGAGAATTTGGCCCGCAGCCTTTTTTATTTTATTTTATATAAATATAGGCCAAAATATAATTATAAATCATTGCCTGCCCAATATACTAAATTGATCATTTCCAAATTCTGCATTCGATAATAAATCGCTAATAATCATGAATCGGTTAGTCTTGACTGTCAGCACTACGATTTGACTCGCGTGCGCTCCGCATCTCAGCCAAACAGCAACAGTTTCGAGCCGAGCAACCAATGCGAGAGGTGTGAGAATGGAGCATTCAAAGCGTGCATTCAAATGAAAGCTCTCCAAGAACAAGCAGTGAAATGTAGCAAAATAGCTGACCTGTTCAAGTGCAGCCTGGTTAGTTTCATCTTCAAGTAGGCTAGTTTTGTCTTCATTAGCTTAGTTAAAGAAACACTCCACCGTTTTTTGAAATAGGGCTTATTCACCGTCTTTCCTACATTTAGATATGTGGGCAAACGCATTTTTGTCTCAGAGCATGCATTGTTTCAGTTTGGCAGCACTGCCGCTAGCTTAGCTTAGCATAGCATATTATTTCAATAATATATTTCAATAAGCCCTATTTCAAAAGACGGTGGAGTGTTCCTTTAAGCAATACACTGCTAGCAAATTTACCAATAGCACCCCATATTATTATCATCATTCAAAATAATCTATGCTTAAGGTCATCATTATTATTAGTGCTGGGTGAGGTGGCCAAAAACCTGCATCACAATTTTTTTTTTTTAAGATTTAGGCGGTTTCACAATACATCACGTTTTTCTCCCTATACTGTGAAGGCTTATTTTACTGTCAGGAGTACAGTGAATATAGTCATGTAAAAAAGTTAGGACACCCTACTGAATTTCATGGTTTTCCAGATCAGGACATGATAACAATTCATCTAGTGCTTGGCAGGTCTTTGGAAAATTTGGAAAATAAAACCTCAGATGACATATCATACCTATATTTACAAATATATTTAGCAAAAATAAAGCCTAGATGGAAAAGCCATGGGTGACAAATATGGCAAAAGAAAAAGAAAATCCATAAAGACGCACAAGGGTTATTATTTGTCCTTGTGTCCATTTGTATAAACATACAGAATGCTAATATATGAGACTGAACTCACCAGCAGCTGCTTGTGACACTAAACACCCGTGTAGATTAGATGAGGAACCAACAGGAGTAGGAAGAAAAATTAAAACAAACACTAGAAACATCAGGCTGAAATGGATATGAATCAGAGTGGTAATATCTAGAGACTCACCGTCTGTCGGCTCGGACTCTTTAAACCAGTCATGATCTAAAATTTCCTGTAAGGTGATCCATGGTCCTCTGACAATAAGTTCCATTTCTAGATCCAGGTATTCTGTAAAAGTTTTTAGAAGAGAGCTGAATAGTCCTGTTTGATTCCTGTCATTTTTCCTTAACAAAATAAATATCTTAATAGAAAAAAATATTTCTGCATGTGCTCATTTTTATTTGGTAAAATGTAATATTCTGACTGTTTGACTTTTATTCAAATTAACCATTGGTCATCATCATGCATTTAGATCATAATAACCACAGATAAAACCAGGCATAGCCTATAGCACCACACTATCATGGCAAAATGTTATTTTATGGTTTCTATGGTATTTGTATGAAAAAGAGTAGCCTATACATTATTAAATAATGTAATTATATTCCATTAGTCATTTAATACATTGTCTACATTAATAATATAATACAATTCAATATGTATATCCCACATTTCATAGTGCAGTTAATATTACTAGGCTAACGTTACAGTTAATCCGTGGTAAATTATGGGAATTTGTAGACGGAAAAGCCTTCTGACTGTATCGTTGCGCAGTGTTTCTCCTGTTCGTCAGTGCTGTTTCATCTGGTTTAAATCACTGAGACATGTGTTGTTCACTGAATTCAAGCACTTCTCACTGGATCTCATGACCGAGACCGATCAGAGTAAACACGTCTGCTCTAGTGAGCTCATCTAGATGGATAGTGGATGCTAAACGAAGTGACCGTTCGAAAGCGAACTATCATTATCATTTTATCGCCCAGTCCTAATATAAATAACTTGCCTTGAAAATTCACTGTCAATCCATCCACTGTGTTTTACACTTTGCTTATTTGTCAGAGGTAATTTTACTGTCACTTGTTTAAGAGCTTTACATGTTTTTAAAACAATGTTATTTCCATTTCGTTATTATTCTCATCTCACCTTTGGACAAGCGTTTATTTTTCCAAACAGCGACCATCTTCAACAGCATTTCGTATAAGCGGTAATTTGTTATGAAGAAAGTTCTCCCATCTGATCTTGAAGCAAATTCCTCACCTCCTGTAAGCAATACATATTCAGTGTTTAGTAAAACACCCTTATTTCCATATCCTGTGCATAATAAATCAGTGAATTGTGCTCAAAAACCAAACTCACGTCTTTCTCTGATTAGCTTTGCTTCGCCAAAGCCAGTTAACTTGATCTGCATGGTGTCTTTGTTGATGAGTACTTTTCTCATGGTTATGTCATGAAGAAAAACATCCCGATCCCTGCAGTGCTGTATCACAACGATGACTTTCTGCATGACGTCTTTTGCTACTGCTTCAGTCAGATGACCTCCGTTTTCTTTGATGAAATCAAACAAGGTTATGCTGGTAGGTAGATATTCCATAATTAAGATGTTGTGATCTTTCATGACAAACCAGTCATATAACTTAACGACATGGTCGCCATCTTGCACCCTCAGCATTATAGCTCCCTCTCGACACACAGGTTTGGAATACCCAGCCTAAAAGAAGAGATTGACAAAAGGTTAGTTGACTCCTAACCTCAAATCTCCTTACTAGAGTGAGGGAAATTCAAGATGAAAATGAACTTTACATGTACTTTCCAACTGATGTTTCAAGGCTTTGATTGTCTATTTCAGTTTTATCTTATGCTGTCTACATACACAATTATCAATTACCGAATACAAATTTAAATATAGCTGCAAGCAGCAATACCGGGGCCAAGCGCAAAAAAAGACAATAATACGACAAGACATGGCTGAAAGTGTCAGACCAACTGCAACAATTAGCAAATAAAGACATTTAAAGATTAATTTAGTCAAAATGGCTGAAAAATCACAAACAATAACTAAAAATATGATTTAATGGATTATCACTTTCGACAAATAGGTGCCGTGGTTACAAAATCGATGTGATGTTGTCAGAGTCTGGTGACAATGACAAACCTTAAGACCAATGGCATTAAAATAGGCAGCTTTATTTAAAAGTTATTCGCATTTTTGACAATTTTAACCAACAGATAGCGCTGTCTGGAAATCTTTTGAGTACCTTCAGGGCATGGTGCTGATGACACAATCTGAGTTTCGTAATGTTACAGCAATACATTCATTAAGTATAGCATTTTACATCACAAAACTGTATTAAAGTCAATGGGAATTTCATGTTTTGTTCTATTATAGCGCAACCAAGAGGCTCAATCCCACCATTTTTTTTATGTGTCCTCAGAGTGAGTCCATACATCTGTGTGTCAATTTTGGTGAAAATATCTCAATCTGCTTCGGAGTTATAGACATTAATGTGAAAAAACACGTCAAAAATGACTGACACGTGATTTTGATTGAATTTTACTACCCCGTACTATCAATATTTTCACATTTGGCCATTGAAGATTAACTATCGACCTATGTTTCCAAACTTCTGACGGTGATTTCGTCTCGATCGGACTGGGGGTTTCGAAGATATCGGCAAATGTTTTTTAAGCGCTAAATTATAAGGCTGCACAAACCATATGCCGAAACCTGGCAAGTCTGGTATCGTTGGACTCGGCAAGGATTCAGGAGTCAAATGAGAAGACTCCTGTGAAAATAAGTCAACCACAGACAGAGTTATAAGCATTTGAAAATTTTATTTTACCACTAGGTGGCGCTGTTTCGAAACTTCTCAGGCTCCTTTAAGGCATCGTACTGATGACCTATACCGAGTTTCGTAACAATTTGTTTATGCGTTCATAAAATACAGCATTTTAACACATAATCCAAAATGGCCGATCTGGGAAAAATGGATATCAGTCGACTCGCCTTGATACCCTGAATCTAACGATACCACTTTTGGACTGGGGATGTCCAGATCCGATCACGTGACCGGAAATCGGGCCCGATCACGTGGTTTCAGACTCGATCGGAATCGGACGTTACCTCCCGATCAGGACTCGGATATAATATATGTATATATATATTCTCATTATTTTTTAACACTATAGTTATGCGGTGGCACAGAGTTAGACCCTTTTGACTCCACACAGAAACAGCAATGCGTGTGGCATGACATCACTTTGTTGACATCACCAAAAGTGAAGAATTTACTGTTTGTTAACAGAGTTGTTGAATGTTAAAATAAGGTGAATTAAATAAAAAATAAGGAACATCCTGGATCTGTTTTTTCGCTCTTCTTTATTCTTTTTTTATGTATTATAGAAGTATCGGATCGGGACTCGGTATCGGTACATACTCAAAATCAAATGACTCGGACTCGAGGGCAAAAAAACCTGATCGGGACATCCCTACTTTGGACAAACCGTTCAGAAGTTATAAGCAAAAATAGCAATTCTTATATCTCCAGACCAGTAAGTGGCGCTGCGCCGAAACGCTGCATGTTGCCTAGGATCATGCTTGTGATGACATGTACCAAGTTTGGTTGGAATTCGATAAAGCGTTGTGGAGATACAGCCTTACGTAAGAGCTACGTAAAATTAGTTTGCGCATTTATTGAGAACAGTTTGACGAATAGACTTGAATTCCATAACTTTTTGTCGGCATTGTCTGGAAATGATCTGGTTCAATTTTCGTGCAAATCGGACAAACCGTCTAGGACGAGTTTGAAAAAGTAGTTTTTTTGGACAATTCAAAATCGCGAAAGCATTGTTATGACAGAAAATGACGTCATAGGGTGCACTCGAATCGCCATGAGCTCAGGAATAAGAGGAAAAAATAATTTAGTTTCAAGCCCTTTTATTAGCATTAAAATGAATTTGCATAAACATGAGTGAAACTTTGGACTGTTGGTGGCGCTAGAGGGAATGAGTTGGAGACACCGAAATTGGTGTATTTAACCCTCTGGGGTCGGCAATCACGCCGGCGTGATTTGCGCGATTTTTTTCACATTGCAGCTGAATAGATTTAAAATACTCCGTCATTTGTGGTCATACAGACTTAAATATGAAAAAAGAATCTGTGAGATGTCTACTTTTGTATGTGTCCACTTACAATCAAAACAAAACGTTGTGCTTTTGTAAAATAAAGAAATTAAACAGGGTGTGCTTTCTGCCTCTCCGTCTCGTGAACTTTTTTTTTCTTGAGCACGTCTCTAAACATAAACAAAACTCAGTGAATACTTGTCACACATTTGTGAGCTCTATATATTTATAAACATTTAAGTGTGTAGTTTTAAATGATCTGATTCAAAACGAAAACAAATATTCTCTGTTTAAGTAATTTGTATAAAACCAACAAGATATCCAGGTTCTCTAACCTTTGCTCATTAGTTTTAAATGATTAGTTCACTTTTAAAATGAAAATTCTGTCATCATATACTCACCCTTAAGTTGTTTCAAACCTGTATGAATTTCTTTCCTCTGCTGAACACAAAGGAAGATATTTAGAAGAATGTCAGTAACCAGACAGTTTTTGGTTCCCATTGACTTCCATAGTATATTTTTTTTCCTACTATGGAAGTCAATGGGAACCAAAAACTATTTGGTTACTGACATTCTTCTAAATATCTTCCTTTGTGTTCAGCAGAGGAAAGAAATTCATACAGGTTTGAAACAACTTAAGGTTGAGTATATGATGACAGAATTTTCACTTTAAAAGTGAACTAATCCTTTAATGTGACCACACCCACACGCGCAAAACATATAGAGATGCAAATCGTCCATGCGTTGCGCGAACGCGCCCATTACCTCAACAACAAAGCGCCGCCAAACTTCATCAGTCCTCTGCTGTTCGTTTGGAAGACACGCTGTGAGATGGATTTACATCATAAGAAGAAGAACGCGATTTGAAGACAAGAAAGATTTTAAGGTAAGAAATTATTCTGAATTATATTAGTTAGTGTTATTGCATACACTTCACATTGCAGTCGCGCTGTGTGTTTGAAATAGAGGATGGATATACCCGAGCCCACATCAGCGCGGCATTGAACATTTTACTTTTAAAACAGCTTATTATGTAGGTAGCCAATGTGCCTGATGCTTTCACTTGATGCAAACGTTCGTTTTTGTGATTAAAATACATGTAAAATATTACCATAACATCTGTCTTCCTGTGTGCGGAAATTTGTTTATGTAGCCGTGACAACGAAACGCGTCATATCGATGTAAACATTTGAAGTAACATATGATAATAGATATATTTTTCTCTAGTGTAGTGTTACTGAAGTGTTCCTTTTTAACGATGCCTACTATTGTTATTATTTTATGCAGCCCTGCATGTATGCCTACAAGGCACAACAAACCTGGTGTTAATTTTATAGGCCTATATATATATATATATATATATATATATATATAATATGTGTGTGTGTATTTTATAATTTTTTTAAAGCAATTTTAACCAGAACAAATCTAAAATGTATTCCCAAAATCGTGCAGCCCTAGTTTCTCTTGATATCAGCATGTTCACATCTTTTTTTTTTTAATCTTTTTTTTTTAGGTATAGTCTTGCTGACTTCAACATGAGCAGAACATGGTAAAGTGAAAAAACACCTGGGAAATGACAGGTATGCACTATGTTTCAGGAATGGCACAAAGGTGTGTGACTGGTTAAGTCTCTGTCTTTAGTTCAGTGTGTTAAATAATGTGCTATTTTGCCATGTGTTGTGTATCTTTGGATTGTTGTGTTGTAAATAAATCCAAACAATCAAAAAGCCATTCTTTTTAAAATCTCCTCATTCTTTGTTCAAAGTTCCTCATAGGACCTGAGAGCTCCTAATAGGGCCATTATGGGAGGCTCTTTGTCTTTCTCAGCTGTGAAACACTCAATATTCATGGTTGGTTAACGCCTACTCGCATAAAGCTTTCTTACACAAGACATGTCTTACAAATTTTAAATCAATATATTCCTGAATGAGTAGTCAAGGTGATTTTCACATAGTTTTGGAGCAAATATTCTAGGCTACGTGATACAATTTTCAAAAGTCTTGTGTAGAAATAATCAATTTGGGTTTCATGACCTCATTTCAGTGACTTTTTTTTTGTCATTTTCACAAACCACGCATAAATGTTATTATCTCAAAACTACAAGCTTTTAAAATTCATGCTGCTGACATATTATTGTAGCAG
The DNA here is from genome assembly GCF_949152265.1 of Phoxinus phoxinus. NCBI lineage: Eukaryota > Metazoa > Chordata > Actinopteri > Cypriniformes > Leuciscidae > Phoxinus > Phoxinus phoxinus. The sequence continues at coordinate 18,116,902 of NC_136890.1, forward strand.
AATTTGTGCTGAATGCAGTGTAATAAGATTTTAGCCATGAAAATGTCACAAGTAACAGAAATAAGCACAAATGTTAGAGCATGTCAGAACACCTCCAGGACCCAGAAAACACCTCAGACCCCAGAGGGTTAATGTTGGGACTGTTCTCTATCAGAATGTCAAATCGTTACAACTTTCCCGCAAGCGGTTCTATGGGCTACCATAGACTTCCATGGCGGAAGAAGAAGAGGAATAATAATAGGAACGCTAACAGATACAATAGGTGCTTGGCCGCTAATAATAATAATAAGAAGAACCCGAACGAAAACAATAGGTGCCTCCGCACCTTTGGTGCTTGGCCCCTAATAAATAATTCTTAATAGTAATTTTCATTATGAACAAAATTGTGTCAACTTACCACTTCAATGATGTAATCAAACTGGCGCTTCTTAACAAATTTGATGACCACCTAAAAGATAAAAAAACATTTGCAAACATTAGTGAACTGATTCATTTTTGTTTGTTTACATCAGGGGTGCCCAATCCTGCTCCTGGCGATCGACTGTCCTGCACAGTTCATCTCCAACCCTAATCAAACACACCTGAAGCAACCAATTAAGGTCTTCAGAGCACGTCAGGATCACTTTAAAATTAAAGGCAGGTGTGTTTGATTAGGGTTGGAGATGAACTGTGCAGGACAGTCGATTGCCAGGAGCAGGATTGGGCACCCCTGGTTTACATGATAATCTACAATCTTTTTTAAAACATGTTTTGATCAAAACTGTAAACACTGACGTTTATGTCAGGACTTGAAAGACAGAAGGAAACAAGAGGCAAAAAGTTTGGTGTATCCAGAAAGAGCAACATACTTGTTTGCCATCTGATTTTCGAATTCCTTCACGGACAACGCCATGGGATCCCGATGCCAGTTTCTTTCCCTTTTTATAAAGTGAGTCAAAGGATCCTGAAAAACACACAACAGCATGATACTGAACTGATTGTGACTAAACCTACACACCTGTGCAGATCAGGTGAGGAACCAACCAGTGTGAAGATTACAAATAAAATCAGTAAACGGGCTGAAATTGACATTAATTCAAGTAAGAATAACTGGAGACTCACCGTTTTGTTCCTGCTCAGGCTTTTTGGTTTTGAGGGTTTGGATGGGATGTTTCACAGCTTTCCATGCTCTCAGACCAAAAGACAGAAAAGACTTTCCTTTTGTGTGTTTTTCTGTAAACGACAAACATTGAATAGAAACATCTTTTAATATTAGCAGAGATTACAGCTGAATGATTCACTAGTAAAACTGTCCTAACATAGAGCTGCGTTATGCTGCTAGTTCAAATTAATAATTAGCAGTTTTTGCATTTAAGTTCATGTTCCTGCTCACCCAATTTACAAGAACACTAGAGAAATTACAAGCACAGTCCTGATATGCTGTGTTACATAGAAATCACAGAGTTATTATCTTCTATTTAATATCTGTATTTATGATTTGTATAAACACAGGGCTGGCAACTTTGAGTCTAGCTTGGGAGTGAGAATTATGGAAGGGGGGGGGGGGTGTATAAAAAAACACTTGTATCACATACACTATAAGTTAAGGCTATTGTGATTGTCAAAACATTTGGTAGCATAACTAAACATAATTGTATTAAGTTTAGTGGCAGCATGGTGCAATTCTTGGTATAGGTTACTGCTTTTTTTTGATCAAATTTTTATTTAATTATTGTGGTTTTATTCCCATCTTGATTCAATTTGGATACGTATTTAGGTATAGTAGATACATGTTAATTTTTAAAGGTTAATAATAACAACTCAAATTAAATATAGGCCTAATGCGGTTTTTATTAAAACAAAATATTTATAATATTTAATGATATAGTACGTCTCACTTAAGGTAAAGGGATATTCTGAAGATTTCCAAATTTTCCAAAATTAACGGAACATGAAGTTTTAATCCCACCCAAACCCATCTGAGAAAGCAGCTGGTGTTAAAAATACGCCATTATTTCACCACAGGGTGTTCGTTTAAACTAGTGACCGCGATGCTGAAGTGTGTGAGAACCGGTGAGAACGGATGAATAACATCAGTACGAACCGTTGGATTAATTTTTTTGGATTAAATATTTTTACCATTCTGTGTAATTTTTCCGATGTCAATCTTTTCACTATTAACATGTTTATGCCCCAAATGCTATAATATTCAAAGTAGTTTTTCATTCTTTAAATCCGATCGCTCAAACCACTTCTAGTTGGGGGCCATAAGCACATATTCGCGCAAATTCATCTAAAAGCGCCAAATTTGGCACAGATGTAGCTCATGTCATACTGAAATGATTTAGCTAGGGCACCGGAGCCAGCGACCCTCAGGGCCAAGATGGCCGCCAAATCCAATGTGCATCCGCGAGATGGCGCTCAAAGTCTACCCTCCCGTCTAAGGCCTGCAGGACCACATCAGCTCTCGTCAGCCGCGCTTTCTCCGCCGCTGGACAGGCTGCTTCTGCCCTGCATTCGATGGCAGCCTTGCAGATTCTCCAGGCCGATCTCCTCCGCCAAATGGACGAGAAGGGCCCGGACCAGGTCCGTGACGGACCTGCGCAGCGCAATGGACCTTTCCCTTCGCACCACTAAGTCCACAGCCCAGGCTATTGGGAGATGCATGGCCTCGCTCACTGTCACAGAGAGACACCTCTGGTTAACGCTTGCCGACATGAGCGAATCTGAGCGAGCCGTGTTCCTCAATGCCCCGCTCTCCCCCGCCGGTCTCTTTGGCCCAGCGGTAAGCGGGTTTGTGGATCGGTTTTCGGAGGTACAGAAAACCACGCAGGCCTTGAACCTGCAATTGGGAGAAACGGTGAAATGTGGTTTTCCAACAACGCAGAGACAACCCTTTCTTCAGCCTGCCAGAGGCGTGACTCCAGGGCCGACGAGATGATTGACCTCATTGTCAGCATGACCAACCTCCAAAATGAGAATCTTGAGAGGGACTTGGTGGCTCTAAAAATCACATGACCACTGCGATCATCCCACAGGCAACGTGTGGACTCCCCTCTGGACCTGTAGACGCCGGCCAAAATCAGTAGCCCCATGTAGGCACGGAGATCTGTGGAGTCCACCCCGGTCAAGTTTCTCATTGTGTGGCGCCCGTAAAAAACAGATTGAACACAGAATCGATGTTCTGGACCCTTGCGATGGCATAGTGCGTCGGCCCTGGAGTCACGCCTCTGGCAGGCTGAAGAAAGGGAGTTATTGCGTTGGTGGAAAACCACACTTCGCCGTTTCTCCCAATCCACCCAGATCCAGGATCCTACGAATCCTCCTCGCCTTCAGTGGAAGCTAGGGTGATGGGTGGTGCCACATCCAAATCAGGATCTGACTCTCCTGAGTCTGTGGTGTCAGAGGGAGAAGACAATACATCCTGCAGCTCGCTGGAGGGGTCAGACTGCATACTCCTCTCTAAAACTTCACAAGTCAAGCCCTTTCTCATGTTGCTTGCTGCTCTTCTCACCATCAAATGACCAGCAGGCTTGCATGCAAGTGTTTAAATCCACTTGCTTAGTTTTTGTTTAGTCTGCATTTCTCACCATCAAAAGGCAGCAGATGCATAAATACACTTACTTTGTTTTTGTTTACTCTTTTTTTGTTGTTCTGAGAGCTGAGGTGCATATTTTGATTTTCTCAGACACATCAAGGTGAGTTCTCACTCACACACACACACACACACACACACACACACACACACACACACACACACACACTTTATTGTGCTATTATACTCCATAACCCCATGGGAAAGCCAAAAACTAAGCGTTTTTTTGCACAGGCCTAAAGGGTTAATGGTGCGACCTGGTTATTAACAGTAAAAATTACAAATTGTACCACTTCCCAACAGGGAAAACCACCAACAATCAAAAATGCATTATGGTGTCATGGCTTTGCAATCAAAAAATTTGGTTATAATGGAAGTCAATGGGGCACAAACAGTAAATAAGGGAGAAAAAGTTAAAATCTGATGCTGCACAAAAACTAACAATGCATCAAAACCAATGTTGTTTCTAATCTTTGACATGTCCAAGACTGTGATAAAAGGTAAAAAAAAAATCCAGTCTACAATCACATTTTATATTGAAAATAAGTCATTTTGTGTGTTTTTTCCCCCTCAAATCAGTGACATCATTTATGAATTTGGCAATTAAAAAGTTAAAATCCTGAATTTATTTTAAACATTTAGTAGTTTTGGTTGATTAATAGATTTAAGGAAAAAAATAAAAAAATATTGATCTGATACATTTTTACAGCAGTTTAAAGTAGTGGCTGTTTTCAGCCACGAACATAACGAAAGGTTAGTGAATTTGAACAATGCACAAGGGTTAAGCACAGTCCTTTTCAGTTAAAATGCAAATATGCATTCTACGCTTTCATTCGAATAGCCTACTGTTACAAAGTTTGAGTTGAGTGAGAAGTAACTGTAACCCGACTGTTATTTCTGCATACATTTGAGTTTTGATTTGTTAAACAAGTACAGTTACCTCAACTTACCTGTCGAGCGCGCAGGCGCATCTGTCGGGCTACTGCTGGGTTTTCTCTCAGATAACACAGCAGCGCTGGTCGATGGTTGAGCAATGCCCAAGGGAAAGTATTGAAATGCACCCACGAACACGTCGCTGCTGCTGTTATCCATCTTCAAGTTTGTAAACTGTTTCTATTGACTGCGTGTTTGCACTACAGGAACATAACTCTGACAATCACTGGACGTCGCCTGTGACGTCATGATGAACAACTGGCGCGCCTGTGACGTCATATGATGGCTTGGAAGGGAACCATTGACACCGAGAAGAAAGAGTTCAAACTTTTCACATGTGCTGGCGCTCATGTTGTCAGCAAGGACGAGTCGTATAATATTTGATGGAGTTCAGTGTCCCGACTAAAGTGGGAAGACGTCCTGAAAAGTTAATGAAAACAATGAGTTGTCCGTGCAATCAAGTCCATTCAACTTTGTCCAGTGAAAGAGCTGTAGTGTTGGGTCGGTTAGTGAGTTCTGAGTGTGGTCTAGTTCTACTCTACTCTGACCCCAATTCAATAGAGGATCTGAGACACTAGAAAAGTGTGGTGCACAAGGACAAGGATCATTTGACTGACCTGCAGGAAACCTGAGAAAAAAAGAAGAAAAAAACGAATTAATAATAGTAACCTATATGTCAAACTATGTAATTTATGTTATAGCCTATATTCTTATATTGTCGTAATATATTTATTTTCTAATATCTGTCTGATCCAATAAAAAAAAAATCTACAATATAAAACAAATCAGGTCTTGGCAACTCAGCAGTGATGAAGCATTGCCATCTAGCGGTGAAATGCATGCAACACACTTTAAGATTACTATAGCGACAAAAAATACTTTTTTTTTAGAATCTCGGGCAAAATAATATTACAGTACTGTACTGTTATAACAGAAATGACATTTTGGAGTTGTGTACGGCCTATTGGTGCACTTTACACGAGAGTCATCCATAAAAATCATGGAGGTAAATTGGGAAACAATTTCCCCCAATCACTTTAATTCTGCAGTAGGCTATTTTCTGGTGATTTTGACTGCATGCTGTGCACATTTACTAATACATAAATTAATAATACATTAAATACCTAAAGAGACCTATTTACAAAATTGTAGTGCAATTACTTACTACTAAAGTTTTAAAACGCTATTAAAAGTATTATTGTTATTAATGGTGCTTGCCTATAGGCAAAGCAACATTAGTGTTATTGCTCATACTTATTATTAATGGTGCTTGCCTATAGGCAAAGCACATTAGTGTTATTGCTCATACTTATTATTCTTCCTACTTCTTATTCCGCCGTTTTTTTGACGCGCTACTCCTCCCGCAGTTTTTGTCACAGACCCCTGAATGAGGTGTCAAATCGTGCGGCCTATATGGGAATGGTGTGCTATGACTTTTATAAGAGATCGGGGGTGCGGTGTTCGCCCCGGGGGCGAAAAAGTCGCCGAAAAATCCCATAGACTTAACATTGCGTCAAACTTTGACGCCTCATAGCTCAGAGCGAGGATTTTGCAGAAATGTGAAATTCACCACATTTGGAGAGGCTGGCAGGCTCTGTAAGAATATACCTCACAATGGGGTAAAAGTTGCACCCCTGGGGGGCAGGAGCGCCCGAAAGTTTCCCATTGACTTAACATGGTGTAGGACGGCCCATGAAATGGAGAGAGAGAGAGAGAGAGAGTAAGCGATTTTGTATTGAACATAACTCTGGATCACAGTGTCATAGAGACAAGGGGGCGGGCTCATTTTACTCACATGACCAATCAGTCTCTCAGGATTATTGTGAAGCTATCAGGCCACGCCCCTAGCAACCATTTAGAGCACCTTAGCAACAAGTTCCATAGACTTCTATTGAAAGAGATCAAAGGGATATCTTTGGATAGAAGAGTCATAGAAAGATGAGGGTGGTCTCGTTTGACTCGGGGCATCAAACAGCCAATCATGAATCACATCAACACTTCCTAGCCCCTCCCTAGCAACCATTGTAGAGCACCTTAGCAACCACAATTCACAGAATCATAGCTCAGAGCAAGGATGTCGCAGAGACGTGTAATTTGGCACATTTAAAGAGACTGGCAGGCTCTGTAAGAACATACCACACAATGGGGTAAAAGTTGCACCCCTGAGGGGCAGGAGGGGCCCAAAGTTGCCCCAATGAAGTACTATGGTGTAGGACAGCCCATGAAATGGGCTGTCCTACACCATAGTAAGCGATATTCTATTGAACATAACTCTGGATCACATTTGAAGAGGCTGGCAGGCTCTGTAAGAACATACCACACAATGGGGTAAAAGTTGCACCCCTGAGGGGCAGGAGGGGCCCAAAGTTGCCCCAATGAAGTACTATGGTGTAGGACAGCCCATGAAATGGGCTGTCCTACACCATAGAAACCGCATTTGTATTGAACATAACTCTGGAACACAGTGTCATAGAGACAAGGGGGCGGGCTCATTTTACTCAGACGACCAATCAGTCTCTCAGGATCATTGTGAAGCTTTCAAGCCACGCCCTAGCAACCATTTAGAGCTCCTTAGCAACAAGCTCCATAGACTTCCATTGAAAGAGATCAAAGGGATATCTTTGGATAGAAGAGTCATAGAAACATGAGGGTTGTCTCGTTTGACTCGGGGCAGCAAACAGCCAATCATGAATCACATCAACACTTCCTAGCCCCTCCTTAGCAACCATTGTCGAGCACCTTAGCAACCAAAATCCAGACAGGGATATCTTCCATTCTGAATGTCACAGAGGCATGGGAGTTGGTTTATATCATTCATACTGACAAGTAGCCTTTGGAGTTTCATGATTGGCAGCTGCGGAGCCACTCCCTAGCAACAAAACAGAGTACCCTAGCAACCATTTTGCAAGACCTATATCTCTGCATCAAAACATCGTATAGACATGGGGGTTGGTTTATACATTCACACTGACTTTGGAGCTTCATGATTGGCAGCTGCTAAGCCACTCCCTAGCAACCAAACAGATTACCCTAGCAACCGTTTTGCAAGACTAATATCTCTGCATCAAAACATCGTACAGAGATGGGGGTTGGCTCTTTTGACTCATGCTAGCAAACAGGACTTGCTACATGCTACACATGCTAGCAGTGAATAGCTACATGCTAATTTTGATTAGCTTAGTGCTAAATCATGTCAAGAAAATGCTACAAACTCCACAGTAACCATCTGTGACAACTACCAACCACCTAGTAACACTATAGCAACTACCCAGAATACCCCAGCAACTGCCTAGCAATGCCCTAGCAACCAACCAGAACACCCTAGCAACTGCCTAGCAACCACTCAGAATACCCTAGCAACCACCCAAAGCTCCCTAGCAACCGACTAGTAACCACCCAGAACACCCTAGCAACGCCCTAGCAACCAACCAGAACAGCCTAGCAACGCCCTAGCAACCACCCAGAATACCATAGCAACCGCCTAGCTACCACCAAGAACACCCTAGCAACCGCCTAGCAACTACCCAGAACACCCTAGCAACCAACCAGAACACCCTAGCAACCACCCAGAAAAGCCTAGCAACTGCCTAGCAACCACCCAGAACACCCTAGCAACCGCCTAGCAACATCCCAGAACACCCTAGCAACCGCCTAGCAACCACCCAGAACACCTTAGCAACTGCCTAGCAACGCCCTAGCAACCACCCATAATACCCTAGCAACCACCCAGAACACCCTAGCAACCACCTAGCAACCACCCAGAACACCCTAGCAACCACTTAGCAACCGCCCTGAACACCCTAGCAACAACATAGCAACCACCCAGAATACCTTAGCAACTGCCTAACACTCGGCTAGAACACCATAGCAGCAGTTTGATAACACCATAGCAACCATCTAGAACCCCTTAGCAATCGTCTAATAAAGCCAAAGCAGCTACCCACGACACAATCGACACAAGGCCTTAGTACCTCTCTGTCTCTCTCTCTCTCTCTCTGTCTCTCTCTTTTACACACACACACACACACACACACACACACACACACACACACACACACACACACACACACACACACACACACACACACACACACACACACACACACACACACACTCACTCTCTCTCTCTCTCTGTATGTTTCAGTTACCGAATCATAGCCATCCATCATCTAGCTGCAAGATTGCTGGTTAATAAATGGTTTCAGTGTTTTTCTTCCATTTTCGTATATTCTTATGTTCATAAATAGAAAAAAACAATTGGTGCACATAAACAAACTTTAAAAAATTCGAATAATTCATTTTCAAATCCTATTTTATCCATAGGAATAAAATGGTAATGGTTGACTAACGTGACAAATGAATGAAAGACTCAGAAGAGTCAGAGACGAAGAATCATTTCTCTTCCTGGTACAGGCAGTCTCTATGGGGCTGTCACAAGATAAATGAACGACTCAACCCCGAAGACTCCATCGAAAGTTGAAATAATAATTTCTGTCCTGTACAGAATTTATAGGATGTATAAATGTGTCGCGCATGCACAGCACAAATGATCGAATCACTTTTATAAAAGATTTGTTCAAAATGAACGAATCGTTCATGACCGAATCATCACTAGAATGTGTGATTCTATTGGTTATACAATCAAAGCTCGCTGCTTATTGGCTGCGAAATCTAGGAGTCGAAGCTGTCGCTGATGAATCGTCCCCAGATATTCTCTTGAGGTGAGTGAGACGGTCGTTTTCAAAGGTGCTGTTTTATAAACCATTGTATATCTAATGCTGCTCTTTATTCGAAATAAATGTAGACAAGATTAATCGTATTATAATATGAGGTGTAGATTATATCGTTTTTGTTAGCACTGAAACTTCATTTTTATCTGTAAAGATGGTGTGCTAAGTAACGTTAATGTTTAAAGCTAGTTAGTTACACTTCCATCTTTGTGTAAAAACTTGTATTACGTTGTGTGTTTTATTGATATTATGTCCCTTTGGTTTTTGCTGTTATTTTTATCTTATACTGCGTGAGGAGTGCATAATTTTTGGCGCTTATTTTAAGCTACAGCATCCTTAATAGTAGCTCATGTCATGTGATGTACAAGTTAATATTATGGTACTCTAGCCGTATGTTGTAACATTCGTGCATATTATGGATACATAGATATTAGAATGAAAAGTGTCGATGAATTACATCTGTTCCAATCTAAGGCAGCGGTAAGCAGTCAATCACACGTGTTTGTGATGAGTTTAAAAAATGCAATCGGTAACGTTAGAGAAATCCGGTGCGAACAGGTTTCAGTGCACACTCACTGACAGAATTCTCTAATCATAAACCATAAATATAATGTATGTGAGAAATTAATTTGCTCTGTAGACGGGTTTATCGAATATAACTGGAGTTCAGTAAGCTATTGAGAATGTTGTTTAGAACCTTTGCTTTCGCGCCTTGTGGTCACGTGCATCATGTAGCAGAAATCCGCGCTGACAATCTGTTTGTATGGGTTCAAGTAGGATTGACACAACAGCTTCACTTTATTTGCAGCAAATTGTGGTAAATATGAACGCATAATATGACGATAATATGTACAGTATTTTGGGGAGTGATGGAGAGAGAACGTTAATGTTTTTCTTGTTTAACCCTCTGTAATTCCTTATAGACTATTGGTCAACTGAGAAAGTGTAATTTCTATCAATTAAAAATAAATTCACTATTTTAGTTCAGTAATATTTACAATATATGTTATGGTACTACGCTAAATAATATTTGTACAATAATTATTGCTACCCCATACCCCCCCCCCCCCCCCCCCCAATCAATCTTTGCAATGAAAGTTAAAGTTGCATGGATTGTGAGTGTGGTGTTGAGTTTTGACACTCTTGTTTCTCTGTTTCAGAATACTGTTTTCAGAGCATTACTTACTGCATTTTGAGGTAAAGGTTTAATTAGTGACATGTTGATAAGGAAATCGTTATAGTTAAAAAATGATCCGGATCAAACAAGGTCTTAAAATATAAATTGCTTTATTAATGGCACAAATAATTAAGACCACATTCACCCATCCATTCTCAAAACCAGTTGTCATATATAGTAAACCTTGCTTGGTGGCATATTTGAAATAACTCTGCTTCTTGAAAATATGTTATTAATATTGAACATGCAAAGAAGTTATGCATAGTTGACTTGAGTTTAGTAATTTTTCATTATGTTGTCTTGTTATTTTTTTCAGACTAACTGATCAGAGCACAACCTGCATTTTCTGCTGCACTTTTCTCCTTGGTTAGTATTAATATTGTTTCTTAAAGCTACACTGTGTAACTTTTTAAGTTGATTCTTAGCAAAAAACACTTTGTTTTATCAAAAGTATATGTGCTCATTCATGTGTAATTACTTCCACCAACTAATAAAGTATTCTCGTAAGCGTAGAATCTGCCATTTATAATACATACGAGTGAGACGCTATAATGGCGTCCATGTTGTGCCTTCATCTTAAAAATAAAAAGAGGGACATACCTGGACATTCAAGCTTCGCCTTTCGCGTTTTACACTCAGTGACACTCATGGAGGAAGTCAAACTGGAAGCCATGTTAATCTTGGAATAATGCGGCCACCGTACGAGTTAAAACGATCTCATAATTGAAAGGAACAGAAATTAATATTCACTGGGTAGTCATATACCATTTTACTGCTAGATGGGGGGAAATATCACACAGTGTAGCTTTAAGCAGTTCTATAGCATTTTCATCATATCACCATAATTGTAGTCTGTGTACCCTAATATGTCTGTTTCCTTTTCAGGTTCCTTGTGTTTTGGCGGTTTCTACAGAGAGCAGTTCATTTCATTTCTTATCCCACATCCTTGACTTTCACCCCAAAACCCTTTTTTGTCTCATTTCTTTTTATCTCTTCATATTTTAAAGGATGCCGCGGAAAGGGAAGAGATCTCAGGCTCAAAAAATTCGATGGAGAAAGTTGGACCTGGAGGATGAACAGACCAGACCCTCCAGGATTAACCAGGTACTATTAATATCTGTATCTTACAACATGCTAATTTCAGGGCACCTTAATGTTTGGGACTAGGCCTGTCACGATTCCGCTTTAATAAGCCTTTTTCACACTTCCGGGTTTTGTGTTTCCGCTGCTCACCAACGCCGGGTAAACTTACTTCCGGTGACAACAACAATGACCGAGACCAAGAATAAGTGTTGCTGTAGCGTCAAGGAAAACCACATTTGGGATTCTGTTGTGCCACTCATCTTGTCAGGAAGCATCAAATCTGGCATAATTGCTGTTTTATGATTAATTACCAGGGACCAATGTTTCTTGAGGAGTAAATGTATACAATATATGTATAAATATAATAAAGGATAATATAATAAATATGAGATATTTACACTTAGATTAATTTTTACAATAGTAGTGATACTTTAAATATTTAATGGTAACATAATTAAATAAATTGTTTTTATTTTTTTACTTTGTACTGTAACATTTGATCAAATGTATATTGTCATTGTTTATACTAAGTTTCCTGAAAATAATTTGACAGACACAATGAAATAGTTGACAACAAAATGCTTGTTTTAATAATAATTCATTAAAAACAAATGTCAACTCAGTTCTGTTGTTCATTTTTATTCACACAATATAAATACATATAGAATTAGTAAATGTGTATGCATATAATCACATATATTAGACAAGATCAAATTAAAAAGATAAGCATGTATTCACCATTATGTACATAAATGTGGGTATATATACAATTATAAGAATAAATCCAAAGGTCAGAAAATGAACAGAAACTGTCCTGTTCATAACACTGAAAGATACACATTCAACATTCAGCTCTGGCGGAAATCCGTTTACCCGGCGTGACGTAGTTTCCGGTTGCGTGTGAAAAAGGCGAATTAATCCCTTATATGAACAAAGACATCCAGATATCACTGTAGCTGAATAAAATGCAGATAAGATAAAGATTATTTCACTGATGAAACGTGAAGACAATAAATATACAATTGCGACAAAATTTGGCTTATCTGTGTTCATCTAGGTATTTTCAAAAATAATATTTATAATGCAATACATGACACCATACTAACGCTGGTTTGTCACCACATGCGCTAGCAGAGTGTAAGCAACGTGTATTTTTTTCCGCGCTGTACCCAGAGCCGTCACAGAGCAGACACAGCAGTGCCGCGATCATTTCAGTGTCGAGTCTATTTTTGCTACGCCACTCCCGTTGAATTAAAGCCACTGTGCATTTTTCTTGATCATAATTAATCTGATTAACATGAAAAATAACATATTTCCCCATAAATTCATGTAAGTGAGGTGTTTTGTGTTTAACAATCACCATATGACATTCAGCGCTGTAAAAATAAATAAATGAAATACTCAAACACACCATTGCCCACAGTTTTTGGCCAAACTTTTTATTAAGAAATCAACAAAATACACATACTATTTATTATTGCTATAAAGACGTTACCTTGCTAATTTGATCTTGTCAGTCATTTATATAATAGTATTTAAAAAAAATTGTTTTTGCTATTCACAGTCCAGAGTAGGGCTGTCAAAATTGCTCAAAAATGACGTTCGAATATTCCCTCTAAAAAAAACACACATATATTCGAACATTTGGTTGCGCATTTTGTCAATGACGCGCATTACGTCAATAACAGGACAAATTAATACAAAGAGACGTAACTACTTGTATAGGTAGTTTATTTAAGTTTAAACATATTCGACAACGTATTAATACACAAAAACAGGTAAATCAACTAATGGCCAAGACCGCAGACCTCACTTTCGCTCGCTCGCAGGCACTCTTTCTTTCTCTCTCTCGCCCTCACCCTCTCTGCGCATAATGGTTTAAATGAACAACAATAAACAAATGTTGAGTGCTGATCAAGAGTTTTGTGCAAGCAATTTAAGGTCGTGACTCTTGTCCCAAATATAGCAGGCTTCATTCAGTGATAGAAACAAATATTATTAACATTAATTTAAGTTTTACAGTATATAGAACCGACATTGAACGCTCCGAGCGAGCTGTGCTGTGGTAAACATGGAACTTTTCCTTGACATGAAACGGTAAATAATCAAACCAGTGGAAGCCTGCAGTGCATGAAACTGCTGTATCTAACCTTATTCATGCAATATCTATTTAGTCAGTACAGTAGCCTACACTTAAGTAATATTTCTGTTTGTTGTTACTGGTCGAAGGGTATGCTAACTGTATCTTACATAGCTTGCATACTATCTCGCGGGTCCACAATTTTACCTTCTACTGACCAAAATTCAAAATACCAAAAAGTACTTCCAGACATGGCTTTTTAGATTTTGCGGGGTTAAAATCACTTTCTCTGTTGCGGTTGAGTTGGGCTCGGCACTTTCTGCCATCTTCCATGTAACGTTAAGTCAACTTTTTTTTGTCTCAGGCAGCGCGTGCCCACTTGCAAAGCAGACAGCCGCGCCTCTGTTACAGCGGGCGTGTTTTTCCCATAGACTGTAAAAAAATAGTTTTTCCACATTCGAATTTAAATTTTCACCTCCGAATTTCAGTTTTTTAAAACTATTCGAATATATATTTGAATTTAGAATATTCGTTGACAGCCCTAGTCCAGAGGGAGAGAGAGAGAGAGATCTCTCATGCGGAGCCACAGCGCGCACAACACGACAAGCCCCTGCTTAATGGTTAACCAGGACAGAACTAAACATTCAAATGTATGGTTACACTTTAGACCTTTGATATTAATCAAATTTTATTCTAGATTTAGATTTTAGCTTCCAATGATTATAAAAAGAAGATATTTGAGGTAAAACCATTAAAAACTATACCATTCTGTCTAGTGCAACTTCTCCCTAAAACACAAACTTAACGTCCGAATCCGCATAATTGGTGATTGTTGTAAAATGCAGTCTCTACTGTTGCTGTGATGCATTTGATAATAAAAAGAGCTATTAAAAGCACAAAAAGCATGCGCAAGAGATGCTGTTCCCAAGACGGTGCATGTTGCAAAACGGACTGCAACAAGACCAGCAAATTATATTGGGCTTCGTGTGTGCTACTAAACCAGTGTTTCTCAACCCTGCTCCTGAAGGACCCCCAACACTGCATATATTCTTTGTCTCCCTAATCAAACACAACTGATCCAACTCATCAGCTCACTAGAAGAAACTCCAGGATCTGAATTGGGTCTGTCAGAAAGAGCCTCAAGAGGAGACTTTCAAAATGTGCAGGGTTGGGGGTCCTCCAGGACAGGGTTGAGAAACACTGGATATACACAAACATTTTGTCAAAATGACTGGCTTGGAGATTCCCTTAAACAGTTTATTCACTTAAACACGGTTTATGTCTTAAATAAACGTAAATATTTGGGAGAAAATATGGTGTATCAGATCTTTTTTTTTACCTTTCAAAATACTAAGCAATGTTGATTATGTTCTTAATTCTAAACAAAAAGAACCGATAAGGATACCATTTAAAGGGGTGGTAAAATGCCCTTTTCACAAGATGTAACTAAGTTTTAGCTCAAAATACCCCACAGATATTTTTATATAGCATGTAAAAGTTGTCACTTTTTGAGGGTGAGCAAAAATGCACCGTTTTTATGTCTGCCCCCTTAAATGCAAATGAGCTGCTGCTCCCAGCACATTGGGCGGAGCTACAACAGCTTCTGTCCTGAAAAAAATCAAATATGTTTGTTTAAATTTATGTAGCTGATGTGGACTTAACTATCTTCTAGTCATTGATTAGCATATTCTGTCATAATAATCTATAAATCGTGTTCTGGGGGGTGGGGTTTATGTACATTTTAGGGTTAGTGATGTCCCTACCAGCTGTTTGTTGTAGTCCTTAAAAAGTGATTTCTTTAAAAGCAAATATCTCTCTTTGCTTTGAACTTTGAGCGTTGGAACTTTGCAGATGTTGTTTATGCTCAAACAGCAACATTACACACTAACTAAAGTTAGAAAAGTGAAATCGTAATCAACCACCCCTTTAAAGTACCGGATCGTTAAGCAGTATCGGCAAGACTAGTAATACCGTGTCCTTAGTGACTGATAATAGAGACTTAAAGAAGAAGCAGCTGCTGATACAATGACAATGGTGTTCTGTTGCGCACACTCTAATTTTGGCTGTTTCACAACTAGGCCATCACTAAAGTATTCATACTGGAAGCATTTGTACAGCATCACACCAGCAGCACCAAAGCTATATACAAGTGAGCTTTTTTTTTTCAAAGACAACCATATTTATTTTTATAAGCATGATAGTCTTGAAAGTTTGTTAACATGGTTTTTAAACATACTAAATGTTTTCATTAGTATACAAAAATCTAAACGACATGGGGTGGCGATGCCACTGTAGACAAGTGAGGTGAGTGGTGTTGCGGCTGAACACCGGCAACACTGACTATCGTAGCAAGCCTAGTAACAGCCCTAGATTAGTTTAAACATTTCTAAAAACTAGATACAATATTTCAAAATGCACCTGCATCATTTTACATTTGGTGACTTTTAGTTGAATACGTCATTGAAGATTTCTTAAAATTGGTTAAACTATTGTCTGTTCTTGGTCATGTGAATCCATTTGTATCGTCTCGTTAGTTATGTGTATTCTCACACCCCTAATAAACAATTTTTTTGCACTTGTCTTTTGTGCACACTTGATGTGTGCAAATGCCTGTTTAGCACAAATGTCTTTGTCCCAAACATTATGAAGTGCAATTTAAAATTTAACACTGATTCTATAACACTAATTCTGACCAGTAGGCTAATTCCAGGTTGATTATTTACAGGTTGAACAGGCAAGCACCAGTGCAGCTGTAGCTCAGTTTTCGGGTAGAACGGATGCAGAAGGTGGTGACATTGCACCCAGGGTTTTGTCTGTGCAGGCATCTCATTGTCAGGGTGATGTTAGGTATGATAGTTTCTCGAGAAATAATCAGTGCACGTGTGTAGCGTTGACATTTTTGGTCAACCACAGTGAAGGGATTACGTTCAAGATGCCTGACCTTGATAGAGTTTTAAAGGAGGGAGATGCGTTATATGTCGGTATTAAAATGCAGCTTATTGCTGAAAGAAGGTTTAATCGCAACCTTCTGACTATGGAGGAAGTACCTTTAAGTGTTTCCTCATTTAATCGGATACACAATGTGCGGAAGTCAGGAGTGATGATTGGATACCTCAGAGCCACAGGGACCCCTGGTACGGAAGAGTGGTGCATTCCTCTCACTGAAAGACTGCAGTGTCTCTCAACAGATGTCAGTCATGCTCTGCTCCTTGTTGCTCCAGAGTGTATAGCTGTGTTCAGAGACAGATCTGGAAGGTACGGATTTTTTGATTCACATTCAAGGACTGCCGAAGGCTTGCCCCATCCTACTGGGCATGGAACTGCTGTCATGCTGACTTTCACCCACCTGAGTGACATGGCAGACATAATTCTACAGATCTTCTGGGATCGTGGTGATGAGACCAGCTATGAATTCATGCCTGTTTCTTTTGAAACAGGGCAACAGTCTGTCCAATTGCCTTCACCATCAGTCTGTGAACCCGTATCAGAAGGGATTTCACTTTTGCCAGAACCAGCCAAAGTAAATCTTGTTGGCTCAGGAGATAAAAACCATGATGTGGTTAATAAAATAAATAAACACAGGAGAAGAAAAGAAATGCGTAAAGTATTAAACATTTCAAAACAAGGTGGAGAACCTAAGGGCACAACTGCATCTTATTCCATTAGAAAAAGGGATTATGAGAGGTTGAGGTATGGCACTTCTGTAAAATACCAAATAAATAAAAAAGAAGCAATGAAGGTAAAGTATAATCGGGATGCTTTCTTCAAAAACAAAATGAAAGAGTACACAAAGAAGAGATACAGCACAGATGCTCTCTTCCAGAAGAAGAAGAAAGAGTACATAAAGAAGAGATACAGCACAGATGCTCTCTTCCAGAAGAAGAAGAAAGAGTACATAATGAAGAGATACAGCACAGATGCTCTCTTCCAGAAGAAGAAGAAAGAGTACATAAAGAAGAGGTACAGCACAGATGCTCTCTTCCAGAAGAAGAAGAAAGAGTACATAAAGAAAAGGTACAGCACAGATGCACTCTTCCAGAGGAAAATGAAAGCTCATATGGCAAAGAGATATACGAGTGACCCAGAGTTTAGAGCACATCACATACTGCGATGTACCCTGCGGAAGACCCAAAAATGTGCCGGTGATGCTGCATATCACGTTCTTCATCGGTTGCAATGCGCACTCAGGATAAAAAGGAAATATAAACCGTACATCCGTTCCAGCCAGCAGACACCCCAGCCTGTGGTTAACAAAGTGATGGAAAGTGCCATACATGCATTCCGGTGTAAGATTCAGCATGGCCCTACACATGTCTGCACAGTCTGTCACAGAGCCCTGTTTCCTAATCAAGTCAAGGTCTGTAATAGGAAGAGTTATGACAAAAACGTTCATGTTGCAGCGTCTTGCTTGACCGGAAAGTATGTTCATGCTTGTGACAGTGCCTGCTCGGGTTCCTGTGTAGTTCCGGAAGAGAGAAGACAGGAGTGGATTTGCCACACTTGTGACAGCCATCTAAAGAGAGGACGGATGTCTTCAATTGCAGCAGCCAACAAACTGGAGTTGCCACCAATCCCTGCGGAATTGGATGAATTAAATGTCCTTGAGCGTCAACTAATTGCAAAAATTTTACCCTTTGCAAAAATAGTTTCATTGCCCAAAGGACAGCAGAGAGCAGTACGTGGTGCCGTCGTGTGCGTGCCCTCCGAGATGGAGAACACCGTCAACTCTCTGCCAAGGCCAAGAAGTGAGGCCCAGCTGCTGCAGGTGAAGCTGAAGAGACACGTCAAGTTTAAAGGGTACCAGCAGTTCCAGACTGTGAACATGCGCAACGTGCTTGCAGCTTTATCGAAGCTGAAAGCAATGCATTCAGAATACAGGGATATCTCCATAAGAGAAGATGCTGTATTTGAAAGTCCCCTAGATGAGGAAGCCGCTGTCTCTGAAAGTCACCTGGACAAGGAAGCTGATGCCTCTGAAAAGCCACAAGAAGTTGATGTTGCTGAGCAGAATGAGCAACAAGTTAGCGTTGAGGAAAAGGACGAGCTTCGACCCGGCCTCACATTAGACACGTGCATGCAGCCGCCTGACATCGCACAGGAGATCTTGTCGTACGGTGAGGGGATATTTAGTGTCGCACCTGCACAAGGACAAAAGCCTGTTGGATTTTTCAAAATCCCAAAGCTGGAAGCCATGGCGTTCCCTGTTCAATTCCCCACTGGACAAAATTCCATTGATGAGGAAAGACAAATTTCAATCTCTCCCAGCATGTACTTCAACGCGAGATTGTTCAGCGTGGACACGCGTTTTGCAAAAGATCAGAGTTATCTTTTCTTTGCACAGTTTGTGACGGAAACGCAACTGGCTAGAAACAGCATGTCTATCCAGTTGCGAAAAGGCAAACCCATCACAAGAGATGGCCGGAACATTTCGAACAGACTGCTTCAGGACAAACGGGAGGTTGAAAGATTGGTACACAACAAAGACGCCACGCGGTTCATGCAACCACTGAGAGGCACTCCAGCGTATTGGCAGAAAACCTTGAGAGATCTACAGGCTATGATAAGACAGTTAGGAACCCCTACGTTTTTTTGCACGTTCAGCGCAGCCGAAATGAGATGGCCTGAAGTAATAACCGCAATCAAGGCCCAACAAGGTGAACACGTCGACTTTTCCGAGCTCGACTGGACGACGAAGTGTGAAATCCTCCGAAGCAACCCAGTCACTGTCATGCGTATGTTTGAGAAACGGGTGGATGCGCTAATGACTCATCTGCTTTTGTCGCCTGCCCAACCCATCGGTGAAGTTGAGGACTACTTTTACCGAGTGGAGTTTCAAGCTAGAGGAAGCCCACATATCCATCTTCTTGTTTGGATAAAGGACGCACCCGAGTTTGAATCGGACTCTGATGAGGAAGTTTTCGCCTTTATCGACCGCAACATAACCTGCCGGTTGCCCGATTCCTCGGCTGATCCTGAGCTTCACCAGATTGTCACAGAGGTCCAGCTTCACAGCAGGAACCACTCAAAGTCCTGTAAGAAGGGAAATGTATTGTGTCGATTTGGGTTCCCCAAACTACCGGTGTCTAGCACCACGATCACTCGTCCGCGACGACAGCGTCCCGAAGAAGAGGATGACACGGACACTTCTCCATCCGGAAGCTGCATGTTAGCGTCTAAAACCGCACAACCACAGCGTCCTGAAGAAGAGCACGAGAAAGCAGAAACGCAAGCAGACAGGAAAAAGTTGAGACTAGAAGCGGCGCGAAAGGCAATGAGCGAAGCCAGGGCCAAACTCAAGCCGGTGTGGGATCTGTTGAATGACCCCCAAGCCTCCTTTGACAGCTTGTCAGAGCTACTGACAGCGTGTAAGATGTCCATCGAGGATTACAATAAGAACATCGTAGCATTGTCCAATGCCAACGTGATCCTGCTGAAGCGTGATCCAAAGGAGTCTTGGGTGAATGGATACAATCCTGATTTATTAAGGGCATGGAACGCCAATATGGACATTCAGTTCGTTCTTGACGCTTTTAGCTGCGTCATGTACATGCTCTCGTATATTTCCAAGCCGGAGAACGAAATGGGCGACGTGCTAAAGAACGTCATAAAGAGTGTGCGCGAGACGAACGTTAGCGAGGAAGATGAGATGAAGCAGATAATGCAAGCCTACTCCAAACACAGGCAAGTTAGCGCTCAGGAGTCTGTGGCACGAACATGCAGCTTACCGTTGAAGAAGTGTTCACGAAGTGTTGTGTTTCTACCGACGGATGATGACGCGCTAAAGATGAGTCTTCCCCTTAGTGTCCTACAAAATAAAAATCCAGATTCAGAGGATGTCTGGATGTCGGGGATGATCGATAAATACAGGGCAAGGCCTCAAACGCGTGATTTTGAAAAGATGTGCCTGGCAGATTTTGCTTCGGAGTGCCGCATCGTGTATGGTCAGCAAACGGAAGGCAAAAATGTTCACCGGCTGCTCAACGGCATGGGTTTTTTTCAGAAAAGAACGTCTGGGAAGGCTGCAGTCATTAGGTTTGCACGTTATTCTGAGAAAAAACAACCAGAAAAGTTTTACGGTAGATTACTCAAGCTTTATATGCCGCATCGGACCAACGAACAGCTAAAACCTCCAAGATTTCCAACCTACGAGACGTTTTACAAAGGTGCATCTGTGGAACTACCTACTCACCCTGGTTTGCTGATTCCTGTCTGTGCCATAGTTCAAGTGAACAAGCAGAAGTTTGAAAAACACAGCGACGAGTTGGACAAGGCATTCGATCAGCTGGAACAGCAAGGACCGTCTGAGAACGCATGGAACGCTTTTGCACCTGAAGTAGAAGTGGATCGCTTGGAGTGCGTCGCCGAACAACAAGACATCATTCCGGATGATGAGGACGTACAAGATGATGTCCCAGAATTCCAGATTCATGAACGTGGAGACGGGGTCGTGCCACAAATAGAGGCACCGCAGATGAGTGTTGAATTTGTCAGGAAGCTGTTCAGGAGTCTCAATGAGACGCAGGCAGCCATTTTCTACACGGTCCGCCAGTGGTGTCAGAAGCGTGTGTGGGGTCATAATCCAGAACAGTTTTTCTACTTCGTGTCAGGTGGTGCTGGTTGTGGCAAATCGCACGTCATCAAGTGCATACACACGGAAGCCACCAAGATTCTGCGACAGCTGCCTCGACTACGGGAGGAAGGGGATCTCTCCGTGCCTACGGTGCTCTTGAGTGCGTTTACTGGAACGGCAGCATTCAACATTTCCGGTAAAACGCTGCATTCCATTTTGAAACTTCCGAGGAATCTGAAGCCACCGTATCAAGGACTTGGAAACGCCCTAGATGAGCTTCGAGCAACACTACGCGACGTGGAGATTCTTATCATCGATGAAGTGTCGATGATTTCAAAGGATCTTTTTGCCTACATCAACTGGAGATTTCAGCAAATAAAAGGCAGTAAGAAACCATTCGGGGGAATCTCTGTCCTCGCTGTGGGTGACTTTTATCAACTGCCGCCTCTGGGTAAAGCTAAACCACTCTGCGTGTACGAAGACGATGTTTTGGACTTCTGGAAAGACCATTTCCAAATGGTTACTCTCTCCGAGATCATGCGTCAGAAAGAAGACTTGGCTTTTGCCCAACTTTTAAACCGCATACGGGTCAAGCAGAAGACCGACGACCTTGCCGAAGAAGATCGAGCTTTGTTGCTCCAGGCTGTGAAGGACCCCAAAGACTGCCCGTGTGATGCACTGCACGTATTTGCCACCAACAAGGAAGTCCACAGACACAACACTGAAACAATCCATGCTCTTCACACTGACATCATTACCATCGATGCCGAAGACTACAGGAAAGACCCAAGAACGGGAGGGATGAAGAGACAAACGAGGCCCGTCACCGGTAAAAAGGACGACTTGCCTGACACCATACAAATTGCGTTGGGAGTACGCATAATGGTGACTAGGAATTTGGATGTCGAGGACGGTCTATGCAATGGGTGCTTTGGGAAGATTTCTCGTATTGTCAATAAGACAAAAGATGGAATCGACACCGTACACATGCTAGGGCTTCAGCTCGACAATCCACATGCAGGGAAGAAAAACCGCAAAAGGGTGCAAGGTGAAGAAGACGACTGTGTGTACATCGAGAGATCCGAAGAAAGTCTGAGGAAAGGAGCCGTTCGTCGACAATTCCCCATCAAGTTGGCCTACGCCTGCACAGCTCACAAAGTCCAAGGCATGACGTTGGAGAATGCCGTGGTTTCACTGAAGAAGATTTTCAAGCCGGGAATGGCCTACGTTGCCCTCAGCAGAACGACCTCGCTTCGTGGACTACACATCACGGACTTCAGCGAAAAGAAGATCTATGCCGATGCTACAGTCACCGCATCGTTGGAAAACATGACGAGAGCATCATTCGAAGGAATCATGCCGCTTTTACAGCAGGTTAGGGAAACCAACTTGGATCAAACGCTGAAAATAATCCATCACAACACAGAAGGACTGTCATCACACATCGAAGATATCCGATGCCATCACGAACTGCTTCTGTCGGATATTCTTTGCATGACGGAAACTCACCTGACCGGGTCACTCATGACACCCCACGTCCAACTGGAAGGGTACAACGCATTTATGCGAAATAGACATGTCTCCTACTCGACACACCAAGAAATTGCACAGAAAGCTGGTGGTGGAGTCGCAATCTATTGCAAAGAGCATATTTCAGCTCAGGCTAGGCAGTTTGTGCAAAATGTGACCGATCTGGAGTATGTCGTCATCAAAGTGGATAGCCCGATCAAAGCGACAATCGCTGCTGTGTACAGGCCGCCACATTACGGATTTGAAGAGTTCTCCAAAAACTTGAAGAGTCTGCTGGATTATTTGGGAATGGTGGACGAACACCCCACACTAATCTGTGGAGATTTTAATGAGGATCTCCTCTGCGCAGGGACAAAAACTGTTCTGGAATTGTTTCAGTCTAAAGGATACACGCAACTGATCACCACAGCAACAACCAAAAAGAACACTCTACTGGACCACATTTACGTCTCTCATCCGGATTTGTGCCTTGGGTCAGGTGTCTTGCATACCTACCATAGCTATCACAATCCCGTGTACTGCGTTTTGCGTTAATTCGGCTTTTTTTGGTGGACTGATATTGTTGTGTTTGGTGGTAGGTTAGTATGCCATACGAAACCGTTTGCCACTGAACCTGCTTTAACGACGACTGTGGGGCTTCAGCCTTATTCAAACGGTTGGGCGCGTATGGTCGGGTTGTTAGGTAGTATGCCATACGGAACCGTTGCCAATGGACCTGGATTCATGACATCAACGGGGCTTCGACAGCCTTCATCAAACGGGTTGGCGCGTATGGTCGTGTTGCGGTTAGATTGTGGTTAGGAGATTGTGGTTAGGTCATTTTAAGGGTTTATACCACTGAGCTACGAGGAAGGAGCAACGTCAGCAGCAGCAGCAGGAAGGACAGAGGACTAGTGTGACAGCTCCAGGGAGGACACAGACAGTCAGTGCAACAGTGGCAGTAAGTTATAAAAGACAAGGGAAAGAGAGAAGTAGCAAGACACCATTGTAATCTTTGATTTTGACCTTATAACATACATTTTAACTTGAATTGATGTTCAATCTACAAAATTTGTGACAATCTGTGCGGGATATGCAGTCCCCTGCTATTCTATGATTGATATGTGCCCTTCTGTAAAGTTGCAGGAAGAATTTGGAGACCATAGCAGTCCTGTCTGGATATGAGTGTGCAATTTACCTTCTAAAGCTAAGTGTTACAATTTTTTGCTTTAGCTGTGTACTACTGCTTTTCATAACCGCGTTTGAATGGAAATTTTATATTTGAATCTCTCATTTTGATTTTTATGTTTTTCATGAACCAGCCAAATGAAGTGAGATTGTCTGAGAAGATCACGTGTGCTACATCAATGACGACGACGAGCTGGATACCAGATTATGTGTCAATTTCTTTCCGTAAGTTTTATTTCTGTTTGTTAGTTTGTTTTTTAATTTTTATTAGTATGGGTGTATTCGTGATCCCATTGTTCATTTATTAATTTCATTGCCCAGAGAACAGGTCCAAATATCTATGGCATTGAGGACAACTCTGAAGAATGAAGAAGCAGAGGAAGAAGCACACTGAGGTCAATACTACTGATAAGGTGTAGTATTTCAGTGCATTTTATTATACAATGGTTTCAGGGTTTTTCCCGCGACAAATGTCTTCGTTGGTGGCCAACAGACACTGTTGTCCTATCTTGCTCTCTTATTAAAAAAAAAGAGCAGATTTTACCACTGGATTTCATAATTTTGTTATATAATCATATTGCTATTAAAAAGTTAACCTATTAGTTAAAATAAACCTTTTGATTCTATTATTTTTAGTCTTAATTTTCTAACATATAGCTAACAATTGAATAAAATGAACAGCTAGCTAACAACAACTTGCTATGTGCTTTATGACATTAATCACTCCAGTATGAACTTTTTGACAGTTATTTATTTTAAAAACTGCTGTTCAATGTTTATTCATGTTAGTTCACTACATTTACTAATGTTAACACTTACAACTTTTGATTTGAACAATGTACCGTATTAGTAAATGTAAAAATCACTAACAAAGATTAATAAATGCTAAAAAAGTTAAATGCAGGAAAAACCATGGGTTTTGTTCAAAGATGTATGATTTGATGTAAAAACTAAAGGCTTACATCTGACCCATCAACTATGCTGCTCAATAAGTAAACAATTCAAATAAATTCACTAACATTATCACATATGTTTTATCTCCTCTGCCCTCAGGATATCCAGGGAGACAGATGCGTGCCATTCAGCATAGAAACACCAGAGACCGAGTTCACCTGAGCGCAGATTGAAACCAGCTTCTCCTGAGCAAACCTGAGAGACGGTCTGCGGGTGGAACTCCAAAGTTGAAACCAAATGTCTTTTTAAAGACAACAACGGCTCTTTTCAGAGCTACCCACTCCTTCAAATAAAGAGCATTTTTACAAATGTATTCACAACAAAATTCTCAGCACTATAGGCTAAACTAGTACATAATAAATAAAAAATATATATTTTTATAATCTTAGGGGTAATGCTTTAAAGATAATTTTAATACAAAGTATATCTAATAACTAGTACAACACTAGGATCTAATCCAGGGATGGGCAACTCCGGTCCTGGAGGGCCACTGTCCTGCAGAGTTTAGCTTCAGCCCTGATGATAACTCACCTGCCTGTATCTATCTAGTAATCCTGAAAACATTGATTGCCTTTTTCAGGTGTGTTTAATTAGGGTTGGATCTAAACTCTGCAGGACAGTGGCCCTCCAGGACCCAAGTGGCCCATCCCTGATCTAATCCATTTGCTGGGTGGAATTTGACACTACAGGCATTTAAAAAAATCTTTTAAATAAACATTTGGTTAATTGACACACACTCTGTTTTTGTCTTTATTGAAAGTTAGTCATCATTGTCACATTATGAATATTTTCTTGTGAACTTCAGAGAAGATCCAGGTATATTCACAGATGGTTCTTTAAGATGGTAAGTGGTCGGGTCATTCAAAAGCTTACATTTAAATGAGCTTTATATACTCAACATTTATAAAATCAAGACCGCTACATGTACAGGGTATATCAACGGTCAATTAATGTTTGATGCTTTGAACAGAATAACATGCATTCATATTCAGACACAACTGTTTACGTGTCTTCACACAGCTTCACTGAACAGCATCCAATTGCCATTTTAATTCAGAAGTGTGCATAATTGGAGGAATATTGATATATTTAGACAATCATCAATTCCTATTCAAATAAATTTTGCGACCTGATGACCATTAATGGCGTCCAGCGATCGCTGAACAAGTTCATGACAATTATGACCAGATGGTGTAGTATTGTATTCTAACATTTTCTCATTTCTTAATTCTAAACTTTAAAATACACTTATTTTTTTATTTATTTTAACTACAAATGAAATTGAAAACAACTGTTAAATTATATTTAATTTTCATTGAAGTATTAATGTGCACCGCGATCCATCAGATCTCGTGTGTCAGAGTTAAGTGCCTGAGTGTAAAGTAGCTGCTCATGTATACTCTACTGGGTCCTCCACAGAAACGAGTGAGTTGTGCCATTTAAAACAATAAAAAGAATATAATATACTCATGTGCAACCGGTTCGTGTTTTTTTGCCACGGCAAGCACCATTCACATTTTCTTCTGGAAATGTACATTCTAGTTCTTTTTATTCTTTTTATTCCGCCGCTTTTTTGACGCGCTACTCCTCCCGCAGCTTTTGTCACAGACCCCTGAATGAGGTGTCAAATCGTGCGGCCTATTCGGGAATGGTGTGCTATGACTTTTATAAGCGATCGGGGGTGCGGTGTTTGCCCCAGGGGCGAAAAAGTCGACGAAAAAACGCATAGACTTAACATTACGTCAAACTTTGACGAGTCATAGCTCAGAGTTGGGATTTCGTAGAAATATGAAATTTACCACATTTGGAGAGGTTGGCAGGCTCTGTAAGAACATACCTCACAATGGGGTAAAAGTTGCACCCCTGGGGGGCAGGAGCGGCCCAAACTTTTCCTATTGACTTAACATGGTGTAGGACGTCCCATGAAATGGAGAGAGAGAGAGAGTAAGCGATTTTGTATTGAACATAACTCTGGATCACAGTGTCATAGAGACAAGGGGACGGGCTCATTTTACTCAGACGACCAATCAGTCTCTCCGGATCATTGTGAAGCTATCAGGCCACGCCCCTAGCAACCATTTAGAGCACCTTAGCAACAAGTTCCATAGACTTCCATTGAAAGAGATCAAATGGATATCTCTGGATAGAAGAGTCATAGAAACATGAGGGTGGTCTCGTTTGACTCGGGGCAGCAAACAGCCAATCATGAATCACATCAACACTTCCTAGCCCCTCCCTAGCAACCATTGTCGAGCACCTTAGCAACCAAAATTCACAGACTCATAGCTCAGAGCAAGGATGTCGCAGAAACGTGTAATTTGGCACATTTGAAGAGGCTGATAGGATCTGTAAGAACATACCAAACAATGGCGTAAAAGTTGCACCCCTGGGGGGCAGGAGGGGCCCAAAGTTGCCCCTATGAAGTACTATGGTGTAGGACAGCCCATGAAATGGGCTGTCCTACACCATAGTAAGCGATATTCTATTGAACATAACTCTGGATCACATTTGAAGAGGCTGGTAGGCTCTGTAACAACATACCACACAATGGGGTAAAAGTTGCACCCCTGGGGGGCAGGACCGGCCCAAAGTTGCCCCATTCACGTACTATGGTGTAGGACAGCCCATGAAATGGGCTGTCCTACACCATAGAAACCGCATTTTTATTGAACATAACTCTGGATCACAGTGTCATAGAGACAAGGGGGCGGGCGCATTTTACTCAGACGACCAATCAGTCTCTCAGGATCATTGTGAAGCTTTCAAGCCACGCCCTAGCAACCATTTAGAGCTCCTTAGCAACAAGCTCCATAGACTTCCATTGAAAGACATCAAAGGGATATCTCAGGATATAGGTGTCATAGAAACATGAGGGTGGGCTCGTTTGACTCGGGGCAGCAAACAGCCAATCCCCAATCACCTCAACACATCCTAGCCCCTCCCTAGCAACCATTGTCGAGCACCTTAGCAACCAAAATCCAAAGAGGGATGTCTTCCATTCTGAATGTCACAGAGACGTGGGAGTTGGTTTATATCATTCATACTGACAAGCAGCCTTTGG
Organism: Phoxinus phoxinus; assembly: GCF_949152265.1. Classification (NCBI taxonomy): domain Eukaryota; kingdom Metazoa; phylum Chordata; class Actinopteri; order Cypriniformes; family Leuciscidae; genus Phoxinus; species Phoxinus phoxinus. The sequence goes on from NC_136890.1 coordinate 18,144,761, forward strand.
AGTTTCATGATTGGCAGCTGCCAAGCCACTCCCTAGCAACAAAAGAGAGTACCCTAGCAACCATTTTGCAAGACCTATATCTCTGCATCAAAACATCGTATAGAGATGGGGGTTGGTTTATACATTCACACTGACTTTGGAGCTTCATGATTGGCAAATGCCAAGACACTCCCTAGCAACCAAACAGATTACCCTAGCAACCGTTTTGCAAGGCGTATATCTCTGCATCAGAACATCGTATAGAGATGGGGGTTGGCTCTTTTGACTCATGCTAGCAAACAGGACTTGCTACATGCTACACATGCTAGCAGTGAATAGCTACATGCTAATATTGATTAGCTAAGTGCTAAATCATGCCAATAAAATGCTACAAACACCATAGTAACCATCTGTGACAACTACAAACCACCTAGTAACACCATAGCAACTACCCAGAATACCCTAGCAACTGCCTAGCAACCACCCAGAACACCCTAGCAACCACCTAGCAACCGCCTAGCAACCATCCAGAACACCCTAGCAACCGCCTAGCAACCGCCTAGCAACCACCCAGAACACCCTAGCAACCGCCTAGCAACCACCCAGAACACCCTAGCAACCACCCAGAACACCCTAGCAACCGCCTAGCAACCACCCAGAACACCTTAGCAACCGCCTAGCAACCTGCTAGCAACCACCCAGAACACCCTAGCAACCACCTAGCAACCACCCAGAACACCCTAGCAACCGCCTAGCAACCACCCAGAACACCCTAGCAACCGGGTCGTGTTTTTTGCCACTGCAAGCACCATTCACATTTTCTTCTGGAAATGTACCTTCTAGTTATGTTTATTATTTAGCCTAAATACACAGCTGTGAAAGGTTGTATAAAAAGTTAATTTAAATATAAATATGTCCTGACATAATTCAAGGGTTCATTATATAGATAGATAGATAGATAGATAGATAGATAGATAGATAGATAGATAGATAGATAGATAGATAGATAGATAGATAGATAGACAGATAGATAGATAGATAGATAGATAGATAGATTTGGTCGTTCTATGAATAGTGAGTAAATGTCAATGGTATACATTCTAGTTATCATCTTTAAATAGTTAATGTCAGAGTAGGCTATAGTTGATAAATCTAAAAAAAAAAATCTAAAAAAAAACTAACGTTTGTGAGGTGTAGCCTATCATGCTCAATAGTCAGTGAGATTCAGCTCGCCTTTACCATAGGGTTCAACAACAGTACTGACCACTTTTCCTTGGGGAACTATTTTTCCCATTAATTTTCCCAAAGGGAAACCAAACCAACCAGCCACAGGGTGAATCACAACATTACAAACTTTGATTTGAAGCAACAACAACATTTTATTTTTTATTTATTTTGAAAATCAGAGAAAAGGACAAGCACATGACAGCTTTTTGAAAATCTTGTTTTTTTTATAAATGGAATATTGCCGTATTTATTATAAATGTTTTTTTTTTCCATGCACATCTTTTTTTAAATTCCTGTGCCCTCATAATCTTTAATCAAAATAACTTCCCCCTCCCTCTAGTGACATCTCTTTTATGAGGATGTTCACTTGCGAGAGGGCGGGGCTGGGCAACCTGTCACTCACATGACATCACAGCAATAGCAAACCACAACAATCCCTTAGTTTAATCTAATCTATTCACAATGGATGGAATCAAGTCCCGCTCTACAAACAGAATAGGGCTAGTTCACTTAAAAATGAAAATTCTGTCATTATTTACTTCGTTGTTTCAAACCTGTATGAATTTCTTTCTTCTGCTGAACACAAAAAAGACATTTTGAAGAAATTGAGTTCCCCATTGACTTAGTAGGAAAAAAATACTATGGAAGTCAATGGGGTCCATCAACTGTTTGGTTACTGACGTTATTCAAAATATCTTCCTTTGTGTTCAGCAGAAGAGAGAAATTCATACATGTTTGAAACAACTTGAGGGTGAGTAAATGATGACAAAATGTTCATTTTTCAGTGAACAATTCCTTAACCATTTTAGCTAATATTAATTCATAGCTTTAGCTCTAGCTCAGGTGTCCAGTCCTGCTCCTGGAGGGCCAATGATGTCTGGCAAAGTTCAGCTCCGAACAACCTGCCTAAACACTTGCCTGGAAGTCTCTAGCAATCCCGAAAACCTCGATTAACTGTTTCAAGTGTGTTTAATTAGGACTGGCTCCTAATTCTGCAGTGTATTTGCCCCCAGAATCAGGATTGGAAACCCCTGCTCTAGCTGATTACGATAGTTTGTCATACTGATTAACCTGCTAGGCTAAACATGAGTTTAAACACTACCACTATACATTTACATGTTGAGGATACTTGGCTATTTTGATTAAGTTGAAAAAGATATCACAATAATGCAATGCATTTTTGAAAAGACATAATAAACCGCTACTTTAGGGTCCTGGCGGGATAAAAATCCTTCGGGGTAAGAGAGTCTTCACTAGCGACTATCCTGAGCTGTGATGTCAGCCTGTTTCATCTGAATATATGGATGTTGTAGAATGGCCATCAACAGAGTGCAAAAGTCAGGTTCTGGAAGTAAAAACTGAAATTGATTTTGAGCGGTAACTTATAAAAAGACAGACCTACTGTGTATTTGCTTCTGCTGAAGACATCTGTCCACATAATTTTTTTAAATTATCGTTTAACAGCGGAATTCCTGGTTAAAAAAAACTACATTAGGCTACCCAATAATAACCCTTGATGCTGTACAGAAAAATTCCACCATTCCACCAGTCAAAATAAAAAAAACACTCCCATGAAGCACTGTGAATGGCGTAATTGAGTCGATCTCTACGATCTCAAAATATAGTTAGGCCTAAATTTTTGTATATAATCAACATTTATAAATGAGTAGTTTTATGTTTCTCCATTGTTTTTTAGTTTATGCTGTTTGCAATGCTTGATGGGATTATATCCCTACTAAAGCTGTTAAGTAGTAAGTACACAGTCTTGTACCTTTTGTATTTTTGTTTTTGTCTGATATTTTTAGGGATGCACGATATTGGATTTTGGTCGATATTCGATATGCCGATATTTTCAAACTAATTTTGTCCGATGCCGATACCGATGTATACCGTAAAACTTCAAATAATAACCGAGTCCTGTCTCTTTTACACGCCTGGTGTGGCTACAGGTTCGGATAAATAAAGGCCGGTCTCAAATAGAGGCCTGGGGCCTCATTTATAAAACTGTGCGTAGGATCCTTACTAAAAGTGTACGTGCGCCCGAAAGCCAAAACTGGCGTGCGCAAAAAAATATTCAGACTTATAAAAGCGTGCGTACGCCAGAACCTGCGCATGATTCACTTTATAATCCCACTCAGCTGGAAGATTGTGCGCACATGCGTCTCCTCCCCGAAATAACCATATATGGAGCTTACAACGCCTAGTTTTACTATGCATATCCTCATCTGCATATCATTTGCATATGATTATTCATCCACGTGATAACATGTTTAACGGTACAAGACATTAGGAAAATATGAAATACGGATGTGTCGTCACATTACATTAATAAAAATCATTTAGTAGCCTATCCTTGCCTTGTTTTTGAATAAATAAATCAAATAGTGTAAAATACATTTCAGAGAAAGTTTTTCTCAATCTTTTCCACTGACCAAATAGTATTTTTAATTGATTTATATTTTTTATATATATATATTACTTTTCAGTAAATGTCATGTAGCCTAGTTTAAGTGTTTAACTCCGTTAATGAGAATGGCATATTTAATCTAAATGTTTATATCAGAAGTAAAACATAGGCTAGTTTAAATCATTGTTTTATATAAACTGTAGCCTATTTATGATTAGGACTCATAATGAAGATAATATACAGTTTTACTTCGTCTGCCGTTATTATGCGTCAGTTTCACTAGGCTAAACGGCCCAACGCGCTCGCTGGCGCGGACATTTAAGATGTGGATATTTGCTTCAAGTGATAGAATTGGTGAGTGAAATTATATTTGTATTATCTTTCTGTATGTAAAATTTTATTTAGATTTTCTGTCTAAAAGTGACCAAAAAGACATTTAACTCCAGCTCACCATCGGTGTCGCCAAACTGCTCCGTCTCCAAAACGTTCGTACGCATGGGTCAGAGTTTGCGTGCAGGTGCGCACATTTTCCCGTCAAGTTTGTTTTTATAAATCACAATTTATGCGTCGGAAGTGGCGTACGCCTCTTTCAGGGCCTGTTTTGTGCGTACGCAACGGTTATAAATGAGGCCCCTGGTCTGTTTTTTAGTTTCGGGTTGTATTTAATCTTCTAAAACCCGTCAGATCGTCTGTTTAAGCCAGTTCTATGGTGCAGATTGCGCACGCAAGAGAGCCCTGCACATCTGGACGGGAGCTGCTCAAGCAAGGCAGGCAGAGAGAGTTACGTGTCGGGTCTATGACAACTAAAAGTATCGCACACTGGGAAGCGCAGCGCCGCATCTATGACAACTCGAGGTATCGCACACCGAGAAGCGCAGCGCCGCGTCTATGACAACTCGAGGTATCGCACACCGAGAAGCGCAGCGCCGCGTCTATGACAACTCGAGGTATCGCACAGGCATAAATTGTGGAAAGTGAGTGAGTGAGTGAGTGAGTAAATATTAGGGAAAGTAGGCCTACATGTATTCGTATTGAACCGAAACGGTACGTGTCACGGTTCGGTGCGTGGATTTACACGGAGAATACACGGTATAAAAATAAATAATGAATGTAATGCGGAACTACTGTTAGATACGCAGGTTCTTTATGGACACCTAATCTATAGCCCCGTCTTAAACTAGGTTTATACTTTCGCCTGCATCCGCAATGATGACATTTTTGCGGCGCGCACCTTCGCGCTCGTGCCTCTGCACATAAATAAGATATGCTGTATTTTCAGTTTTATGGCTGATTGTCTTATTTTGTTTACAAGTTACAGATGGAGTCTGGAGATGATGTGGGGCAGGCTACTTATTGTTTACATCTTACTTTACACACTTAAGGACAGGCTGTTGCAGCTAACTCAGGGGAGAGACTGTATGACAGGTGGTAGTACAGCCTAAAACATGCACAATAAAAAAAATTGCCTTCTGCATTTTTGTTTTGCTTTTCCCTGCATTGTACCGAACTCGTACCGAACCGTGATGTCTGAACCGAGGTATGAACCGAACCGTGACTTCTGTGTACCATTCCACCCCTAATATGTATGTATTAGTGGTCGAGGAGAAGCTAAGGAATATAGAATGTGAACCTATTATCTGATCCACATTTCGGAGCAGAAGGTGGCGGTAATGCACCAATAAGCTGGATGCCATCCGTCGTAAAACAAGAAAGAAAGAAAAAGTAATCTCAGGGGTCAGGGGTCATGCACTCTGGTCTGTGGCTACGCAGCCTCATATGCAGCAGAGTGAGATCTGTGTTGTGACAATCCTCCCATAACCATCATTACAATTTGTGTGACTTGTAGTTTGTCCCTCTCGGACCACTGTTGGTAAATTCTCAAACCTTGCCGTTTCAGAGATACTCTGACCCAGTCGCCTTCCCATAACAATTTGGCCCTTTTAAAAGTCGCTCAGATCTTTATTCATGCCCATTTCTCCTGCATCCAACACATTGATTACTACAACTGATTGTTTGCTTAATCTACCCAGACATTAATATGTGAATAGTTACAGCATCTACCAGCAGGGATTAACTAGGCCATGCTAACCAACCAAGACTTTGACCCGCAGGCATAGTAACAATTTTGAACAGTTCTTTTCAGGATATTCACCTACAAATTATCGATTTTGAAGAATACGTCACATGTCAGGACCACTTTCACTCCCCTTTTTCTATTTCTCAATCACTCTGATTCCTCATTCTGTTTGTGTGTGTTCTGATATGGAAACTTGCAAAAGGAAAGTGTACTGCGTCAGAAAAGGGGGGACACAGCATTGTTCAACTGATGTTATAAACAAAGGAAAAGCTTTTAAGAATGTGCAGACAGTTGTTTACAGCATGTTATAATCGATGTGTCATTACACAATAAAGAGGATGCAGAATTCTTGTGGCATCCTCTTTGGCAATAGGATGTGTGTCATGTCACTGCATGTCTCACTGGTCTTACAGTAAGAGGTACTAATAGTTACAGCTATTGCCAATGGCATAATATTTGTTGTAGTGCCACATGACAGATTTATCTTGCAAGACTTTTGGCTGTAACCTTTTGGATGTCTAGAAATTATATATTTGAACAGAACCATTCTGCATTTCATGCTGCTGGAACAGTCTGCGTAAACATGTGGTTGTTAAGGTACAGCCCTTGGAAAATGTATCTTGACAGAGAAGTTTCCCATCTACGTGTAACCTTTTTGTTGCCAGTGTCCCAAGGCCGAGTGGAACATTAAAGCGAACGGCTCCAACAGTTCCTCTCCAACACCACCCTGTCCTGCCTTTGTGTGGAGTTGGATCTCTGAGGGTGTTCAGACAGAAGCTGTGCTTCCGTTCGGTTACCTCTCGTTCTACCCAACACACAGTTCTTTTAGTTAGAGAGAGTTTTTTTATTATTATTTTTAAGCAGGGGTCCATAAAAGGGGGTCTGCAACTGTAATGCAGTGGGTCCAGAAATTTAGATTTAGTGATCTTACTAATTTTTTATGAGAAAATTTTAAATACTATAAAGTTATATAAACTTTAAAGTTTGTCTACAAACTTTTCAATCTGTTTTTAATTGATTTGCAAGCATCATACAACATATAAATATGCACAAACAGCACAATATATTGACACCATGATCATTGGCTTGAGTTACAGATTTTGTAGTTCATTCATATTGAACAGTATTTTACACGTCTTCTGTTCAAAAGTTTGTGCCCTCTAAAATGTTTTTGAAAGTCTCTTGTGCTCACCGGGGCTGAATTTATTGATATTGTTAAATATTATCACTATTTATAATAACTGTTTTCTATTTTAATATATTTTAAACAGTCACATGATCCTTTAGAAATCATTATAATGCGGATTTGATCAGGATTATTTGGTGAATATAGAATACAGAAGAACAGATCATGATTCTTTATTGATACTAAATCAATTTTATGCATCCTTGCTGAATATAAGTATTAATTTCTTTTAAAAGGGCCCCATGAACTATTGTATAAAATTCAGTATTGTTTTAACATTTAAAAATGTTTTACATTTCCTTGGTCTGTCTCTATCCAGTAAATGAGTCTTTGAACCGGTGACGCCACCATACGAAAGAAGTAGTTTTTCAGCATCCAAGTTGTTCTCAAGAACTTGCACATGTCTGGACGTGAATGGAATGAGGCAAATAGGCAAGACATGTTAGTGCATATTCTGACTGAATTTGAAATGTCACGCAGACTACAGAATGCAACTGAAAGGGTATCGGAGACATATTTTAAATAGAAACTGCTTTTGTGCACACATCGTTGTGGTGAGGTACGGTGCTCTTGTGCAAATAAGTCAGGCATACCGTCTCTGTGGGCTTTATTGCAGTTCCTCTAGGCATCTCTTTTCAAAGGTTGAGCGTTTGCTGTCTCCATGGCAACCACATCGTTCTATGGCTGCGTAGGATATCCTCTGCATTTCAAAACAGTTCCCACAGTCTGTGCTTTCATAATAGAGTGCCACCTCCCCGTGGTCCTCAACTATGTATGCCGTTAGATAATCATCACATGCAACCCTCTGGTATTGAACCGTGTGCTGTTCGGGTTTATGCGTTTTCATCCTGTTGCTTATGCCTTACACGAACAGTTCCAGCATAATGTATTTGTGCGCATACCCTAACTCACTCAGACCAGAAGAGAAATGTCTCATATTCTGTTACCATTAAGGCTGTGTTAGTGTAGGACAGATCTTTTGGACGAAAAGCTTTGTGACCTAGATTTAATGATAGTGCATTGCAATTTTTTTCAACTCTTTAATGGGTGTGTGTGTGTGTGTGTGTGTGTGTGTGTGTGTGTGTGTGTGTGTGTGTGTGTGTGTGTGTGTGTGTGTGTGTGTGTGTGTGTGTGTGTGTGTGTGTGTGTGTGTGTGTGTGTGTGTGTTGAAGGATTCAGACTCCCAGCTGCACAGGTCACTGGGCAGACTGGTCACGCGAGCGAGAACACACTCTGTCTGCCTGGACACTTTTTTTGTTGTTGCTCGTGCAAAATGGACAGAGCACATGAGAGCACTTTTCCACTGCCGAAGCGCTCTCAGATACACAAACAGAAGGTCTCGGAGGGGCACGCCTGGGGAAAAGCACAGCAGAAGGCAGAAAAACACCCGGCCAAACTCTCCTAGATCTTCCTGAGCTGGAAAACGGGAGTGTGAGCGATAGCCGTAGACTGAATGTGATGCACAGCTGGCTTGAGAGGGAGGGAAAGACACAGAGAGAGAGACACACTGCATTTTAAACCGAGATGTACCTGCATACCTACGTCGCGTGTATGGGTGTGGGTGTTTACATGCAGGAGATTGTTTGAAGGAGAGACAATGTGGAAAAGGAAGCACTGGGAGGAGGTCGAGTTCTTCAGATTTCTTACCGTCTTCTGAGGCGAGAGAAGTAGATGGCAACAGAGTGTTAGTGACAGCGGCAGCAAGTTCCTTTTTGTGCTGCATGTAAACTAGTACAGAGAAACACAGAGAGAGCGAGAGTGAACAGGCACTCACTCTGGAAAGGGAACGATTGAAAGGGAGAGAGGGAGGGAGGGAGTTGTGTATCAATGAGAGCGGACGAGGGGGAGCAGCATACCCCTAATATGAAGCAGGCGCCTGGACAGCAGCCTGCACTCTCTCCATCGGGGAAGATGGAGCCCAAGTCTCTGTTCAGTCTGCATAAAGCCCTCGCTCAGCCTGTGAAGATGTGCATGTTTGATTTTCCTGTCTCCATCCTGGATGATCTGGTAAGAGAGAGACTGCAGTCGTTTCGTTCTGATTCACCTGGTGCGAGTTCATGTGCATGTGTTTTCATTTAGTTGTACTCACCCTTTGGCTGTATTCTTCTGTTTTCGGGCATGTTGGCTTAGAGCCAGTGAGGACTTTAACTGACGGTCCTCTATTCCTCTATTCTCCTCAGTTCACACTGTTCCTTCTCATTAAACGGGTTACAACTAATCGATAACGGCGTCTGGAGTTCGTCTTACGCTCAGTAGTGAGTTCTTCTTTTGGCATGCGGAACAGGATGTTGTTGCTATGCTGCCCGTGGCTATATGGCGTTTTCTTTTTTTAAATGTCAGTGGCACATTTCGGACAGAGATGTTCAAGGGAAATGTGCTACTTTTGCTAAGTAGCAGATGTTTTTATGTGTCAGCACTTCTGCATGTGTGTCTAGTTACAGAGGCTTCCTTTATTTCATATTACATGCTTCACTTCAGTGCTGCACTGCAACTGCTTCAAGTTTAATGAGTCATCTTGAAATGAATGTGAATCACTATTGGTCATGTGGCTTTTGTTTTGGATCTGTTTGAATAATTGTTAATGAAATGGGTTAATATTCATTTATTCAAAAATATGTTAAACGTGCAGTTCATTCTGCAGTGTCTTTGCATACACCTCTTGGGCATGTTTTTTAATTTCTATAATTTTTGGAGGACTGAAAGTAAAATAATGTTTGGGTGATCCAACTGTAAATTCTGAAATACTTCTGAAACTCTTGAAAACAAAACCTTATTAGGCATATTTTATTATTATTTCGTAGGAATAAAATATATTATAAAAACAAAACTGCTTTACTGCTTATTATTATATATTTTTAAAACTTTGTCTGCCAAACCTCTGTCATAGAGAGGACCCCTGTAGACCACCATGGCTGTGAGTCAAGGTCAAAAAGTCTCTTAAAATATGGGATAATTAGTCGTAATACATTAGTCATTATATTTGATCATTTTTGAATTAATAAGCCATGATGCTTGTAAAAAAATATGAAACCAACTGAAACCAACATGAATACAGAGTACATTTCTAAGAACTTTGCACATTTTATTAATGATCAAAATATTTCCAGCAGTGATGTTTGGCAACAGTGGTATCGGATCGGCTTGTATCCGTGTCTCAGCCAGTGACTGTCTGTTCTCACTGACTGGACGGGGCTTTTGATATAGTTTCTCTTTTGGCCTCAGCCGTGAGGAGAAAGCACTTTTAAATGCCAAGTTCTGAGTGTCAAAGCGCCTTAGAATTGTAATTGAGCTCCAGAGAATAAAGCAGGGTAATAAATTGAGCCACAGAATGGTGTTTCTGTGGCACTCAAGAAAGGAAAGTATGTGAGCTCTCTCTGTGAAAAAGAATCAGGGGTTTACATACTAGGCCTACATTAGGTCAGTGAATTAAGTTTTTGACCTATTTTTGAAAAGAAGGTAGGTGTCTTCAATACTTAAAGCTGTTGTCAGATTGCACTTCCATATTGAGAGCTGTTTCACACTGGCCTGTTATAACAACATTATTGTTTTAAGCAGACATGCATTGACAATGCATTTCCTCTTGAACTTCAGTATCCACCTGTGGTCTGTGTTTGTGGGTCAGGTTTTGTCTAGTCTCACACAGCCAGACCTTTGACGATCCATACTGCATCTTATTCTAGCCAAGAACTGCACATTTAAATAATGGCATGGCAGTATCCGCAAATCATTGTACAGAAAAACTAAATAAAGTATACAGACTATAAGTATATAATATTTCATATAGGCCTACATAATTGAATGAACAGTGGAAATCTAGTTGTCTTGCTATTAAACACCTAAAAACTCTGAATATCTTTCAAAAATGAAATGTCACTAAACCTGAAAAACAGTCAAATCCAGTGATTATTTTGTGTTTCATTGTTTCTTATCAATCTCGTACCTTGACTTTGTTTTAAAAAAATCATACTTTAACTATGTTTTTACTCCTGGAAGTAATCAGCCTATCAGATTACAGAACTATCAGACAGTTATAGTTAACAGAATGTGTTTTGCCCAGATTGTTGAGACCAAGCGCACCCACAAGGATATAAAACCTGATTTTACCAACACTCTATTAAAAAAAGAAATATAAGGATTATAGAAGGATAACAATGCAGGGTAATACGTGGTTTGTACACCATGTGAACATTTGCTCCTTCATTGGTTTGATCATGTTGGAACAAAAAAGTTGTCGATCAGGTTTTTAGTTTTGTTTGATTGCTTCACTTGCAGTTTCTGTTTTGTGCGGGAATTCTTTTTAAATTCCCGGAGGCTTGTGCATTACAAATCATTCATTGGTAGCCTTGAAGGTGTTAGAAGAGCTTATGAGAAAAACTGTAGATGTTGTGGATTTCAGTGAGAGAGTTGTGTTACCGTGTTCCCTGCATATTGATACAGCTGTTTGAGTCCACACGTGTCGGACAGGGCCAGTGTTTTGGGGTCAGCGAATGGGGAAAGAGAATTTTGCGCTTCGTGTCTGTCACAAGATCGAGGATCCCTTGCAGTTTATGGTACAAAGACTCATTCGGGAAGGTGATGTGCTGGAAAGACAGAATTGATCAACTTGTTCAACTGATACGCTGGTGTGGCTTTGGTTGTGTGTACGTGAATGATGATCTGTTCTGTGATTTGGAAGGTTTAGAGGAAAGAAAACAGGTAAGAAGAACTACTTATTTCTTCTCTAATAGTCTGCAAATTTATATTAACTAGTTATCAGCTGATCGTATTCTATTAATATAGTCAAAATAAATGTTTTATGATTACATTGTTTATTCATATTTAATGTCGTCTGTAGTGTAATTGGTTGACTAATGGATTACAGAAAAAGGCATTATAGAAAAATATTCAAAATCAGTTTCCGGAGCATGCAGATTTCATTGGAAGTTAGTGGGCTGCTCCTATAGAAATATGTTGAAATCGGTGCTAGAGTTTGACATGTCTTTAAGGCGGTAGTGTTTGTGTATGGGTGTGAATGGATACCAATGAGTGACAAGTTGCTTCCTGCACCTTTTAAACCGTTCTTGGCTGTGATAGTATCTTTCAGGTGCTTTCCACAGGCTGAGAAATGTGTACCTTATCCTCTTCTGGGTCTTCCTTTATTTTGACGAAAGAAAGAAAGAAAGAAAGAAAGAAAGAAAGAAAGAAAGAAAGAAAGAAAGAAAGAAAGAAAGAAAGAAAGAAAGAAAGAAAGAAAGAAAGAAAGAAAGAAAGAAAGAAAGAAAGCGTAAAATGTTCAACACATTCCAACTAATCACTCAGAATTGTATAAGATTAAATCTTTTTGGAGTTGTAAGCACCTACAAAAATATATATTGATTGCTTTCCCTTGACAAGGTTACACTGGGTTGTTGTGTATCAGATTGAAATGATGAGTATGCAAACAAGAGAAAGAAATATAGCATATACAAGATAACTTGTTTGCAGGCTCATTACATTTGTCCCCATTTGATATTGTGTACTCTCAAAGTACAAGTGTTCTTTCTCAGGTTGACGCAGGTTTGAGAGGAGACTGGGTTCAGGGTGAACATTGTTTGCTAACATTTATGTGAGAACTCTGATGGCCTTGATTCCTGATAGAAAGGAGTATGGAAAAGTTCTTCTAGATCCTATAATCACTGGTTTTTGACTGTGTGTCTGGGAAAAAGAACAAAAGTGATCAAATGAAGCTTCTCCAAAGAATTATAAACCATGCTGGTGCTGAAAGAGAACAACAAGCTGTTGTCTATCAATCTCAGCAGAGAGCAGTGCAAATAGTGGTTGTGCAATTGAGTTCCAGCTGCGGCAGAGATAGCCTTAGCCTAAGTATACATGCAGCAATCCCAAACTTTTGGTGCCATGGGTCATCTCTGTTATATACATGGGCCTAAATGTCCATGCCATTTTTCCATTTTTCTTTAACAGAGATGTTAAAGATATATAGTGAGATATATATATTGTGCATCAAATATATTATAATGATTTCTGAAGGATTGTGTGACACTGAAGACTGGAGTAATGATGCTGGAAAATGCAGCTTTGCCATCACAGGAATAAATAATAAAATATTAAAATATAAAACTGTTATTTTAAACTGTAATATTTCACAATATTACTGTTTTAACTGTATTTTTGATCCAATAAAAATCAGGCATGGTGAGCATAAGAGACTATCCCCACAAAAATAAAAAATAAAATAATTGTACCAATCTTTTGAAATCTAATGTGTCCATTGATTAATAATACGATATATTAGAATACAGTCATTTTGTGAAATATCACACTTAAACAAAACAAAAAAATATGTATGTATATATATAGGCCTATATGTAATTGACATTAATTAGTCTCTCTGGGTTCTTAATGTGAGTGAAAATCATTCAATCTATTTTATATATTTTTTTATTTTTTAATTCACAAAAAATGATTTCAGTGCTGATTTCAATATTTAAAAAGCCTCTCCACAGCTCCTAAAGCACAGAGTATGCGTTTCAAACAGCTGTCTGTCTTGTCAGATTTCACAATATCATCATAATGGTTATGAAAATTTAGTATGGGAATTTGGGAAAACACCAGGTGCACAGCTGCTTCTCTTTCTCGCAAAACACAATTCCTCTGGAGAGTTTGAGTTTCCTGCTTTGCGTCATTGTTGCAGTCATGCCCGAAGAGTAAGTTACCAGTATTTTCCAACAGAGGGCGCTATTAGTATGCATTAAAGTCAGGGTCATGGCGTTGGTAAGATCCTGGTAGATCATGCTTGGGTAAGGTTGTGTATTTTTGTGGTAACTAGGCTAGTAGCTAAACACTTATTTTAAGGTTGAAACAGGTTATTCATAATGATTTACAGATTCATATACAAATTTAGGTTATTCATATACAGATGGCTGTCTTAAAAAGTATGGATCAGGAAGAGCATTAAAAATGTGTTAATAAGCGGGCCTGGTTTATTATAGTTATTATTATTTGTCAAATTTCATTAATAGATTTACTGACAAACCAAAGCTGTACAATGTACTGAAAGTCCACATGTTATTTAAGTGTTTTTATTGTTTTGTTTAGAAACAGTGTCACAAAGCCTGGCTGGTTCACAATTCCAAAAGTTATGTGAAATGTGGCCTATTGTGTATTTCTTAAATAAAATTAGTCAAAAATGATATAGAGACAATAGAAGAGTTAAATGCACTTATTAGGGGCCAAGCACTGAAAGTGCGGAGGCACCTATTGTTTTTGTTGGCGTTCTTATTATTATTATTCTTCCGTTTCTTCTTCTTCTTCTTCCGCCATTGAAGTCTATGGCAGCCCTATGAACCGCTTGCGGGAAAGTTGATTAGGGGCCAAGCACTGAAAGTGCGGAGGCACCTATTGTTTTCGTTCCGGTTCTTATTATTATTATTAGGTGTTCAAGCACGAAGTGCTGAAAACCTATTGTAATTGTACTGATTTTTAGGTGTTCAAGCACGAAGTGCTGAAAACCTATTGTAATTGTACTGATTTTTATTATTATTATTATTATTATTATTCTCCTGTAAAACGCATCGTGCAGCCCAAACCGTAAGTGCTGGAGACTTGAAACTTTGCCATATGGTAGTACAAAAATCGAGGAGAGGTTATCAAATTATGAGCCAGATTGGCCTATAGGTGGCGCTATAGCAATCAATTGCGCGAAACTGGTCATAACTCCTAGACCGTATGTCGTAGACTCAAGTGTCTTATATCATTGGAAAGCTGACCACCTGACGTAAAAAACGTATATCTCCGATTTAATTTCCGCCATGATAGATTTTCCGCCATTTTGAATTTTGTCAAAAACCTACTTTTGCGAACTAGTCCCTGGTTTTTCGCCCGATCGGAACCAAACCAATGCAGAAATGTTCTCTGGAGTCTGATAATCAATAATTATTGAAAAAAAGTTCAATTATCGATTAACGGTCGCTAGGGGGCGTAAAATTAACGTTGTAGGCGGAGCCTATATTACTAAAACGCCTCTAACTCAAGTAGTAAATGAGATAACTTCACCAAACTTGGTACACATGTGTAGGAGGTCAATTTGAGGTCACGATAAAAAAACCGCGTCGATTGGCCACATGGTGGCGCTATAACACAGAAAAAACGTATAAACACCTGACCGTTTGTCCGATTGACTTAAAATTTGGTATGCAGTGCTTTGGCCCAAGGGGCCATCTATGTCTAGAAGGATATTGGCGTATCTAAAAAAAAAATGGCCGCCATTGGCCAATGAAGTTTAAGCACCCATTAGACATGGTTAACGGAGGCCAATCGTAACGAAACTCGATGGCCATGTTCAACTCATGGCCCTAAAGGTCTGTAAGAGTTTTGAAAGAAATCGGCCACTAGTTGGCGCTAACGAGTTTTACGGCTCTGTAATCACGTGGTGTTACAAATATCGTCAGAATATGCATATCATTTGATAGATCTCCTCATGCTGAACAACTTTGCCTCTAGAACTAATGCTGTCAATTGAATTGTTCATTAATTATACGCAATTACGTTATTAACCTACTTTTGCGAACTAGTCCCTGGTTTTTCGCCCGATCGGAACCAGACCAGTCTAGAACAATTCTCTGGACTCTCTAGATCAATAATTATTAAAAAAAGTTGAACTTTTGCATTTGGATGGCTATAAGAGGGTAATTTAAGAAAAGGGGCGTGTCAAAATACACTCAAAAGCCTATAAATCCTAAATAAAAAGTCAAAACTTCACAAAAATTGGTGAGCATATGTGCAATAACATCATTAACAAGCATGCACAATTTTATGGAGATCGGACCATAGGTGGCGCTATAACAGTTAAAAAGCTTTTAAACCATATATTTCCTATGGTAAATTGCCTGTATTGTCTGTAAATGGTGTTTTTCCATCTATGATGTCAGTGGTTAAATGCTTGCTAAATAAATCTTAATGTCTTTTAACGTTAATGTGTTTAAAGGCCCTAAAGGCGTTAAAAGCTTGAACACCGACAAATGCTGCTTGCAGCTTTAATTATTATTATTATTATTATTATTCTGCCGTAAAACGCATCGTGCAGCCCAAACCGTAAGAGCTAGAGCTTTGAAACTTTGCCATATGGTAGTACAAAAATCGAGGAGAGGTTATCAAATTATGACCCCAATTGGCCCATAGGTGGCGCTATAGCGATCAATTGCGCGAAACTGGTCATAACTCCTAGACCGTATGTTGTAGACTCAAGTGTCTTATATCATTGGAAAGCTGACCACCTGACGTAAAAAACGTATATCTCCGATTTAATTTCCGCCATGATAGATTTTCCGCCATTTTGAATTTTGTCAAAAACCTACTTTTGCAAACTAGTCCCTGGTTTTTCGCCTGATCGGAACCAAACTAATGCAGAAATGTTCTCTGGAGTCTGATAATCAATAATTATTGAAAAAAAGTTCAATTATCGATTAACGGTCGCTAGGGGGCGTAAAATTAACGTTGTAGGCGGAGCCTATATTACTAAAACGCCTATAACTCAAGTAGTAAATGAGATAACTTCACCAAACTTGGTACACATGTGTAGGAGGTCAATTTGAGGTCACGATAAAAAAACCGCGTCGATTGGCCACATGGTGGCGCTATAACACAGAAAAAACGTATAAACACCTGACCGTTTGTCCGATTGACTTAAAATTTGGTATGCAGTGTCTTGGCCCAAGGGGCCATCTATGTCTAGAAGGATATTGGCGTATCTAAAAAAAAAATGGCCGCCATTGGCCAATGAAGTTTAAGCACCCATTAGACATGGTTAACGGAGGCCAATCGTAACGAAACTCGATGGCCATGTTCAACTCATGGCCCTAAAGGTCTGTAAGAGTTTTGAAAGAAATCGGCCACTAGTTGGCGCTAACGAGTTTTACGGCTCTGTAATCACGTGGTGTTACAAATATCGTCAAAATATACATATCATTTGATAGATCTCCTCATGCTGAACAACTTTGCCTCTAGAACTAATGCTGTCAATTGAATTGTTCATTAATTATACGCAATTACGTTAAAAACCTACTTTTGCGAACTAGTCCCTGGTTTTTCGCCCGATCGGAACCAGACCAGTCTAGAACAATTCTCTGGACTCTCTAGATCAATAATTATTAAAAAAAGTTGAACTTTTGCATTTGGATGGCTATAAGAGGGTAATTTAAGAAAAGGGGAGTGTCAAAATACACTCAAAAGCCTATAAATCCTAAATAAAAACTCAAAACTTCACAAAAATTGGTGAGCATATGTGCAATAACATCATTAACAAGCATGCAAAATTTTATGGAGATCGGACCATAGGTGGCGCTATAACAGTTAAAAAGCTTTTAAACCATATATTTCCTATGGTAAATTGCCTGTATTGGCTGTAAATGGTGTTTTTCCATCTATGATGTCAGTGATTAAATGCTTGCTAAATAAATCTTAATGTCTTTTAACGTTAATGTGCTTAAAGGCCTTAAAGGCCTTAAAAGCTTGAACACCGACAAATGCTGCTTGCAGCTTTAATTATTATTATTATTATTCTGCTTCTTCCGACTGGGCGTCTATGGCAGCCCATAGAAGCGTATGCGGGAAAGTTGTTCCGGTTTGACATTCTGATAGAGGACATTCCCAACAGTAATTGCACCAATTTTGGTGTCTCTAACTCATTCCCTCTAGCGCCACCACCTGTCCAAAGTTTCACTTATATTATGCTAATAACTTTTAAACCGTAAGGCCTATCAACAAAATTCTTTTTTCCTCTGATTCCTGAGCTCACGACGATTCGACTGGACCCTATGACGTCATTTTCCGTCATAAAAATATGGCCGCCATTTTGAATTGTCCAAAAAACCTTCTTTTGCGAACTCGTCCTAGACGGTTTGTCCGATTTGCACCAAAATTGCACCAGATCATCTTCAGGCTGTGGGGACAAAAAGTTATGGAATTCAAGTTGATTCGTCAAACCGTTTTCGATAAACGCGCAAACAAATTTTACGTAGCGCTTGCGAAAACAGACATAAGGCTGTATCTCCGCATCGCTTAATCGTATTCAAACCAAACTTCCTACATGTCATCACAAGCATGACCTGAGGCTACATGCTGCGTTTCGGCGCAGCGCCACCTACTGGTCTGGAGATATGAAAAAAGGCTATTTTTGCTTATAACTTCTGAACGGTTTGTCCAAAAATCACAAAAGTGGTCTCGATAGATTCAGGGCGTCATGTTGAGTTGACTGATATCCAATTTTTCCATATCGGCCATTTTGGCTGTCGGCCATTTTGAATTATGTGCTAAAATGCTGTATTTTATGAACGCATGAACGTATCGTTACGAAACTCAGTATGGGTCATCAGTACAAAGCCCTAAAGGTACTCAAAAGATTATGAGACAGCGCCACCTTTTGGTCAAAAGTTATAATGAAATTTCCAAAAATGCTAATAACTTTTGAATAAATTTGCCTATAGTAATGACACTGATCTCAATAGATTCCTTGGGTCATGCTGAAAACATAGATACCAATTTTGCCATAGTCAGCCAAACTTCCTGTCCGCCATCTTTATTTTCTTTTAAAACCTACTTTTTCGAACTCCTCCTAGACCGAACGTCCGATTTTCACCAAAATCGGATCGTGTCATCTCCAGACTGTGCCGAGTAAAAGTTATGGATTTCGTGTCGATAGACAAAACCGTTTTCGTATACCGCAGTGGCAAAGTTGAGGCATGATGCCAAAATGACTATTCAGGCTTTATATCTGCAATGCCTTGACATATTGACACCAAACTTTGTATGTGTCATTGTCACTTCACTCTGACCACATCACATCAGTTTCGTAACTGCGCCACCTATTGGTCGAAAGTGATAATCATATTTTTAGTTATTGTATGTGATTTTTCAACCATTTTGCCAAAATTCATCTTCAAATGTCTTTAATTGCTCCTTGCTGCAGTGGGTCTCACACTCCCAGCCACTTTGGCATGTCTTGTCGTCTTGCTTGCGCTTGGCCCCGGTGATTGCTGCTTGCAGCTATATTTTTATTTGACATTCTGATAGAGGACAGTCCCAACATTAAATACACCAATTTTGGTGTCTCCAACTCATTCCCTCTAGCGCCACCAACAGTCCAAAGTTTCACTCATGTCTATGCTGATAACTTTTGAACCGTAAGGGCTAGAATCAAAATTCTTTTTTCCTCTGATTCCTGAGCTCACGACGATTCGATTGCACCCTATGACGTCATTTTCCGTCATAATAGTTTTCCCGCCATTTTGAATTTTCCAAAAAACCTACTTTTTCGAACTCCTCCTAGGCCGTTGCTCCGAATTTCACGAAAATTGAACCAGATCAACTCCCGACCATGACGACAAAAAGTTATGGAATTCAAGTTGATTCGAATTACGGTTCTCGAATACCGCGCAAATAAATTTTACGTAGCGCTTGCAAAAACAGACGTAAGGCCGTATCTCCACAACGCTTTATCGGATTCAGACCAAATTTGGTACATGTCATCACAAGCATGACCTGAGGCTACATGCTGCGTTTCGGCGCAGCGCCACCTACTGGTCCGGAGATATGAAGAATTTATATTTTTGCTTATAACTTCTGAACGGTTTGTCCAAAAATCACAAAAGTGGTCTCGTTAGATTCAGGGCATCGTGCTGAGTCGACTGATATCCAATTTTCCCATATCGGCCATTTTGGCTGTCGGCCATTTTGAATTATGTGGTAAAATGCTGTATTTTATGAACGCATGAACGTATCGTTACGAAACTCAGTATGGGTCATCAGTACAACGCCCTAAAAGTACTCAAAAATTTATGAGACAGCGCCACCTTTTGGTCAAAAGTTATAATGAAATTTCCAAAAATGCTAATAACTTTTGAATAAATTTGCCTATAGTAATGACACTGATCTCAATAGATTCCTTGGGTTATGCTGAAAACATAGATACCAATTTTGTCATAGTCAATCAAAGTTCCTGTCCGCCATCTTTATTTTCTTTTAAAACCTACTTTTTCGAACTCCTCCTAGACCGAACGTCCGATTTTCACCAAAATCGGATCGTGTCATCTCCAGACTGTGCCGAGTAAAAGTTATGGATTTCGTGTCGATAGACAAAACCGTTTTTGTATACCGCAGTGGCAAAGTTGAGGCATGATGCCAAAATGACTATTCAGGCTTTATATCTGCAATGCCTTGACATATTGACACCAAACTTTGTATGTGTCATTGTCACTTCACTCTGACCACATCACATCAGTTTCGTAACTGCGCCACCTATTGGTCGAAAGTGATAATCATATTTTTAGTTATTGTATGTGATTTTTCAACCATTTTGCCAAAATTCATCTTCAAATGTCTTTAATTGCTCCTTGCTGCAGTGGGTCTCACACTCCCAGCCACTTTGGCATGTCTTGTCGTCTTGCTTGCGCTTGGCCCCGGTGATTGCTGCTTGCAGCTATATTTATAATTATTATTGTTGTTGTTTTTATTCAATTTGATATACGTGGGCAGATCCTCTTATTTATAGGCTACACAAATGCCCATTTAAACCTAAGCTTGATAATTAATCATATGATAGTTTAATTGATGCCACATAATTATTACAGTTGCACCCGTCTATTTATGGCATGTTGAGTAATAATCAAGCGATTAGAAGTGATATTTTTATCAACAGAGTTTCCCGGAACCAGGCATCACGATTAGTCATAGAAAGGGCGGGGCCGCACGCGCGCTCCGCTCCGCTCGGCAAGGGGCGGGGCCTAGCGGCTCAGGCAGGGTATTCCCTTCTGTACTTCACCCGAAGTCCCGAACCCATACAGACAAGCACTAGTCGTTGCTAAAGCAGAAGTCTGAATGGCAGAATATGAAGTTTGTTATAAAATAATAGATCGTAAACAGTGACAGTCTTTCGGTTATGGTCTACATTATGGTGATGCAGTCGGACGCTCTGGGTGTCAAACCGACGTCCCAGGATGAGCTGTTTGAGTCCAGCACATGGAGAATTAAAAACATTTGGGATGGGGTGAAGCTGGAGATCGCTGCCGGAGATGGATGTCCGGTGGTCTTAAATAGTTTTACGCATTTGGACCCTGATCTGCCTATGCTGGAGGTAATACAACGATTTAAACGTCATTGCTCAAATCACATTCTTTAATTTAGGTTATAAATCCTATAAATATATATATTAAAAAAACTGAGCTAGTTATAGCCTTGTAAATGTTATTTCATTTAGCTTTGTTAATGTTAACATCGTGTCTGTATTCTTGCTTTTAAATGAATGACATGTTAGGTTTTTTTCACGTTTCTTCCCATGTTTTCTTTGCATTTTTTGCATAGTGTTGATGTATATGTTGCTGAGCTGTCATGAGTGTTTTGTTCTACTTTTCTATTGTTTCTTTCTTTTATAGAAAACTTTGAGCTAGAAGAGATTAGAGTAAACGTTTTAAAATACTTTTGCTCTCTTTCAAATACTTTTTGCTCAGTTGAAAATTGTTTTGGGTCTATTATCTATTTATCTTTGTCTTGTATGAATTAGTCTTATGCCATCTGCAAAGGCGGCACATATATAGCAATATATATTCCACAAAAAGACAGAATAAATGCATTTACACAAATCTTTTGTGCTTGAAGGCCCACATGAAGTAAACCAAAACTGAGTCTCCACCATAATCTTGGCAAGAGTACGCCGTTCCCCCTTTTCTCCAACTTTCCCTTCTCTGCTTCTCTTCAAAAAGAGCCATGGAAATAAAACAGTCAGATGAGATTTACGTCCCCTTTAGGCGTTAAATAAAAACACAGGCTCCCCTCAGGATGATTTAGCTAAGGACATGGAAAGAAAGGTTAATACAATCAGATGTTATTGATACGATGTTATTTTGAGAGTTTAACAGGGGCTGTTTGTTATGATGAGATTGCCCACAATAGTGCAGATATGTCAGCTGAGAATAAATGATTATATTTGAGAACCTCTTATATAATACGTGACAGCGCATTAACTTGCCAGATGTGATGAAAGACTTTCATAATTGATTTTCTATTCGTGTCTTCTTAAACTCTCCAGTGCAAAATGTTAGGTTATTTTTGAAGACAAGTCAATTATTTTATCACCATGGCAGTCACGCATTTTACGGTTGCTATTCTGTTATGCTAGACATGAGATATCTCTCTATGGTGTGTGAACAGCATGTCCCCTTTTTATCTTGTCTTTTAATACAACAGCACATTGTTGTGACTTAAACGGCAGTTCACACCAAAACTTGTTTACGATGTTGCAGCTTAACTAGTAATGCACAAAAAGAAGGTTCCAGTGTGTCACCAGCTGCTAACCTTCACTGGACTAAATCTAATCGGCTCTCTTTACACAATTAGTGATGGTTAAATCTCCCATTCCACCCTGCGCAGCACTAGAACCTTTCTCCTTTCTCCTTTGAAGAAATCATATTTTCTTATTCATCCATTTTAATGTGAAAATAGTTGGCATGTATAGCTCCAAACCTCCAAAAAGTTGGCCCTTTGGTAACCATGAGTGATGGATGGAGTTGCAATGGTCGAATAATGTTTCCATACATCCCTCTCTCTTATCTTGTGCTCTCTCTCATCCTCTTTCTTTTATGGGATGGCTTGTAAAAAAGGAGGCACTTATCTCTGCTTTTAAAGTAATTCAAGTCTGCATATGGCCTGGCAAGGGCTCAGAATTGGTTACATCATCCCTGAAGATCTAAACCAAAACAGCAGGATGTAAAAGTAGACGTACCCTTGTATAATGGATCATTGGCTCAGTACATAGATCAGCTAATCTCTTAACGTAACAGCTGCCACAAAGGAAGCTGTGTAAGATCTTGTGTAAGAGCACTTTAATACTTTGTTATTGTCATAAACGGACGACTACATACACTACCTGTCAAAGTTTGGGATCAGTATGATATTTATGCTCACCAAAGCTGTATTTAACAAAAATGACAGTAAAACTGAGATATTATTACAATTTAAATAATTATTTTCTATTGTAATATAATATAAAATGTAATTTATTCCTGTGATGGCAAAGCTGAATTTTCAGCATCATTGATCCAGTCTTCAGTGTCACATGATCCTTCAGAAATCATTCTAATATGCTGATTTGCTGCTCAAGAAACATTTCTTATTATTATCAATGTTGCAAATAGTTGTGCTGCTTAATATTTTTGTGAAAACCTTTACACTTTTTTAGGAGTCTTTGATGAATATAAACTTAAAGAACAGCATTTATTTGGAATATAAATCTTTTGTAATATTCTAAATGTATTTAATCTCACTTTTGACCAATTTAATGCACCTTTGCTGAATATAAGTATTAATCAAAACAAAACAAAATCTTACTGAGCCCAAACTCGGGCACTGGGAACGCTCGGTTATCGCTATACTACTTTTTGTCATTGTTCTGTGTTTGTCAAAATTGTTTACGAATTCTCCATTCTTCTTAAAGAGGCCTTTGTGTGATAGATTGAACTCAGAACGTCATAATGGGGACAGCGGAGCTCAGCTTTGATTAAGGAGGAGAACAGACAGGGGTCACATTGACACATACAGAGACGCTTTTGTCATGAAAGAACTCTAGAATGGAAATAAAGGGTTGAGAGGGAGGAACAGTGGATGTGAGAGGCAGGAAAGTGGAAAGTGGCAGAGTGAAGAGGCAATGATGCGTAGGTGAGCGTTGATGTATTTAAACAATTGTCTAAGGTGTAATATACAAATACTTAATACACCACTGTTATATCAAGTGTGTTAGGTTACATGTAGAAAAGCAGCTCAACTAGTGGTGCTATCAAGGTCATGTGTTCAGTTCACACACTGATAAAAATGCACTGTAAAAACACTTTGAATAAATGGTCCGCCAAATGAATATTTCCAAGTGTAAAAGTGACTGAACAAAATAGAATGGAATAGAATAGAGTTTTTAAACGAATCGTTCACCAAAAATGTCAAATATTTACAAAACTAAATTGTGACTTTATGGAAGATGATATGAAGTGAATTTACATTTATCCAAAGCGATTTACAACAGGACTAAACCAAGCGAGTCATCGTGAAGAGGCAAAAACAACGCAAGAAGTGCTCAAAATACAAAGTTCAGGCATTGCTCAGCGTAGAATAAGAAAAAATTATTTATGTTAAGTGTTCACAGAAGAGATGAGTTTTCAGTTGTCTTTTGAATGTAGTTAGGGATTCTGCATTCGGGATGAGGGTGGGGAGATCATTCCACCAGCATGGAACCGTGAATGAGAATGTTCTGGAGAGTGATTTTGTGGCTCTCTGTGTTGGTACCATGATTATAGGCTTCTGGTAGGGATGTAGACTCATAGGAGCGAGTGAAAGTAGGAGGTAGCTGTCGATCTGTGCAAACTTGATGCGAGTGGTAGCCAGTGCAGAGAGATGAACGAAGGAGTCACGTGGGCCCTTTTGGGCTCGTTGAAGACAAGACGGGCTGCAGCATTCTGGATAATTTGTAGAGGTTTAGTTGCACATGATGGAAGTCCAGCCAGAAGAGCATTGCAGTAATCAAGCCTAGATATGACCAGGGCCTGGATGAGAAGATTGTATTTGTCTTGTATTTGTCAGAATTTTTTGAACAATATCCTGTCTGTTCAACTCTAATATACAACAACAACAAAAAGCACAATTGATGTAGGCTATCCATCCTAATGCACCATATTCTAAGTCTTATTAAGCCACCCAACCTCAATGAATTTTGGTCATGAGACACGTGGGAACAATTTTTTATGACCATACATTGATTGTGGTTTTTCATGTAGAATGTAGACAAATACAATTCTTTAATATGCAGAAATGATCAGCTTTTAGAATAACACCATGCATACATTCCTTATATCTACATCTGCGCTATTCTGGAGCCGGACGGCAACCACACTCAGCAGTTCTGGGCTGCACTCGGGCGTAATTCTTTCTCCAGGGCTTATAGTGGAGAATTCCTTCCTTGGTTCTGCTAATCTCATTCCAAAATGCTTGAGCAGATTTCATGAAAACCTTGGCACAACCAAAAACAAAGGCAAAATAGCGACAGCAACATCCAGTTATTATTAACAACATTCAAACCAGAAAAATACTGATAAAGTCATTTATCAATTTGAAAATATTCACAGTATGCAAACAATACAGAAAAGCTCATCGGAGGTTAATGATTGCAGCTCAGTGATGTTTTACCCAATGTTTTGGAGAAAGTCGATGCTCAGTAAAATGATGTGAAATACTGTTACAATCTAAAATAACAATTTTCAAGTTTCATATCATGGTGGCAAAGCTACATTTTACTCCAATTACTCCAATTTTGCACAATTCATCCAGTCTTCAGTGTCACATGATCCTTCAGAAATCATTCTAATATGCTGATTTGCTGCTTGAGAAACATTCCTTATTATTGTCAGTGTTGAAAACAGTTGTGCTGCTATTTGGGGAAGAGTGGAGCTTCTTTCATTTTGTTAGGCTTCTTGCCATTTCAAATTAATAGAAAGTGCAGTTTTTAATGCCGACTGTCATGTAATTTTGTGTCACTCTCATACTTTGAACACTAAGCCTGGTTAGAAGTCCAAAGAAGTCAGTGGATGATAGAAAAAAAGAAGAGTCTGGAAACTTCCAAATTGAGGTGGATAAGAAGAGAAATCACCTTTTAACCTTCCTCTGCCTTTTTTCCACTGTAGATGTTTGCAGCAGTGAATCTGGCCATCACTCCGAGCTGAGGTTTAATGTGCTGTAACCGAGTGTGCTGAAAAACCTACTGGGCAATGCCAAAATACACACTCTGCAGCTTCGCTCGACATATCCCATCTCCCTCTAGGTTAATAATCGTACAGGACCGTGAATCTTGAGAGAACATATGAAACGTAACCCAAATCCATAACTCTCATTACACAAATAAGCATTGTTTTGCTTCTGGCCATTAATAACAGAAAAGAGATTTGGTCCCAGCTTACAGTGGCTTAAGCAGTGTTCTGTTTAGGGCATTTATAAATATCATATTACAAGATCAAATCATTCTCAGAGACAATATTTTTCACAGCTATGCGTCATGCGTAGCCAAGGCAATAAAAGCAAACATGCTTAGGTATTCAGACAATGTTATGACACCTTATGAAGAATACGAATGAATGTTAGCCTTTTGAAGCTAGGCTTATTAATGATCAACAGGAGGACACCTGACGCTGAGCACAAGCAAATTGATCACTGCTGCTTCAAATTCCTTTCATCTGAACTCATTCGTTTGCTTTCTCACGTTGTTTTTACAGCTGCGTATAGAATGTGGTCTTGCATTTCAAATGCACTATTTTTCAGCTGTAAACACATCAGATATCAGACGGCCTTTGTCCATTGCGACAGGTCTCTGTGTTTTTCAGCATTTCACGCCATGAGTTGCACGTTCACACAAAAACAGCCAGTTTGGGATTTAAAAAAATATGCGCTTTTAAAACTAATTTTAATTTGACAGAGTGTATTAAAATGACTTGTGTGAATAATCAGTCTATGTCATGTCAAATCAATCAGGGATTGTTGATATTTACGTCTATTTTTAACATCTTGTTTTTCTTGATTTGTTTTAGAATGTTATTGTTAATATATGTTAAAGAGGATACGTAATTGGGCTTGTCCTCTAACATATTTTAACTCCTCCCTGATTTTGACAGCAGGAATTCTGCATTGTTTTCATGTGTTCCAAGAATTGTTTGTGAAGGATGCATCTGTCAAGGAAGCTGTTACGCAGTAACTTTTCAGCACTTTTTGTCTTTTCACAGGAAACCCTGTGGCTTTAGTGGATCAGAGGCAGTCGAGGGATTCACAGCAGAGTTAGAAAATTGTTTAATGCATTCTGTCATAGTCTTTGTGTGACTTTGATCACCTTATACCATAACATAACAAAGAGCAAGCCTGTGATTAGTGCAAAACAATATTCTTTTACCATACAAACATTTCCCTAGCGGCCTGTAGTTTTGAGGTGGATTTTCCCTTAGAAAGTACAGCTGAATGTAGGTGCTGTTTCTGTTTTGAAATGTCAGATATCAAAGAGGGTCCCTTTTAGTGCTCTTCTGTCAGGCCTTTTTTGTTCAGGTCTCTGTGGTTGATTCTACTGCCCACTAATGTCAACAGAGTAAGGGGCTTCCCATGTGTGTGTAGATTCACTTTTTGTTTTGCTTTCTTGTTTTGGTGAAGTGGTCTACATCCCCTTTTTTATTTATTTATTTTATTTACGCACATCAAGTTAATATTTATATAGCCTTATAAGATTGCATAGTAATGTTATAATATAATATAATGGCCACCCTGGCTGGATCAAATATAATATAATATAATATAATATAATATAAGATCTCCATCACCATCATTGTGATCATCAGATGGAAATTGTCTTGCATACAGACATCAAATGTGTGTTTTACATTTTTGTGCAACATTTCAACATTGCTTGAAAGCGAAAGAGACTTTGTTCCTTTTTTTTTTGCCCATTGATGCACTTCCAAAATAACACAGCAACCATATTTGAAAGAAACTGTTATGTGGCGTGCGTGTGCGTTTGTGTGTTTGTTACCATAGCTACGTCTGAGCAGAGAGCTCAGGTTTGGTTATCTGTTTAGCCAATCTCCTGCAGAGAAAGCTGTTCAAATGACCATGCACTGACTCACACCCACACTTACACAGGATACATCCCACACCATTGGCTCTTTGCCTTAGGCAAAGCTCAAGGTTCCCTGGGAGTTCCCTCTTTTCTTACTTTCCATAATGACGTCAGTTACAGTACTTGAGTTTGTCCCCTTTCTCCAGGCTTTCTCAATGTAGCACTGTGTATACTTATGGAATTAAACCATTCAGTAATATTCTTAGACATGTTTTTATAATAATTTATGACAAACTTATGTTGGTTGAAGATAGAATTTAGACCTATTGTTGCTGAATAAATCAATCTCCGGTGGCACATATTCTTGCAATGAGACTAGAGACCAACGTTTGCATCATGCTACATCCATGCCAATAGGTGTCAGTATACAGTCTGAGATCTCTGTCTTATCGGCCAGAGAAACTTAACTACTTAGTGCACACATTGAAGATGTGGAGTTAAAGGGCTGGGTAAGCCTTGTGACAGTGGCTGATAAAGAGCCACACTCTTGGTCTTGTGCACTTGGTGTTAAGACGGTGTGTGGATTATTTAGTAATTAAATGAGCAGTAATCCTAGACTCACCCTTAAAGCTCTTGCTGTGCTATATATATAATAACTGAGTGACCTTGCAAATTCACAAAACAATGCAGTGAGAAGAATAGCACTTATTTGATAATAATCAGTTATCTTTTCTCTTATATATTAGACTCTCTGTTTACCTCTGTAATGACTTATTACATTATTCATTTCTCTGGAATACTGATTGGTTAATCACATTCTGCAGTCAAATATTTTTGCAAAATAACCGAAAAAAATGATATTTGACATTTTCTCTGTTTTTTCTTCTTCTGATCACATAATAAAATAATTTCAACTCAAATCATTATTTCAATATATATATATATTATATATCAAAATCATCAATCATTATTTTGATACATTTATTTTGTAAGTAGCTGTGTAAGTTAATGTACAAAAAGCTGTCCATTATATATATAAAAAACTGACCCTGTCTGGATGATACAAGGTTTTGTGATTTGTGATATTATTCATTAAATAGGCCTATATATAACTTATGTACACCAGTGTTCAAAAGTTTGGGGTAAGATTTTTTTCAGCAAGGGTGCATTAAATTGATCAAAAGTGACAGTAAAGACATTTATAATGTTACAAAAGATTTATATTTAAAATAAAGTTCTTCTGAACTTTCTATTCATCAAAGAATCATGAAAAAAATTCCACAAAAATATTAAGCAGCACAACTGTTTTCAACATTGACGATAATAAGAAATTTGTATTGAGCACCAAATTAGCATATTAGTATGATTTCTGAAGGATCATGTGACACTGAAGACTAGCGTAATGGCTGCTGAAAATTCAGCTTTGCCATCACAAGCATAAAGTACATTTTAAAATATATTCAAATAGAGGATATGTATATAAAATATAAGAATGTCTGATAAGGATACAAGGACCAGAATATTCAGCCCTTCTTCCTTCTTTATCTGTAGAGCTCAGTTCAGGAGATCGGAGAGGAGGTCGAGGACGGAGCCATCTATACCATCACGCTCCGAAAGGTGCAACTCCACCAGACGGCCAGTAAGGGTCAGCGATGGCTGGGCGTGGAGACAGACTCCGCCCTCAGTTTGTACGAGACCTGCAAGGGTCGGACCATAAAGGCTGGCACACTGGAGAAACTGGTGGAGTACATGGTTTTGGCCTTCAAAGGGAAGGACTATACATATGTCACTATTTTCCTCTGCACATACAGAGCTTTCGCCACCACCAAACAAGTGCTGGACCTGCTGCTTAACAGGTAAATGTGTCATCAATCAGTGATTTTGGAAACATTAAATCATACACTTCAATATTACCTAAAATGCATTGTTATCTATCTTAGGTATGCCAAACTGCATGACCAGCCAGTCTCAGGCAAGCCAAAACTCTCCTCAGAGGACCACACAGAACTTAAAAAGTAAGTCTTTATGTCGTTCAACTGAAACCATTTTTAGCATATCTGGTATCAGTCGATATTTATCTGTCATATTACATGAAAATCGGCTTATCTGTATTTGAACATGGGTGCAACTTTAATTTGATGTGCTCGACAGTACTGTCTCATCTATCCTGGGTGCATGGTTGGATCAGTATTCTGAGGATTTCTGGAGCCCTCCTGACCACGGATGCCTGCAGAGCCTCATATCCTACTTGAAACTCAACTTCTCTGGATCGGACCTGGAGAGACGAGCCCATAACCTGCTGGAACACTTCCAGCAACGGCAACAGTCAGAGGTTGAGCTCGAAGGTACAATTTCACTAAACGATTGAATCTCTGAACAACTGAAAAATGGTCTTTCAAACTGACTGTGACAACTTCTCTTATTCTTTTTTAGGTGATATGTGCACCTGCCCCTTTGCCACACCAGAGGAGAGCAGCTTGGAGGATGAATTCTCCCCCTCACACTTCATGTCCTTCAGTCCTGTCCTAGTCGCTGAGCAGTTAACGGTCATGGATGCGGTAAGACATCAAGATTTTGTGAATCTGTCTTAATGGCAAAAGTCTAAGTAGGGAGCTGGTAGGGACAAGGTTAGAGGTTAAGTTGGTTGCAAAGGAGTAGGGAAACTGAAGAAAGAATAAGGACTGTACTGCACCACAACCTTTGAACAAAGTTCATTACTTTTCTAAGTCATTAAATACTTTTCTATTTAAATACATTTCTAAAGTGTAAATAAAGTTGTCCTGCTAAACATTTTCATATAGTACAAATCGAATTAAGCTGGTGAATGCGACTGAACTCGTATGTTTTTCACAGGAGCTGTTTAAGAGGGTTGTTCCCTACCATTGTTTGGGTGGCATATGGTCCCAGCGGGACAAGAAGGGCAAAGAGCACCTGGCACCCACCATCCGTGCCACTGTTGCTCAGTTCAACAGCGTGACCAACTGTGTGATTGCCACCTGCTTGGATAACAGGTCTCTCAGACCCTTTCAAAGAGCGAAGAGCATTGAACACTGGATTGAAGTGGCCAGGGTGAGACACTCACAAATTATGATTATGGAGAGAGGACGATTATCGATTAATAAAGACTTATTTTCGCCGGTTTCCTTGTACAGTTATGATTACCGTATATATATAATGCTATGACCTCAAAACACTTTTATAGTGCATGATTTGTTAACCAATACACTTTGACATCTTGATCACATAACCAGCTTCATATTAATGGGTTTTCTGATAAACTTGGTTCATGAACATCTGTTTGTTTGTCTTCAGAAATGTCGTATCCTGAAGAGCTTCTCCTCTCTAAAAGCCATCTTGTCCGCCCTGCAGAGTAATGCCATCCATAGGCTGAGGAGGACCTGGGAGGATGTGTCTCGGTAAGAGTCTGACTGGTTTTCTGTCAGCAAAGATTAGCAAGAGTAAACGCTAAAACTTTAGCATTAGCATTAGCCACTGGTTAATAGTAGCATTCCTTGCTTCTTGTGTGTTCAGTCATACAGACCTCCAGTTAAATCTGAAGCAGCTAAAACCGCTTTGTGAAAGACTTGTTTTATAGTGGGGCATTTGGAGACAGAGGAGCAGAGGAGATTTAATGCTAGTTATTTACAGTGTTTGGATTTCACATAGAAGTAATACTGTAGATTATGACTCAAGCTGTTTTCTTCTGCTTACAGGGAAAGCTATCGTACTTTCCAAGAGCTGTCTGAAATCTTCTCAGATGACAATAATTACTCCCTCAGCAGAGAGCTTCTCATTAAGGTGAGTAAAAAGGTTCTTGCTTTGCACATGTACTTTCTGCGGTCATAATGCTATAATTCCCACAAATGCATCTTAATTTACATTAGCACACCCAGATATGCATAAATTAAGTCTTTACAATTAAGTCCTATTAGTTAACATTAGCTAATGCATTAACTAACAATGAGCGATACATTTTTACAGTATTTATTCATCTGTTTTCACTATTTGTATTCACTATTTATTGTTCATGTTTGTTCAGTTCATGAATATGAACAGAAACAACATTTGATTTTAATAATTTACTTAATTTAATTAACATTAACTAAGATTGATAAATTCTTTAGAATAATTTTTCATTGTTAAAAAATGTGCCCAAAATAATAAGCCTAATTAGGGATAGTATAGATCCATTTCCAAAAGAACAAGCATAAAATAACATTTGAAAAGTTTTTTTTTTAAGTTGTAATTACAGTATAAAGTACATTTACAGTTTGTGAATTAGAAAATTATTTCTTTCAGTTTTAATTTGTTTTACAAAATCATTAGTTTGTTATAATATAATACTGTTTTGATCCGTTTTCTATTTGCAATGGTTACTATTTACTATTTTTCATAATGTGATATTTGATATTTGGTGACACGCAAACATCATAATAATAATAATTATTAATAATAATGATAGTATTTGGAACTCAACCCACAATATTTTATTTTATTTTATGGAAAATAACTATTCAAATTTCAAAGATATTTTGACCCGGTTTCCCTTTCAGAAATCTAGTCACCTTACGTTAGCAGTCAATTGTTCAAACACCAAGCATTTTTCAAATTTCTAAAAGTGCACTATAAGCCACCAACGTTTGCTGTATCTGTTGCTGGGGGAAGACAGGATGTGGTTACATCCGACTGTCAACTTACCAGCCCTTTCAGCGCCTGTAAAGCTATGTTTCTATAGCAGCCACAGGGTAAACAGAAAAGACATATTCAATTGCACAATATATGCAGCCTGCTGGCTCATCGCTCAGCTCTTCTGCACTTTTCACTAGTGGGCATGCTTCATGCATTTGATAGACACCTTGAAAAGAATCCATTAGTGTTAAAAGCATTATGACACATTATGAAAAGAGAGAATTTTGAACAGTCCTCAGAAAGAAAATGTATAATCATGTATTGTCCTGAAGAAAATGTATCAGACACCAAATCATCGTATTAGAATGATTTCTGAATGATCATGTGACTCCGAAGACTGGTGTAATGATGCTTTACCATCACAGGACTAAATACATTTTTAAAAAACATTAAAATAGAAAACAATTTATTTCACAATATTGCAGTTTTTATATCTAAATTTACATTTTTTTATCAAACAAATACAACTTGGCTGAGCATAGGCGACTTTTTTTTTCAAAAACATAAAAATGTGTCTCTGAAAATAAGTTTTATCTAACACAATTGTACTTCTCAAGTTAATGTATCTTGTTTTAAGGATGTTTTATTTAACTTAACAGAACAGATGAATACTGTTCAAATTCATCACAACCTTGTTGTGGCAACCTGACGTTCCATGACACACAAACGTGACTCAGAAAGTGTGGGGATTAAAAATAGTTTGAGTTGTGTTGATGTTATCTAGATATCTCCCCCGCAGAAGTAACTTTCGGAACTTGCCTTGAAAATAGCTGACCTCAATAGAAAGAAACCAAGCACGATGAAAGCTTTCCTTTCCGTACATTCAACAATATCCTTGGTATGTGTGGTGGGGCCGAGAAACTAGCAGCTGCTGTTCATTATGAGGGAATTCCTGGGATGAGGTCATAGGCCTTATGTATGGCCAGATAAACGGCCCTCCTTAATACCAAAGGGCTTCCCCAGGGTGTTGGCTGGCACTATCTCTAAACACCATACAGTTAAACTCCCCGTCCATTCTACGTCATGGTATATCATAGCAGTGCAGTCTTAAGATTCCACTTTGACATCCTTATCTGCCTTCAGGTTATACTGCTTGCTAATATTGCGTCAATGCAAATGCTTTCCCTTTTGAAACTCAAAATGATGATGTGAAACTAATATTTTCCAGGAGGGCACCTCCAAATCTGCCATCATCGAGATTAACCACAAAGGAACGCAGAGAAGACACCAGCAGCAAAGAGACATGGTATGTACAGGTATAAATGTCACATGTTGACAGTTGAAATTTATATTTATTAAGCTACAGCGCCCTCTTATGGTTAAAACGGGTCAGATATTCAGTTTGGGGAGATCAATGTTTATTCATTTATTTAGTGTATCTCTTCTTCTCACTGCTGTTTAGGGTGTCGTGCAAGGAACTATTCCATACCTTGGCACTTTTCTGACCGACCTAGTTATGTTGGATACTGCTATGAAAGACCATCTTGAGGTGAGGGGGACAGAGATCAATGTAATATTCTTGTAATTGGAAAATATTCTGTTTTATAATTTCTGGTTGTTGTTTTTTTTTTTTTTTTTTTTTTCAGGTTGGGCTGATCAACTTTGAGAAGAGAAGGAAGGTGAGTCTTTGTGCACATGAATTATATTTTATAAAATGCATAATTTCATCCCTGGATGCTGATTGGTCAATACAATGATCCAACCATGCTAACTAACCTGTTGTAATAATAGCTAAGATGTGAAACACCTAGACACTGTGTTATCATCACTGCACCCATAGAATACAATTTTATTGTTTAAATACAAGGGACTATATATTATTGTGGAAGGATGAATTTGCTATAATATATTCTATGAAAATGTATGTCCTCAATATTTTAAATATTTTTAAAAGCAGTTTATTGTAAATAAAGGCATAGCTAAAGGCCATTGTTATATCCACAGTATTGCATGGCCTCTTCAACCTTATTTTGGTTAAGTAAAGGCTGGACTAAAGGCCCATTCACAACAAAGACGATAACTTTTACAATTTAAATTATTCTAATTCTATGAGAATAGGGAAGTCCACACTACAACTATAACGAAAACGACACAGAAGAACGATATTGTTGGAATTACTTTCAGAACGACTTTTACCAGCTGATCAATGAGAAAAACATTGACAGCCAATCAGAATCCACCTAAGTTTAACAATCTTGGTGATTCATACATTCATCACTGCATCACACGCTAATAATAAACAGGATCTTATCATCTGTTGGTGTGGACGCTAATATAGTTAGTTATACTTATCGCTGTTGATGTTAACAGGTCTTATGCGGTGTCGGGTGAATGCATTACTAAGTAATTAATTACTGTAATTAAATTACTTTTCCCTTGAAGAGTAAAGTAAGGATTAATCTTAATTTTTCAGTAACTTAATTGGTTACTTCTGATGTAATTGTATTAAATACTGTATAGACTATAGACCATTTCTATAGCGGATTTAATAAAATAAATGTACGGCTAATGTTAAAATGTATGTTTCTAATGTAACCTTCTCCCTTTAAATACTTTAGAATTAAATTAAAAGAGCAGTTTTGTGTCTATCCTAACCTATTGTTCAACTGGTCGAGGTTGATATGGGATTTAGAAAGTATTACTTATTACTAATGCAAACACTGTTGAACATTAGTAACTATAATTAATTATTTTTTAAAGAGTAACTTCCCTAACACTGCATAAATGCATGGACAACTAAAATGCATTCATAATTGAATAAAATGAATAAAACTAATCAAAGTACATTATTTTGTTTGTTCTTTTAGGAATTTGAAGTGATCGCTCAGATCAAGTTGCTGCAGCTGACCTGCAATTATTACAACTTCGCCAGAAGCCAGCGCTTCACTGACTGGTTCAAGAGAGTGGAGAAACTTACAGAGACTGAGAGGTGAGAAAGTAAAAAAGTCAACGTGAAGGATATGAAAACAAAACATTTGAGAGATATGTGATAGAAATAATACCTTAGGATATTTTATATATTTAATATCTATGGTGTCTTTCCTGTTTCAGCTACTCCATGTCCTGTGATATCGAGCCGCCTTCTGAGTCAGTGTGCAAAAAGAACGGGGGCATCATCAAACGCATGAGCGAGGAGTCGGGTTACAGCAGCGCAGGGACGTTACACTCAAAGTCTTTTGAGCAACCTCGCTTAAGCCAGTTCAAAGAGAGCTTCAAAGACGGAGCAGATTCCCTCAGCCTCACCTCAGTGGGATCCAGCGGCTCAGACGCAGAGGAGACGAGTCTCAGTCTGCTGAACTCCCCAGAATCAGGGAGTCAGAGAGTAAGGCCATATTATTGTTTATTTACAGTACCCATGGTATGCTTAGCAAACTTTAGATATAGATTTAGATATAGAAAAATCAGCAATTGTTGGCAGTGATGCATGATACAGCAGTACCAAAACGATTAGATGTTGAATAGCGAATTGCGAATGCTAATTTCCCTTATTTTTCCATCAAAAACTATATAGTTATAAAACAGTCATATGTGAAATAGTTAATACTCAGACATTTGTATTTAAAAACACTAATAATTTACATAAAACACTGTTTTTTTACCAGCCATTACATTTCGTTTTATAAATAAATAGATAAATTAAATAAGTATTAACCTGACTATTGGTTCTTTCTCCAGACATCCACACCAACTGTGAAACATTCTACATCAACCTCAGATACAGGGGAGCTTACGTCTGATTCCTCTTCCAAGGTATTTGCATTTTCTTGGGCGTATTTTATCCTTTCAACTGAATTATTATATTTGTTTTTATGAGCTTTAAACTTATTCACTATTTTCCAGCTCTGGGAGTCGTCCACCCCTTCATCTCTGGATGCTTCTGTATCAGGCTTGGGTTTGGAGTCTGTCTGCAGCGGCTCCACCTCCTCTTCCTCATCCTCATCCTCAGTGTCCGCCTCCACTGGACAGGCCTTCCACTTCCACAAACGGTCGGTCTCTGGTGTCTCTGACTACTCGTCTCTCTCCCTGCCGCTGTACAACCAGCAGGTGAACGACTGCTGCATCATCAGAGTCAGCCTTGACACGGACAACGGCAACATGTACAAGAGCATCCTGGTGAGTGAGAGACATTACGGGAGATTGACAGTGATGAAGGATTGTTGGGGATGTAGTAGTAAAGTTAATCTCAATGATCATGTTTTTCAGGTGACTAGCCAGGACAAAACCCCTGGTGTCATTAGGAAAGCCATGGTCAAGCACAACCTGGACAATGACAAGCCAGAAGACTATGAACTATTTCAGAGGGTCTCAAAGCATAAAGGTAAAAACTTGAAGTTGGGATGGAAAATGTCAAAGGGCTTGTTTTTTTTTAGGGATATATTGGTACATTATCAGGTCAAATTAGTTTTTTAATCTATCAGTATCTGATGATTTTTATATATATTTAATTATACAAGCTAATTTTCCTTATTGTTTTATTTAAATGACCTTAGCCATCATATAACGCTCTCTTAAAGTTATCTTTAAAAAACAGTTTTATATTTCAAAATTACAATTATTATATAATTATGTTTTTTGTATTTATATCTATTTTATATACAATTGTTTAAAAGTAAATGTTTTACCATTTATTGGTTATGAGCCTCAAAATGAATTGCTATTTGCTATTTCTAGTTGATGGCAGGTGGCATTTGCTAATTCTAAAGAGCATTTCATTGGACAAAAAAAAAAGTTAGTGACCATATTTATGTCCAATATCCAGGAGAAAGAAAGACTGTAGTTTTAAATGTGTATATCTGCTAAAGGTTTAGTCACCTTTTATGAGTACATAAGCATTTAAATAGCCTCAAATCGAACGCACATTGACTGAAAGCTGCAAACTTCTGATTCTGATGGGATTTTCAATGTCCAAATTAAGCTTGTAGACATTTCTAACCATTTTTTTTTACCCCACAGAACTCAGAATCCCAGATAATGGAAACGTTTTCTACGCCATGAACTCATCTGCCAACTACGACTTCTTGTTGAGAAAGCGCGGTGTCCCCAAAACCTGCCGCTCGAAGAGCTCCCCGAGCCTGACTCTGCCACGCATGAAGCAGAAAGGGTTCAAAATACCCAAGGGCTTCTTCTGAAAGCACTCTTCTGAGTTCAGCGAGCCTGAAACTGTTGAAGATTATCAAGAGTCACTTTAATAACCCGCCACAGTATTATCTGGATCTTTCATCCAATGGATTTGTTGCGTTATTGAGCAGCTTGTTTCTTACAGGACGCTATGCCTGTGTTTCCTGTCCCTACGGACAATGCGACAGGCGCAGGAGGAACACTGTGGTTCTTTCAAGGTTTGCCTTTAAGACTGCACATGAGAGACACACTGTGTGTGGGAAGCATTTACCAAATGCAGTCATTCATGCATGAGCACACTAAACAAAAATATTTCAAGCACTTTAGAACGGTCCTTAAAGCAAGAGATTTGTGGAGAGCTGATGTGGTCCTTGGTCCATTTCAAGTTCAAAGTGGGGTTTCTTTTCGATTCCCCTTTAAACAGGTTCTCCCTTCTGACTCTTGCTAAATTTGCCATCACAGTCTCTCAGAAATTAGGACTGCTCATGGCAAAACTACAGTATTACATGTACAATGCAAACAATGGAAAGTGTTCAGCCTTTAATTTGCTTTTTGTTCTTTTACATGACTGTTTTGACTGTTGCTGCTGCCAGTTTAGCTTCCCATGTTTTCCCAGAACTGATTACAACCCGAAATTAACCTTTCCGGCAATAATCGAGGCTGAAGGATTCTCTATTGACTGCCTAGTGACAAGGTTACCTTCATAAGGAGGCTGTCACATAGTCACAATTGAGCATGAGGAGATGACAGGTCTAAGGTGCAGGATTTACGCTGTTATTATTTATGGTTATTTAATGACTATAAATAATATTATTAATGCATATAGAGTCCAAATGTTGTCATCCGTGTCTTAGAAAGATAGCAATGCCAAAGCCGTTCTCTTTTATTTGCAGCTGGCCTCTCTCTGTGTTTCACATAATAGATCGCTGTATCTTTACAGAAAAGCTTTTTTTGTACCAAGCACTGTGAGTGGCTTCACCCTGCTAAGCCTTTTTGCATTACAACTATACCCATGAGTGCTTTCTTACCATGTGGTCTAATATGATGAGCTGAAAATTTGAGGGGATTTTGTTCCCATCAGGAGAGAGTTACAGATGTGTTTGCTCGGCCAGAGGTGAATGTTAGTGTGAGTGTGTGCGTTTTGAGAGAAATTATATAGAGGAATTTATATTGTAATATGATGAAAGAAGTTCACCAAGTGTCAGTGCTTTTCTGCTAATATGCCAACTATATAACTGAACTGGAACAAAATATAGATTGTGCTTTATTTATGATTTATTAAAAGATCAAAATGCATGGAGAAAATATATGCCAATAGTGATGATTCCACTGTTATAAATATCTCCTTGTCAAAACATGCTGTCAGGAAGCTACGGACATGAATTAAAATGTTACCGCCTGCAGCGTGTCACTCAACACATGTGCCATATCCAGACTTGATTTTGTATTTGGTTTTGTCCCCTTTTTTACCCTTTTGTATGTCTGAATCTAACTCTGAATGTTAATGTCAAAGTTTGAATGTTGAACTCCAGTTTGTGCCATTTCCCCATTTTTATTTATTTATATGTTTTATAATTGTTTTATTTATAATTTTACTGTTGTGAATATAAATTAATAAATGCACCTTTGTATGTACAAATGAGCACTACATTTTTTAAGAACTTACAAATAAATGTGGAGGCGCTTGAGAGCCCAGTACTTGATGTCTCTGTTTTATTTTATTTCACCTACATAAGCCACATGTCTCATATACAGACATAATCAATTCTGTGGGATCCAAAGTCTGAGACCTCAAGTAAAAATGCTTTTTATAAAAAAAATATAAAGGAATGTTCCAAAGAGAGTCTTGTGAATCTTGAAAGTAAAAACAACTCATATTGTGTACAAAGAGAGCTTGTATGATCAATATTACAAATGTGCTTCTTTGATTAGAGTCCTAAAAATTGTGCAGGATGCTTGTTGTTAAAAAAAACTTTTCCAATGAAATTTAGTTCCTTTAACTACATAAAATATTTCAGACATCATATTAATTACTTATAAATTAATGTCATTCATTAATTTTTGAACCATGGTAGATCACATAATAAATTGAAATGAAATACATTTTAATAGACTGAAAAGTGTAAATAGTTATAAATATATATATATATATTTTTATGCGAAATTCTTCGCCTTTCTCTAAGGTTGTGGTCTTTTAAACCTTAAAATGTCATAAAAGCTTGTGGTCTCGCTAGATCTTTAAATATAACAAAAGCTTTAAATTATATTTTAAAGATAAATAATCATATAAACATCAATAAGTGTACAATTTGGTATAGAAATATCAAATACATAATTTGTGGAGCTCACAAACTTTAACAGTCTATATAGCTTTTTACTCAAATAATAATGAATTGCCTACGGTCTATGTAGAGTCTTACTACAGTCAACAAACCATACAACTTTTTTTCTTTTCTTTTTCTTGCATTAATAAATCTGAAATTTAGCCAAAAATATAGCTAAATTAATTAAATAACAACACTTTTCACCCACTTTAGGATATTCAGTGCAGGTACAATTTCCAATAAAATGAGAGCGGTCTTAAACACTAAATGTATCGATTTGAATTGATAAATTCCTGTCTCTGAACTGAATCTTCTGCTGTGTTTACTAAACTAGGTATGTTGTGAGACTAAGTCCGCATACGTCATTTTCCTGCGCCACACAGGTCGGCGTTCACTAGCGGAACGAGTCGCGCTAGCGATCAACATGGCTTTAAGCAAAACATACGGACAGAAACCTATTAAATTCCAACTGGAAGAGGATGGGGAGTTTTACATGATTGGATCAGAGGTTTGTAATTAAACGCACTTATCATTTTAACGAGGATTTATGTTTATGAACCGTATTGTTTTGCATAGGGTGCTAAAACGTCAGCTAGCTAGCTAGCTAAGATTGTTGTTGTTTGTGATAAGATCAATAACTGCTGAACTTATTGATGATTCCTTGAATGGAATCGGTCCCAGACATTTTACACATCAAGTACTGATGTATTATTTGCGGTGTAGTTGTATTATACACAATACTGGATTACCAGAGACCAGAGATAACAGTAAGTTACAGTCACTGACAGAACAGGTTAAGGGTATTTATTTAGTCAATCCTAAATACTTTTCCGTTATGTGTTTGTATTTAGGTTGGAAATTACCTGCGTATGTTCAGAGGGTCTTTATATAAGCGCTACCCATCACTCTCAAGAAGACTTGCGTCAGTAGAGGAGAGAAAGAAAATAGTAGCATCATCTCACGGTAAGTGTTGAATTCACTAGGGATGTTTGATAAGAGATCTGAGGACTGGGGGGTTAAAAGTAAGCTGGAAATGGCACTTTCTATCTTACAGTATAAGCAATGTTTTGTGTTAGATCACGGTTACACCACTTTAGCCACCAGTGTGACGCTTCTGAAGGCCTCAGAAGTAGAAGAGATATTTGATGGACATGACGAGAAGTACAAGGCTGTGTCAATCAGCACTGAACCTCCAGCCTATCTCAGGTAAAGCATTTATCATCTTATGAAATCAGTCACACATTCTTCAAGTTCAAACATGCTCATTTCAGAGGTTTCTTCTTCATCATAATTCAAATTACAAAAAGGTGGAATTAATCATTCATTAAAGGTATAATTCACCCATAAATAAATAACAATTTGTCATCAATTCCTCAATCTCGTGTCTTTCCAAACCCGTAAGACGTTTGTATTTCTAGATATTTTTTATGAAATCTGAGTGATTTCTGTCCCCCCATTGAAACCTATATATTCACCCAAAACTCAGATGGTTCATAATGTTCATAAAGAGATTGTCTTTGATTAATCTTATTGATTCCATGTATAACATATTTTAATAGAATGTCTATTTTAAATGATATTAGACAATATTTTTAATCAGAAAATATATGAATGGACATTTTTTAAAAGGTTTCTCCTAGAATATTTTTTAGAATTTATATCATATTCCTATTAAATTAAAATATTCTATATAATTATTATTCTGTATAATTGTTGTTATATCTGTATAATTGTTGTCTATGTATGTTTTTGTATATTGATTGGTTTTGTGAAGACAAATTTGCTAAATTATTGTAAACGATGTATTGAAATGATATTGTAATCATCATTATTTGTTTAAATTGAAATAATGTTGATTTTGCAATGAATATAGCCATTGCTTCTTCTGATATGACGTTACAGGGACCTTTGACTATTTTTGTATGATGATGAAATTAGTCTAATGATGCACTTTTTATTTGGTGACTAAGTCTACTAAATAGTGTATTAAATCATCATGGTAATTTTGTCACCCACAAATAAAAAAAATGTTGTCCAGCCCTAGTTGTTGCATGACAGCACATCTGCTTTTTTAACCTATGGTTTTCTTCACAGGGAGCAGAAAGCCAAGAGAAACAGTCAGTGGGTTCCCACTCTTCCCAATAGTTCCCATCACTTGGATGCTGTGCCTTGCTCCACCACAATTAACCGCAACCGAATGGGCCGTGACAAAAAGAGGACCTTCCCCCTCTGGTGAGACCTTTTTTACTTTTTATTTTTTAATCTTTCAATCTCACATTGTGGAGCTGTGCATCACAGTTCATTAAGTGACACAAGATGTGCATGGATAAATCATTTATAATAAATATTGCTATATTCCATAAAAATGTGTTTTATGGTGACTTTAAACAGTAATCCTCTATTGTGCAGCACTTTGTTTGTCAAAAAGCAAAAGTTTGAAAATTTAATCAAACCAATAAAAAATAATTTGGGGACTAAAAAACAGAATCTGTGAAAAAATAAAAACAGATTTCATAAAGTCTGCTTACTCTATATAATTTCACTGGTTTAATTTTCTTACTGTGTTTGTCTTCTGGATATGTGCTGTTACAGCTTTGATGATCATGACCCTGCTGTCATTCATGAGAATGCCACCCAGCCTGAGATCCTGGTGCCCATCCGACTGGACATGGAGATTGACGGGCAGAAGCTGCGTGATGCTTTCACATGGAACATGAATGGTAGACTGTCCCTTACACGGCTTCTGAGCAGCGGTCATTGAATTTAATAATTTTTTTTATGTTTTTCACGCTTTACACAATATCCTGAACTCTCTTTTTTCCCCTGACACGATAGAAAAGTTAATGACTCCAGAGATGTTTGCTGAAATCCTTTGCGACGATCTGGACCTCAGCCCACTGACCTTTGTTCCAGCCATTGCCTCGGCCATCAGACAGCAGATCGAGTCCTACCCCACAGACAGCATACTGGATGAGCAGATGGACCAGAGAGTCATCATCAAGGTACATGCGTCATTCTGTCAAGTCCCCTTGATTTCAGTAATCTCATCTTTTAATATCAGAACTCATTAAGCTGGAGCC
This sequence comes from Phoxinus phoxinus, assembly GCF_949152265.1. Classification (NCBI taxonomy): domain Eukaryota; kingdom Metazoa; phylum Chordata; class Actinopteri; order Cypriniformes; family Leuciscidae; genus Phoxinus; species Phoxinus phoxinus. The sequence goes on from NC_136890.1 coordinate 18,187,444, forward strand.
ACTACAAACATGATTATAAGAAATCATAAATTTAACAGTTTTGTTTCTACTTATAGTGAGTCGAGTTGTGGTGTGACCATTAACAAACTCCAGTTACTAACAACAGATGATTGGCACCTGTAGAATTTCCTTTTGTTGAAAGCCCAGATAAAAGTAAAAAGCTATTATTTTGTATAGATCCATGTCTGAGCCAGTTCGACCTCACAAGCGCATTTACACGCACACGCGCGAGTAATGAACACTCGCTCTTGCGCCAATGGACTCTCATTGTTATGAATGCCTGTGCGGCAATGTGAAACAACGACAAGCACAGACGCAACTTCTACGGAAGACTGTATTCTCGTACTGTTTTGGCTTTATTCTCTGAATATTTCGACTTTAATCTCTGAAAAAAACGCAACGTTAAAAAAATTCATAATAATCTGTGAAAAAATAAAAAATCTGTAAAATAAAAAAAATCTTACAATAATAATCGGTGGAAAACAAAAAATCTAGCATTTCGAGATTAAAGTCTAAATATTTCAAGATTAAAGTCTAAATATTTCGACTTTAATCTCGAAATGCTAGATTTTTTTTTCCCCCACAGATTTTTATTTATTTATTTTTAGTTTTTTTAGTTTTTTTATTATTATTATTATCAGTGTTGGAAACGGTTTAATAACTGTTTTAGTAACCACTTCATATTTTTTTTGAAAACTGATTAAAAAAAATCTGTATAATAGTATTTATTTGAATTAAAGAATCGAAAATTAAAAAAAAATCATCCCTAAATTGGAATGTATATAAAGTATTATTATTATTCGATTGCATAAAAATTGATTATGTGGTTGATTTTTGATTGCTGTTATGCTGTCATCTCTGTAGTTAAACATTCATGTTGGGAACATATCTCTGGTGGACCAGTTTGAATGGGACATGTCTGAGAAGGAGAACTCTCCGGAGAAGTTTGCTCTGAAGCTGTGCTCTGAGTTGGGCCTGGGCGGAGAGTTTGTCACCACCATCGCATACAGCATACGTGGACAGCTCAGCTGGCATCAGAGGACCTACGCTTTCAGGTTCAGACTTGCACACAAATCCACTTCATCACAGTCCTGGCTGAGAATGAATCCTTTTAAAGCTTTTTCACTGCATAAGATAAAATGTGCTAAAAAGTGAAGTGTTAGTGTGTTATTAAAATGCCTCCAAACATCCCCATATTGTTACAGAGATTTTTTATTTTAGTTTGACTGTATAAAATGTTGCTCCATTTATATGATAAAGAGCATAGGAGAGTGTTCAGAATTTGCCAATGTGAACTTTTTCCCAAGTTGGAGATCTTTTCAGACTGTCTCTAACATCTGTTATTACAAAACTCATCAGAAGGGTCATGATTTTCCTCTGGGAGGAAGACATAATGTCTTGAAATAATCATTTTAAGGTTCAATTTTTTTTTGTTCAGCCCAGTTTTGTGAACCGACATACCGGTAAAAAGTTTGGAAACATTTTTTTTATATTTTATTATATATATATATATATATATACATATTACACATAAGATACACTGCCATTCAAAAGTTTGGAGTAAGATTTAAGAAAATAAATAAAATAAATTAATACTTTTATTTAGCAAAGGCACATTAAAATGATCAAAAAAGACAGTAAAAACATTTAGAAAATTTCTTTATACAATAAATGCTGGGTGTTTTTTTTTACTTTCTATTCATCAAAGTATCCTGGGGGGAAAAAAGTCACAGCTAACACAAAAATATTAAGCAGTGCAACTGTGTTTAACATTAATAATAATAAGAAGAAATGTTTCTTTAGCACCAAAGACGACTGAAAATTCAGGCTGCTGAAAATTCAGCTTTGCATCACAGGAATAAATTACATTTTAAAATGTATTACAACAGAAACCAGTTAATTTAAATTGTAATAATATTTCACAGTATTACTGTTTTTACTGTATTTTTGATCAAATAAATGCTGCCTTGGTGAGATTGAACTTTCAAAAAACCTTAATGTTTCCAAACTTTTAACCTATACTGTATTTAATTGGAAAATATCTGACTAAAAAGAACAAGTTGTCTCTGAACTTTGGATTTAAATTGCTGTTTTTTCTCTTTTTGTAGCGAGAACCCTCTCCCCACAGTGGAGATTGCCATCCGAAACACAGGTGATGCTGACCAGTGGTGTCCACTGCTGGAGACGCTGACAGATGCCGAGATGGAGAAGAAGATCAGGGACCAGGACAGAAACACAAGGTAAGAGAACGAACTGCCTTACTTAAGATACCGTTTTGCCCTTTAGCAGACACATACCAACTCCAGAGGCAAGCCATATCAATGACTAACTATTATCGCTCTAAGACCAATAATTGCCTAGCATTTTCAACATAGAAAGAAGATTAATGTACTCAGAATTTGGAGATTTGAGAGGTGACTGTGACCATTCCAGTGCTCATATCAAACTTGTTCCTGTGTATTTCAGGCGGATGAGACGACTTGCAAACACAGCCCCAGCATGGTGAAGATAACAGCCCTCTCCCACAACTATGTAAATCTGAAGAGGAAATACAATAGAGCTACAACCCAGCATTACTGAAATAAAACCATAAGAGACATTCCATTGGCCAGTCCCTCCTGATCAGAGTAACTTAATGTGAAGCAACATCTGCTCCAGTCTGGCCTAGTCACATCCCTCGTCGTGACCTTCCCCCGTACCCAATATCTGTCTGATCAGAGACAGCCGGTCTAAATGTTAAAAGTATTTTATGGTATCTTTATTGTCTTGTTTTGTGTATAGATGCCATTTTGTAAACAATGTGCTTTTAAATAAAATTATTAAGATAAAAAATCTTTTTTTCCAAACAATTTGTTCCAAAAAGCTTTCAATTAACATGCAAGTTTTATGGATATAAAAATATGAGCCACATTTTTTTTTTAAAGCAGAAGCAGCCAACAAACAATCAGATGGCAAATATGAAAACTTTATTCATCAGCCTTCAGACAAACAAGTGTTTGTATTTATATTTAAATAAAAAATCTCGCACATATATCCAAGGGTTTTAAGAAGCGTACTTTTTTTTTTTTTATGGAGGACGAACTCTTCCGGACAATTTCAGTTTCACCACACAAAGCTTTTGTAGTTTGCAATGGTGCAGTGCTAACAAAGACCAAAGGCTTGAAAATGCACAGTCTGCAGTTCAATTTGGCATTTCAGATAGTCGGCACATTTGTGAATGTGTCCACCTCCATCGCCGCTGACTGTTGTGGGAAAAGAGATATGCCAGTATTGTACCCAAGAAAATACCCTCTTGTGGCGTCCGCACTCCCTATAAATGATGGATTATAGTTCGGGAGATTGAATGGTTTCTCTTTGAACTCCAATGCTGCCAGCCACCACTACTTTGTGATATTCATTAAACAGAAGTTGACGAGAATACGGCAATTGTTTCAAGCCATGTGGTGTGAAGTAAAACAGAAAGGCATTGTTCTTCTAGAACAAAATAACAAAGGAAAACTTGTTTTGTGATGTGCATGGCACTGAATGCAAAATTCGGATCCATTTGATTTATTTAGTACACAAAGGCACTACGATGACCATAGTGTCCGTCTTTCCTGGATCCACTGTGGACCCTATGCTAAAGCATTGTCCCTTTAACAAGGAGTGTCTTCAAAATATTCTGACTTACAGAACTTGACATGCAGACATAAACTTTCCCAACTAAAACAAGCAGGACTTGAAAAGCATGACAACGTTTATTGCTGTCTTAGTGGTATTGAATCCTTCAGTTTTCTTCTCATTGTGGATCCTCCTCATTTTGATCTGGGCCAGTTTCTTCAACACCTTGTCCATTCCAGGATATCCCATCCTCATCTTCTGGAAGGGGGGCGTAATTCGGATCTTCTTGAGGTGCGTCAAACAAAACTCGACTGCAAAACATGACTGAATAGTTCAAATTTTGTTTGTTTATTGTGTTAAAGCCAAACAAATGATAAAAGAAAAAACGTTATAGTCATACTCACAAAAGTCCAGGAGTGGCAAGAAGCTTTCTGCCTCCTGGCTGGTTAGGAAATACATCCTCCAGGAAGTAGTAGATGTGTCCTACACCAATGCCTACACCAACACACACACTCTAAAGTTTACTATCCAAAGTTTGAGACCAGTCAGATTTTTTTACTCTTTAAATTAATACTTTTATTCAGCATGTATACTTTAAATTGAATTCAAATAAATGCTGTTCTTTTGAAATTTCTTTTCATCAAAGAATCCTGACTTCCATGCTTTCCAAAAAAATATGAAGCAGCACAACTGTTTTCAACATTGATAATAAGAAGAAATGTTTCTTGAGCACCAAATCAGCATATTAGAATGATTCCTGAAGGATCATGTGACACTTAAGACTGGATAGAACAACTTCTGAAATGTATATACTCTTCAACTTCAGCTACAAGTATTTCTAGTGAATTATTTAATAATTTTGTTTATACAAAGGTTAACATACCCAAAAGATCAATGACAATGGAGTTGCCCAATAACAATGAGAATCCCATGAGCACCCAGGGGAGGAATGGGGCCTGGAAGTTGAGAAGGCCAAAGAAGTTCATGCGGATGTAAGGGTTCCTTCTACTCCAGACATAAACCAGCATGATAGTGAAAGCCTGTCCTAAAAAGAACAGGTTGGCAAACAGACCAAAGAGCTATAGACACCGAAGTTAAAGAAATTAGAAGGATGGAAGACTAAACTTAATTTGCTACTACGAATAAATAACCTGAAAAGATTAAATGTTCCTTAAGAAAATGTTTTTATATTGACAGGGCTTCAACCTGTGGAAGTCTATTCTCTCCAAACAAGTACATAATTGGTCATATTTATGATATAAAAGCCACAATCATGAGATTGTGAGATAATCTCTGATAATTCTGATAATACAAATTATTATCTCAGATAATTCTGAGATAAAAAGTCACATTTATGAGATAACAATCCATAGTTTGAAATGGAGTCATGACATCAAGTGCATTTTGTATGACTATTTGTGACAATTATGAATTTAAAATAAAAGCACCAAAAATTTCCCCTACAATTCATCTACTTCTATGTTTCACAGAGGAAAGAAATACACTTCATTCTAATGTTTGGGGTGGGTAAAGAAATTAATATTTTTACTCTATAAATTCTATTTTTACTTTTTATTCATCAAAGAATCCTGGGGGGGAAATGTATCACGGTTTCCACAAAAAAATCTCACCAACCCCAAACTTTTGAATGGCAGTGTACTTCATATAAGTTTCAATTTATTCAACCAACATGATATGTTTTGGTGAAGAGATGCATGCTTGACTGTTCTTAATGTGATGAATGTTGAAGGATACGGTCATAAGAACACCACCGAACAGGAACATGTAGACAAAGTCTGCCGTTCGACCACGGAAGGAGCCTTCCTCCAGCATTCGGCAGTACCGATATCTGCTCAGTCAAGGACAGAAACTCAGATGGCCTACAGCTGCACAGGAGCCAAACGGCTGTTATGCAAAGCAAACACACTGTGAAACTCTGAATGTGTTTTTGTGTGCACTTCCTGAACATTTCACAGACAACCAACAGAGAAAAATAGTCATATTGATCAAAGAGGATACAGAAAAATCATGTTGAACAAGAAACTGAATCCAAGAGGTCCAAAAAATAAGAAGTTTGTGATCAGTCGCCATATCTACATAAAGCAAGAAACGTGATTATAAAACCAAAAGACTACATACTGATGTTAAAGTTGTTGTCATGAATGCAGCATTGTTTCAATAATTTGGGAACTAACCTGGTATTTCTTTAATATCAGGTCAGGGTTAAAATACAGTTGAAACGGTGTGATGAACTCCAGTTGCTGTAATACACAAAAAAATATTGAGCAAGTGATAACCCAGCAAACACAGAACGTTGGCACAACGTACCCAACCTTCTCGTTTTAACAACATGGCCAAAAGGTTGCTATAACTATGTTGTTTGGTGAAGGTTGTTACACTGTTGTCACAATGTTGTCTCGTCGTCTCTGAGTTGCTGAATGTCGCGCAACAACGGTATACAGCCCTGTCGCGTCAATTCTACAATGTTGCGAGCACGTAGACAGCGACGTTGCCATAGTAGAAATGCAACGTGCCACAGACGTTGCCACAACGTATATGTATTTGGGAAGAAGAAATATGTATTCTTCTGGGAAGAAGGTTTTTAGTGGCAATGAAAAATGTACTTTTGGGTAGTTGACAGTGTGACAAGCTATCTTCATATAAAAACACTAATTTCTAATTATTGTATAATAATACATTACATTTTATGACCTCATTGTTGAGAGGCTATTTATAATAATTAGCACATTTAAAAAGTCAAAAAAGTGAAGTTACAGCTGAAGTTAAATAGGCAATTTTTTCACAAGGATATTGGTTCTTTAAGGATTTACACTGACATTGAATCTTTATGTGCGAATAACTATTTTGATGACATATTGACTTATTATTGACTGTCATCATCATCAGCATGTGATACTATAATTGTTCAGAAATGTAAATAGACACGGGTTACTTACCACAGCTGCAGTTGTCAGGACGCATGCAGTGGTATATGCTCGCGTCACGGCAGGGATCTGCATGTACTCTTGAGTGACGCTGTTTGCCATAATGTTTCTCCGGCGTATCTAAACTCTTCTGCACACTTTTGTAGCCTATCCTATCTGTATAGTCGGCTATATCTCACATCACATTTAAAAACACTAACAAACAATCGATCGGCTCAGTGTGGATTGGATCAATAGATGCATGTCCGCGTTTAGTGTTAGCGTCAACTATTTATTCTTAATGGTTCATAATGTTTGTGGTAGGATATGAGGGGCGGAGTGAGACATCCAGGCTTCATCTGTCGCTTCAGCACCTCCACGTGTTTATAAGCAAAATTCTCTTGTTCTTCCGTGGACCAATGAGATCGCACGGTTTCGCTGACGTGATGTAATATTGGCGTAAATGTACTACCTGATGAAAATAGTTTTTTTTTAATAAATTGAGAATTAATAGATTATACAAATTATATTTTGAAAAATGTAGGCCTATATTTGTTATAAATAAAACGTAGGCTATTTCATTTTCATGACACTTTGGGCATAACTTTTTCTGTTTGTAGCCTATTTGTTTTAAAGGAGTGAATTAATTAATTAATGAACAAACGAACGAATGGATGATCCATTATACATTTGCAAATAAAATTACAAATAAAACTATAAATATTATTATGAATAAAATTACAATTATAAACGAGTGGATCACAGAAAAATTCGGACAAATAAGTGGTCTGGGAATATTTTAATTGTACCAAAATACAACACACATTTTATATAAAAGTATTTACACAGTAAATATGAAAAGCAGAAGAAAATAGTGTAAAAGCTAAAAAACTTGAGAAAGTATAGAGGGAAAAAAAATGTACACAGATGATGTGAAAAAAATTCCAAGTTTGTATATTTAAAAAAAGGAGATTTAAAACATTGTCAGTGTCCTGCACTGAAGAGTGCCAGTTTTTCTGTTGGTATATAAGTCTAACATACAGTCTCAACATCATAAACAAATGCTGATCTGTCAAGAGTTTTTGTTCTTAAAAAAAACATTAGGCTACCAAACACAAAACATCCTTGCCTTTCCATTCTCTCTCACTTAAAAGAAACAAAAAAACATTTAGAATGAGAGAAACTTAATCTCTAAATAAGTGTGTGTGTGTGTGTGTGTGTGTGTGTGTGTGTGTGTGTGTGTGTGTGTGTGTGTGTGTGTGTGTGTGTGTGTGTGTGTGTGTGTGTGTGTGTGTGTGTGTGTGATTTATGACACAAATTTGTATAATGACATGCGTATTACACTGGTATTACAACTTAAACGTGGTTTATGAGGACATTTCATGAGTCCTCGTAATTAAAATAGATAACATAAAAAACAAAAAATTAAAAAAATGCAGAATGTTTCCTGTGATGGGTAGGTTTAGGGATAGGGGCAGTGTAAGGGGATAGAATATACAGTTTGTACAGTATAAAAACCATTACGACTATGGAGAGTCCTCATAATGTAGTTGCACCAATAGTTGTGTGTGTGTGTGTGTGTGTGTGTGTGTGTGTGTGTGTGTGTGTGTGTGTGTGTGTGTGTGTGTGTGTTAAAATTAATTTGTATTAATTAATACAAACTGCACAGTTTAAGATACAGTACAATTTGCAAAGAATTGTAAAAACTTCGAGATAAGAGTTACGGACATTGCAACTGGTGCAAAGATCCCTGACAAATGTTTAGCACCTTATTTAGCACCTTAACAACAAGTCTTCTTACACAGTGGTTGCTTGATATACAACAAATACAGACATACTGTAGCTGCTCATGGTTCATAAAGCTCAGATGTGCAAGATTTCCTGAGAAGAAATTAGATTAATCAGACATTTTTGAGGAGAAGGGAAGTGAAATGCCCGGGGGAACAAGAACTTAGGTTACATAGTTCGTCATCATGAAAATGTTGGGAAATTTACACTGTATGCTTCAAACCAGAGTGTGAGAACATGGTGAAAGAAATGCTTCCTGAGGGTTTATGGCATGTTACATCCAAAGAAGTCTGCACCAATGTAGCGCGGGTAACCTTCCAAAACCTTACGCTGAACTGGGTCAAACTTCCAGTACTGTCGGCGACTGATGAAGATGGCAAAGCCTGTAGAGTATAAAACAGTTTTAAACGATCTCATGCAAGAAAAAGCATTAATGGGAAATGTTTTTGCATTCATAAACCAATGTATTTATACACTGAAATTATAAATTGTAAAGTGAGTGTGCACAAGTATCATGTAACAAAACAACTTGATTCAAAACAAGTGTCACCGACTGCTGCTGCTGAAATATCGCCCTCTTCTGTCAGAGGTCTGTCACACTCACCAATTCAAAATGGCAGAGACAAATCAACCGACTGCCTATTACGTTTCTTTCCAATTTCCTCTCCTGGATTGAAGCACCATAATTTTGAAGCATATCAATGTGAAGCTCACCAAAATAAGAAAATGACCACAGTACAATTGTAATATACTGAAGAAGCTACAAGTGCCTTTATTCTGTGAACGTGAACTGCTGCATCTTTTTTGAGTCACTTTGACCCACAAACATATGTTGAGTTTTATCCACTAAAAAGCCATAGTATAATGCAGAAGAAAAAAAAAAATCTGGGTCAAAGTGACTCAAACATTGAAGTAATTTTGTTCATACGTCACAAACGTTCATGTGCAGCTTAAGTAACAAATACATTTACGTTCCATATATGACTGTTCTGGGATTAGGGATGTCTGATACTGACCAAAAAAAAAAACATTTTGGATACTTTTTGAGGGATTTTGTTGATAATGATCCATCACCTTTTATCTTAATTCTTCCATTTAATCAATAAATACAATCAGAATAATAATACACAATCGGGCTGTTATCATTCAAATCAGTATCAACATAATCCATCTTTGAAATGCAGTGGAGGCAAAGAATCTGCGTCTGAAGTGGCATTTAGATGTATTAACACAGACTATTAAATGCAGCTCAAAAAATCAGCATCCGCCTTTTACAGTTCCTCCTGAACCAGAACAACAAGCTTATGCTGCGTTCAAGCCATGTCATAACCGTATTACGAGATGGCAACCCGTGGCGTACTACTCGGAGCTGTTCCCGTCCTCAGACTCATATTTGTACGTTTCTGTCAACACCATCAACGCAGAAATGAATCTACAGCAGTCAGGTGGTACAAGTCAGAATTCTGTAAGATGTTTACATTCATTATTATTGTAATTTTATGTGCTTTCATTTAACGGCATCTCTCGTGACGCGTTGCAGACTCTGCTGTGCACGTTCTTTTCTTTTGGAGGAGGAGTGGCTTTGGAGACGCTCAGAAGGGAGTTTAACTCATAAAGTATGTTATGCTTTCAAAGCTAGCTTGCTATTGCTTGTCTCTCTGAAATTGTCTACCCTACCTTTAATTCAAAACGGCTGATTCATTCAGAGATTATGCAAGTGATTTATAAATGTGCTATTGAATCAGTCACTTGATTAATTCAAAAACGCACAAACTTTCTTATCTTATGAGACCTGATTTCTTTCATGTTAATATTAACATTCCCTGATATGTATTAAAAAGACAAGAGCTGGAAGTACCGTGAGCATCCTGGAAGGCAGCATCAATCTCATCAGGGACGCCCCACCAGTCCTGCTGAATGCTGCGTGGGAAGGGTGTGTCCACTTTGTTCTCTTGGGGATCCAAACGCCAGTAGTTTCCTGACTTGAAGAAGTATGTATGGAGGCCATGGTGCTCCTTTAAGCGCAGTGCAGCCTGTATGTGTGTGACAGGGAGGCCTATAGTCTCCAGAGGGTCCGGTCCTGTTATCTTGTGCTCTGCATCAAACACCCAGTAGTTGGAACCTTACACAAGACACAAGGGAATAGTTTGTTATAAATATAAATGCATTAATGTATTTTTCACTGAATGATTTCCATTCAGTGATTTTAATTCAGTGTAAATATATACACAGGGGCAAACAAGCTAAACAGTAAACAGTAACATCTGGGGAAGACTAATGAACAGGAAAAACTACAAAACTACAAACATGGCCACAGGAACGGGACACAGGAATGAACAGAAAGAAAGAGATCTAAGATTACACTTCAACATAAAAGTCCTACAAAACACAAGACAAAGAATTGTAATCATGACTATTACATTATGTAAAAATTGTTTTTACATTGGAAAATTGTTATCACATTATGAGCTCAAGATTTTATTACATTTTGACAAAATCATTACATTATAAACATTTTTATCACATTAATAATGTAATACCTAGCCCTACTACATTATGCTTTGTATGCAACATTATGAGTTGCTACACTGGGTGATAAAAAAAAATCAACAAAATCCTGATATGTTTAGCCTTTTGAATGATCAATATTTTAAGATGGCTTAAGAAGATGTTTTTGCAGCAGAAGTTAGCATATAAATCAGTATAAAATGTACTATATAGCCCTCAAAAGCTTTAAAAGTACAGAATGTCAATAGTATATAGACCACAATATGGCATGTTTAGACTTTTTATGGCGTTAATTTATGAAAAAGTGAATTTAAAACATTTTATCTATAAAATTGTCAGTCACAGGTGCTCCCTCTAATGGTGAAAAAATGAAGTACATTTACATTATAATGTACCCCATGTTTGACTGACTGAAGTCTAAATGCACTGAATTTCAACCAAATTCTCAATATTGTAAAGCTCAGTGAAATTCATTCAGAGAAAGTACCATCTTAACTACAGGAACAACCTACAGTGTACAATTCTGTTTAGATACTGCAGCACTGCACAACACAAGTGTATGTATCTGTTGTTAGTAGCATTTGTTCTACATGGTCATGTTTTATCATGCCCTGCATTAGAAGCACAATTCAGGATGCTTCATATATGGGTCAAGGGGAAGTACCGCACCACCAGTCACCATAAATATGTATATAACCAGGCCTGTCTGATCCTGTCCTCCAACCACAAATCACCACAGTCAGCCACCGGTGTTGCACTCACCCACCTTCAAAGAACCAGATATTGCCCTTTTTGTCTTCATAGGCAGCGCCTATTTTCTCTGGAATGCCCCTCCAGTGTCGGGAGGCCAAGGCAGGGTATCCCGCCTGCAGACGGCCCTCCCTGATGCGCCAGGCATAGCTGGCCTTGAAGAAGAACAATTCCCCACGGATTATAGACACAGCATCGAAATCTGTGTGACAAGCGTCAGGCTACAAACAATGACAGAGGGAGAAGAAGAAATGGAATAACGGGAGTGAGAATAAAGGGAGCATATAAACTAATTTAAAATACTTCATATTTTACAAATATTCTTGGTATACTACAATAACACAATTGTAATACAATAATAATAATAAAATTTATTAACACAAAAAATATATAATTATCAACTGTCCCTGGAAAAGGAAACGAAAAAATTGAGGTTAAAGTGAAGCACTTACAATGGAGATTAATTATTAATGACTGTTAAAACTGTTCATTCTGTTAAAATGTGTATTATTTGAGCTGTAGAGCTGTTTCAAATCATAATTTTAGGACATCTTAGGGTTTAAGTTGTAAAATTGGATATAATATAATATAGTGGATATAATATATATTTTAGTAAATGTTTTTTCACACTAAAATGTGATATGTTAACACACATATTGTTTATATCTTATGTCTATAAAAAAAAAAAATCTATACTATACTAATCTATAGTCTATACTAATGAAACAATGAGTATTTTAACATTAACGGATTGGCCCCATTCACTTCTATTTTAAATGCCTCACCATAACCTCAATTCCGGATTTTTATTTTTCAATATATATATATATATATATATATATATATATATATATTTTTTTTTTTTTTTTTTTTTTTTTTTTGATGTTGCTGCTGAAATTCATTCAATTATTTTCAATGTCAATAATAATTTCTCAAGTGTAATTGACCGCAGATAAACTGTGAAGCGGGATGATGCGTTCAGCGACTCACTGCACTGGTGATAATCTCATTGGTTTCCACTGGGACTTGGGGCGGGGCTTGCGGTCGGGGGCCGTAGAGGTATTGGATCCCTTTCTTGTCATCCTCACTGAGCTCGAGAGGATAGGAGAAGCTGTAAAATGGGGACATGATGGCCCCAGGCTCCATAGAATGCTGTAGACCCAGGACATGGCCAAACTCATGTGCTGCCACCTGAAGAAGGTCTGTTCCTGTAGGATGACAAATTAAATTATGCTTTTTTTTTCACACAAATCTGATTTGGTTTTCAAATGTGATCTTAAGGAATGATTGTCATTTTTGTTTTTGTAATCTCTTCTGTTCCGTCAGTATCTGGTGCTTCTACATCAGTTTCTGTAGTAATGATGTAAATGTTAGCAGGATGCCGAGAGGCTTTCTTATCCAACAGCTGAGTGAACTTGAAAGTGGTAAAGATAAACTGAGTTGCTCTCAGTGTGGAATGAGAGACATAAAACTAGAAATTGTGCCCCTGCTTATGTCTGTCATGACATCTCACTGAGGTGCTGAACTCAAAATGTATTTTACGCAACATTACACATTAAAACAAACTTGTATTGTCACACACGTCACACCTCAAATGATTAAAAGAAATCTGATTTTAATCGGTCTGATTGGTTTAATCAGTGAAATGTGGATCGTGTTTGAGATTTGTGTCAGATATGCAAAAAAAAAAAAAAAATTCTGCTTGTCTGCACAAAGTCTTAAAGCGAATCAGATATGAATCAGAACTTTACAGGTAATTTTTATACAGTAGGCGTGTGTTGAAAGCATAATCTATGATACATTCACTGATATATCCCAAGAATGAGTGTTATCTGTATCAGGGATGTACAGTTTTCCAAGAAAGTGGCAGGCAGTGAAGCATTTAGATGAGGATTTTATCTTTACCACTTACCAAGCTCATTGCCCACCGTCCAGGACTCATCATAGTCAAAATGAATGTCTCCCTCCCGGTGCGTTCTTGGGAAAAAAGCATGAGCCAGGATCCCACCAGGGCCATCAAATGGCAAATTATCACCATGCCAGTACCTAGTATAGGATATTTAGTAATAATGTAAAGTTTTTCCATATATTCATTTTTTTAGTTTTATATCTAAAGACATACATATGAAAACATGAAATTAAAATGAATATCAGTGGTCAAGAAAAAGCTATTTTATTCTGCTATCTTGAGATTGCATGTCCAGCAGAATGCTACTGTACTATAGTATATTGTGCTTTACTACACCACTCTACCAGATGGGTCAGTGAGTTTTTTTTTAAACCAATTGTATTCAGCAAGGATGCATTGATCAGAAGTGACAGTAGAGACATTATAAGTTAACTAAAGTTTTCTATTTCGAATACGCTGTTCTTTTAAACTTTCTATTCCTAATAGAATTCTGAATCATTTTTATCACGGTTTCCACAAAAATATTACGCAACTGTCTGCAACATTCATAATAATAAGAAATGTTTCTTGAGCAGCAAATCAGCAAAATTGAATGATTTCTGATCATGTGACACTGAAGACTGGAGTAATGATGCAGAAAATTCCGCTTTGCCGTCACAGGGATAAATTATGTTTTAACATATATTATGTTATATTACTATAAATGTTATATTACTATAAAGAATAGAACACATTTTTCAAAATAATACTAATTTTACTGTATTTTTGATCAAATAAATGCAGCGTTGTTGAGCATAATAGACTTCTTTCAAAAATATTAAACATTCTTTTGAACAGTACTGTATGTTATTCTGTACTGTATACCATATTATACTGCACTGTACTGTACTATACTGTATCATCTGTACTTTATTATAATGTGCTGTTCTATACTATCATTCAATATTATAGTTATACTGAATACTATAATAATACTCACTTTATCTTGTAACGGTTGTATTATTGGACACTTTGTTTGCAGGATAAAGTAATCAAGGATGACAAATACATCTATGAAGAGGGTATTTCAGAAATAATTGTAACAGAGAACATGATTTTGCAAGGTACTGCATTTATTGCAATAGATGTCACTATTAAGGTTTAGGAAGATAAAGATGAGCTGGAGACCTAAAGCAAAAATGACAAAATTCCCAATCCTTCACTTTGTTACTGTGTTGCACTTTGTTGTTGTTTTTTACCTTGTGAAGTCAATGACTATGTCGGCCTCTTGGTTGATAACCTCAGTAAAGGTGAGAGGTGTGACATCACTCCAGACCTTGAGAGCTTCCTGTAAAACTCGCCTCACTTTATCCTCGCTCATCTGCCACGGGAAGCGCTGGATTCTGAACACAGAATTTGAGAAATGCTCAAAGTTTATCAACAAAAAACATGTGATCACTTTTGCTCCTGCACAAACACATTGTGTGTAACTTCAGGCACAGTATCAGACTGTTCTCCATCTTCACTTACAATTTGGGCATGATTAACTTTTTATTATAGTCATGCACACAAATGTGAGCACTTAATTGAACATTCTTCAAATTTTTGTGTTGAACAGCAGTAATAATTTGTTGCAGGAACTTATAAAAGCTGTTTCTACTTGTATCAGAGATTATTTAGAAATGCGCATTTTAATAAAGGAAGCCAAGCTTTATCAGAGGGCCCACACACCTGTCTGTGTCATGGAATGTGTCTCGATTCATTCAGCCCCTCCGGCTTAGAATTTCTGATACCACTTCTTATGCTTGTGTTCTTGTGTTTATGCTTTTCCCATGTCTGGGGTTCTCAGAAGGGCAAGTCGTCATAGTTGGGTAAACTTCTATACCAGTGAATGGATACTACAACAAATATATTTTTGTGTTCTTATATGCTCCAATAGCAAAAGAAAAAAATTAAAAATAGCATTACTAACACGTTTATTGTGTCATGTTCAGTTTGAATCTTGTTTTCTTTGTTTCCTGCCTGCCTGAGTTCTCATTAGTCTTTGATTAGTCTGCCTTCGTTGTGCGAATTATATTCACAACCATTAGTATATATATGTGTGTGTGTGTGTGTGTGTGTGGATTAGAATGGGACAGTATAAGATAAACTAGATGTTTACATTGAAATATATATATTTCAATGTAAACATCTAGTTTATCTTATACTGTCCCATTCTAATCCACATTGTACACACCCTTGTACTATCCATTAAACTGTTACACAAAGAACAATCCAGAGCGACACGACCATAGAAAGAAAACAGTGTATCCTACATCTTCCACCGGATGCATCCACACTGTGCTGCCTGTGAATAGATTCTTGTACAAATGTGGCTGATTAGTTTCTTTTTCAAAGACGGGCCTTTTCTCCCTCACAGCTCTGACTATAATGCCCCTGCATTCCTCCACATAAACTGTCTGAATAGGTATGATCAGAACAGAGATAGAAAGTGCTATCAGCGCACAAACATTACTATTAATTCAGATATTGAACCAATTGGGGAAATTACTCTTTTGTTGAAAACAAGAGGGCTCTGAGACACTCCCTGCATCCCAATGTCCATACTATCCATCCTAAATAGTTTGTGAGATTAGTGTGTCCCAAAGCATAGTATGTTGAAAAGAGTAGGCCTATGTCAAAAGTCCCCGGATGGTCTACTGTTTCCGGTAGATTTTCAAAGTGTGAATCCGTGCTCACTCTAAAGGCTAATATTGCCCACAACCCATTGCGCTTTGGAGGAGGAACTACAAACACGAGTAAAAAGTGTTAAAAAACTACAAAGAATGGTGGATGTGCACGGCTGACGGTGAGGTTTAGATAAAGGTTTGAGTGAGTTTAACCTGATAAAAAATATATATATTTAATGGTATCCGACCCGTGTTATATTTCATCTGCAATAACAATGTGGACTTTTATCAAGATCCGTTTTGCCATTTGCCTTTTAAATGTATCATTATGCATTAATATGAGAAGAGTTCTCTGCATGAAAGACCCGTGACTGCAGATCAACGTGCGACTGCATTTCGGTAGGAAATAATAATGAAATGAAATGTGGAGGATTTTAACTGTCACAAGAGGATTGACAGGCCAGTTTACTGTGACAGGATGCGACAGAGAGCAACTGTTAAAGATGCAATTGTATGATGTGATAGTATGTCCCAAAGCTTGTGCAATCTTTTGCTACACACTCAAGTATCTACTTTTTCTTCACAAGGTTTAAACAAGGTCCAGATCTTTTCAGTTGCTGCATCTCAATTCGCCTACTTATACTACGCCCTAAAAGTATGTACGTAGTATAAGTAGGCAAATTGAGACGCAGCAACTGAAAAGATCTGGACCTTGTTTAAACCTTGTGTAGAAAAAGTTTTTTTTCTTGTACACCTTACTTGTAAGTGAGGCCAGTTTTTGGCCAGCGTCCTCCAAAAATCACAAAGCGTTTCTGTCGGGGGTGGCTGCTGAGATGCACCTCTCTCTGGTCAGGGTAGTCTGGGACGCCACAGCGCAGTGGACCTACACCCCTGGAGCTGTTCTTGAGCGGCTCACCCTTTGCTTGAGGTTTAATGGTGTCCTGAGGGTGGTGGAGGTGGACCATGTCTCTCCTCTTCTCAGAGAGTGAATGAGGAATCTGGGGCAAACTCTGTTATGGAAAGATGAGACCTGCATGAACTTATTGGTAATGGACAACAATGGACAGTATGTTGTTGTAATGCTCTTGTGAGTGTAAGTGAAGATTAACGCAAGCTCAATGAATTGAATAAAGTCGACCCTACTGTTAAAAATTGTGGGGTTAGCGAGTTGTTGTTTTTTTAAAGAAATTAATACTTTCATTCAGCAAGGATGCATTAAATCAATCAAAAGTGACTAAAAACATTTATAATGTTACCAAAGAATTCTATTTCAAATAAATGCTTTTGAATAAATGCAAATAATCCTTTCTTTTTTCAACATTGATAATAACAATAAATGTTTCTTGAGCATCAGCATATTATTAGAATGATTTCTGTAGGACCATGTGACAAAAATTCACAGGAATAAATTACTTAATTTAAAATAGAAAAAAGTTATTAAAAATGTATTTATTTATTTATTTATTTTTACATACTGACCCCTTTGGCTAAACAGTTCATGATAATGAACAAAATATGTTAAGGAACATTAAATAAAAATAAACAAGCCAAGCCGACCTAATCTGATACAAAAATAAAAATTATGTTTTTCCCATGGTTGATGCTGTTTACTACCCGTGAGATATGATTGCGGATGGACTGCTTAGTATCCCTAAACATACTTTTGGAGGAAATGGCTGTTCATTAACATGGGCGTTAATGACAGAGAAGAATGCCTTGGGCAGCACTGTGGTGCTTTTAGACAGAATTTTTGAGGCATTTATAGAGGTTTTAAACTTCAGGATGTTTCAGCTTTCATTTACAGTCTTGCCTTTTACCCACTTTTACCAACCCCAGATGTCTAAATACTTACATAAAATCATAAGCACCAAAATGTATGACAAAAAGTCAAAAATGTTACAATTTGAAGATTTTAAGTTTTTACAATGTGACTTTTATTATCTTTCCTTTGGACTAGAAGAAAAACAATCACAGTCCTGACAAGATTGTTGGCGCCCTTGTTTTTTTCCCCCGACTGGTTTACAACATATTATAAAATGTTTAGGACTTTTGCAAAGAGACGGCAAACAGGCTAAACGTTTCCCCCTCTGTGACCCTGTGTCTCTCTCCCAGAGACGGAGGGCTCAGCGGTGACTCCTCATGCGTGAGGCAGAGCTGCTATATTGGAGACAATGCCCAGCAGGAACTATGGAATGTGCCCTGGTCTCTGAGCGAGACTTTCTACCAGCACACTGATTTCAAACATGTGCACAGACAGTTCAGGTTCATTATGCTCTTTGTGTTTTGGATTAAGTTGCAGGTATTACTTACTGTATACTTAATACCCTTATGGCCCAATGACAAATAAGGGGCACAATAAATAAAATAAACATTCTAGTTTAAAATGCATATGTCAATTTCTTAGAAATGTATGTATATATTTTTTCCAGCATGTTGCTTTCACAAAATGCACCTACAGCTCATGAAATTCTATCACATTTATATTCACAGAAATATTCTTCTATCTAAATATTCTTCTTCTAATAATGTATGCCATCATCTTTTTTCATTTAAAATATTTACGCTGAGCACTTACCCTCAATCAAATGTCATGGACCAAACTGACTACAAAGTGAAATTCAAAGCAGATGCTTGATTAAATTTACTTTTTCGCAGTTGTTTATCTCATCATAACATCTGACAGCATCATGACTCCTGACCTATCAGTGGGAGAGATCGGCCATTACCCTGGACTAACACACACATTCCACATCTGGCACACACAAAGATGAGGTGCTTTCTGCATTGTTCATTTACAATGCATGTTTTTAGAACACCAGTTCAGAGTTTATATGTGTATGACCCACTTCTCAAAAATGAAGGGCAAGTTATGACACATTTGACTATGCAGGGGGGAATGAAGTCAACACAATAGGTCGCTTTTTCATGTATGTGTGTGTGTGTGTGGGGGGGAGAGAGTGTGTATGTGTGTGTGTAATCTAAAGAGAAAGAATTACCCAACTTGCCTTGATGTTCTGCCAAAACACAATCCCCAATGTTTAAGCAGTTTATTTCATTTAATTTCTGAAGAGATTAAAGCAACAAAATTGCACTTTATATACACAAAATGGAAACCAAGCGGCCATAGAAAGGAATGCTATGGGTTTACTGCAGTTAATGGAAGTAAGATCAGAGTGAATTTTGAAATATGTGTGAGAATGTAGCTGTCCACTTTTATCAACACTGTTTAAATGAACCGTCTGACCCTAGAGCTACTGAAAATACCTTTTAGAGTGGGATCAAAATTCTGGGTCAATGGTTAATGGGTTCACAGACATCAGACAGGGAGAGAAAAACTTGTCTCAGAGAGTTTGAAAGCTAGCCAACAATGCTTTCTGATTCATTTTTTAATGCTGGAAGTATTTAGAGTCAGCGTTTTGCCTGTATAGTTCGACTTAATTCATGTTTCAGATACGCCCCCCTCCCAGACAAAGCCAAGTTATAAATGCTGCTGTCTCCTTTTATGTGTGGTTAGATTTGCCAGTCCCATTGAACACAGCCTGTCTCTGCCTAGAGCTCCCACGTCCCCCCGCCTCTCTCCTGTGTTCACACATGCGTTCAGCACAGGGGAAATCCTGATAAGAGGACCTGACATGGTGCATCTGAGTGCATCAAGTTTGCCCCTATGTGCCGTTTTCCAGAACTATGCCCTAGAATACTGCAAAACATCAGCAAAGATTCAGAATCACCAAATTCAGGTTAATGATATCTGAACTGTTCAGAAACCTTTGTTGAGGAAGATTGATAAGAAATAGTGATATTGTGTGAATATGGGACCATTATGTTGCAAAAAAATGTCAGGTTCTTGTATTGCATAATGGATGAATTGTTGGGATTTTTTTCTCATTGCTTTCAACTAACTGAGAGTACAAGCCATTTTCAGTAGCAATTTAAAGCTAATACTTTAAAGTGATTTAATCATTTCACCTATCCATATACAGAGTCAACTGTAAGTAAACCAATTTGCAGGTTTATATTTCATTAAAGTGTAAACGGTAGTTCTGGGGGTGCTATTAAAGCATTTATCTGTTTGCTCCAAGGAATATTCTGGGTTCAGTGTCATGTTTCGCTCAATTGGCAGCAATTGCTGCATAATGTTGATAACCACAAAAACTAATTTCTACATTTCCCTCCTTTTCTTTAAGACAGAAGCAAAAATATGGGTTACAGTTAGTCACTTACAATGGAAGTGAATGAGGCCAATACATAAACATTAAAATATTCACTCACTGCCTGCGTTCGAAATCGCATACTCTGTGAATAAGTTATTACTTTGCAAATGTTAAAATAAATATGCTCTAGTATGAATATGTGTAGTATGGATGTAATTTTGTCATTGTAATGTGACCAACCAGTGTCAGTTGCATCTCTTCACTGTCATTTAAAACTTCTCTTCCGTGGTCTCATGGGACAATAAAGTGTCAAGTCAAGTCAAGTCAAGTCATCTTCATTTATATAGCGCTTTTAACTATGTAGATTGTGTCAAAGCTGCTTTACAGAGATAAACTTATAATTTAAGGTACCAGATTGTTTTGGCTTTATAGCGGTTCTTGAATAATGTTATTTTCCAGCAAAAGTTATTGATTGATGCGTCCATGGATGTGCGCACTTCAGAATCTCACCAGCAGTTGTAAGTCACACGGATACTTTTTGAATATAGTTTTATGAATATTGTGAGTTTGGATGTACTCTTTTTAAACTCTTTTCACAAAATGTTTTTCGCCTACTATAGAGTAAGGAAGTATGCATATTCGTATGCAGCAACTGTTTCAGTATAGCCACAAGACAAACTATATGTGTATTTTAGTGGGGGAAAAAAAATCGATTACTATCCTTTACTGTGTGCATTTATTTACGACTAATTTTTCATGACAAACATAATGGTGTAAACCCAAAAATGTACGATAACTTTACAGTTTATCAAGTTTAGTACCTTATATGATAGTACGATTTTTATAAAGAAAACAAGGAACGAGTGAGGTAATCATCATTATGGCATGCTGTTAATTGAGTTAACTTGAACTGAATCCATAAGCATCCGATCTAGCACAACACAGCAATACTGACTCAACCAATGAGTCAATGAGATGCAAGTCATCTGTTTATGCAACCACCGGAAGACGTAGGACTGTCTGGGAAACATGTTTGGAAACAAACATTTTTTTAATCAGTTTGATGACTAGTAATGCAAAAATCCCACACTTCACATTTAGCTCATAAAGCAAGATTATTTCAGGAACAACTGAGTCGGTTTCTTAAAAGATTACTACTTTAAGTAAAAAAGTAAAAGTAAGGTAAAAGGATCGTGGTGTATGTTGGAATATGTATGATTTAGCATATTTACACATTTATCAAAAGTACTTAAATTAGCCTTTTGACCCTATAAATACTTTTTGGATGGTTAGAGTGCAGGATCAAAGATATGGGTTACTGTCCAATCTGGTTTACAGACATCAGGGAGAGAAAAATAAAAGCTAATCCTTACACCAACATATCACAACTCTACATGGCAAGATAAATGAAGCTTTAAAGGATTACCATTTGAACAAATATTCACAGGTAAATCCCCTAGAAGCTGCAGCTGACTTTGGGAGTGATGAGCGGTCCAGTGCAGGACTAAAGGAGACTTTCAAGTAGCTTTCAGTGATAAGCTCCCAGATACTGTTTATGCACCAGTGCTCATGTTAAACTTTATCCCCAGCAGCTCAGTCCTCTATATCTACCAGCTGTAGTAAATGTTGCAAAGTTTGGATCAATGCTTGAAGGATTTTGGCACCTGGTTTATTCACATAAACCTATTTCTCCCTCTCCCACACACATATATTCCTGCTCTGGCACATTCAGGAAGTCATGAAACTGATATCATGCTTTCCTTGAATGACCCCGACGAAATCACAGCAGGGGCATTTTCCCAATAAGTTAACGTGAGTGAGCCTTATAATCTTGACAAATATACGTAAACCACAATGTTCCTTGTGTTGTGATGGAAATGCTGTTTGGTTTGCAGGTGATTTCACTTACACTTCAGAGGCTGTTTTACAGAAACTTTGAATTCTACAATATGTAACTTTTGGCCCTCTAGTGGTTTGTTTTTGTAATTTTGTGAGTTTGGCTTCGTCTCTGCTATTCTAAGTAAGCGGATGATGGTTTGCGGTGTACCCTTGGTTGCAGGTGATTTTATGAGAGCGAAAGTCAATACATTACATAACATTACATTGTGACATCAAAACTCCCTGGCTATCTTCACCAAAAAAAAAAACATCCAAAAAAAATAAGTCTTTACCACGAGTCTTAATTTACGGACATGACGTAAACACTCACTGACAAATTGCATAAGTATACAGACTACATGGGAAAAGTATACAATTTCCCATGTAGTCTTAAGTTAAGATGGAATGATCTAAGAGATAAATTTCAAGATGACCAAACAGATAAGGTTCTGAGTTACATTTATGTTATACACAGTGTATAATTTGATCATACATAAAACTTTATTCAAACAACTTAATAAAATAGACCTTGCACCAAATTTAGGATTTATTTTTCCAAAAAAATGTAAATTAACACAATATACTACATAAGCACCTACAGATCCAATAAAACTGCTCTTAAATAGCACAGTCCCAGTACAGGGACTAGTAGTTAGTAGTATAGTACTAACTACACAATCTATTCTCTCTTCCATCTCTCAGCAAGGGACGTGCCTGGGAACATGGGGCCAAAATAATCGTAACAGGAACAAGGACAGTGCGGTTTCTCTGAGCAGGCTATCACATTCCCTAAATTCTCTCTACAGTAAATTCTCTCTACACACATGCATCCATGTGTGTGTGTGAGAGGGAGTGTTGCCCCTCCAGATGGCACAGAAACACAAACTTGCCCATGCCTGCACAATCCCTCGCTCTTTTGTCATCGCCGAGGGAACAAACTGACAGCATTATATATCAATTTACACCTGAGTGAGTCATCATAAACAAAACACAAAAAAGCCATTCTTCAGTACTCAGATTATGATCACAGGTTGATAAGGTCATTTTAATAAGCAAACAAACACTTCAAATATGGGGCATAAATAGAAATTAGGTCATTTTTGTTGATTAGGTCATTTTATTAAGCAAACAAACACTTCAAATGTGTGGCACAGTAATGTTGTTAGTATATTTTAAATTGATGGAAAATACAGCATTTAAAGGGAGTTAAACAGTTAAATGAGATAAACTTGCTCTCATAAGCATTCTTTACTAATCCTAAATCATAAAACGTTAACAATCCCAGATGAAAATGACAGGTTCTGGCTCGTAATTGTAGAGGCTTCAGACGACGTTTTACAATTTATGATGATTATGTATAACCCAGTCTGGCAACAAGCCAAAGCTCAACAAATTTAGCTTTGTTAACGTTGCCCTATTTGTCATGTTGCATGAAAGTAAAATAAAAAGCATTTTATTACACTTTATCAAGTAGCCCAAAACTCAAACTTTAAAACTTTGTGGCAAGTTACAACGGTAAAACGTAAAATAACTAAACAGCACCCTACCGGTTTTCAAGAGCTGGAACGAAACAATAAATCAAATGTATGGAATAAGAGTACTGGCGTTAATAAACTCACCGGGGGCTCTTTGTGCTTCATCAGTTCTCGCCCCCCATGCAAAGGCATGCATCTCACGGTCAGGAGCACATGCAGAGCAAAAGCGCCTGACAGAAGCCCGGAGACCCGCATCCTCCTCCTGTATCCTCGAGCTCCACTGCTGGAAGTGGAAATGCAATGGAAGGTAGCGGTGCAAACAACTCGCGCAATGCCTGTGCGACTGCTGCTGCTGCGGAGACTGCAGTAATGTATATGCAATGATTTCTTTGTTCTCTTTCCTCAAATACACCGGCTTTTTTTCTTATGGGCCGGAGTGACAATATTGCCCTGTCTCACCACGTGACTTTTAACTCTTGCCTCTGAAGAGAGCTGATCAATTAGCCTGTAGCCTAATCTAGTGCATACAAAAACTCCCTATTTTTGTCAGATTTGGATAACTTCCAAATGTAGCTAATTTCCACTAGACCTGCATGTTCTCTAAATGTTTAACATTTTAGGGAAAGACTAATATTTTTGATGTAGATATCTAAGATTTACAGGGGAAGAAACTGTATAATAATCTATTTGGTTAGCGCTACATTTTAAAGAACATTTGTACAAATACATACAAAGGCGCATTTGATTTGATTCTCCTCTTCACCACTAGATGGCACAAACACTTGCCGCAGCACTTTCCTAAACTACCGCGTTTTTAGGATGCACATGTGGCTGAACCTTGACACAAGCGCGGGCAGTGAAGCAAATGCTAAATTGATCTAATTTTTATTGTTTAATTTTTTTTATATAGATTTAAGTAGCAAATGAGAATTGCTAAAGTTATTGAATAGGCAATGTAAAGTAGACTAACCATTTTCTATTTTGTACTTGTAAACATTCTTAGCTCTATAGAGTCCTCTCTCTGTATTTTTCGGTATTTCATACTTGCAAGCAGTTTTGCAGAATAAAATTATGACAATGGAATTAAAATGTGGAAGGGCGATTCAGCGTGTGGCATCCTTTACATCTACACACAAACCCATGATGGTCACACACTCCAACCACATATGTTAAGTAGCTTAACGAATGACACTCCCAGCCTATAACAGGTCGAGGGGCTGACCCAACGGTAACACTCTCATAAAGAGAAAACACAAATTAACTAGTAAAGCATAGACTACTATAACAGTATACACACACTTGAAAGCGTTTAAAGCATGCAAGCACTAAACTGATGAATAAACAAGTGACATCTGTGACTAATGTAAAGCGACAAAACAAGCGCACAAACAGCTCAAGCGTTTTTGCTAAGGCTGGGAATAAATGCTCCAATCAAAGCAGCCGAGCCAGTGCATTAGAACAGAGTACCCGACCTATTCTATAGGTCTAGAGTAGGTCGGGTCTACCGTAAGCATTTCTAGTCTGTAAACCACACAGCTCACAGAGAAGGTGGCCAGTGGTTGCAAAAAGCTATATACAGATCATCTTACATATCCTGCATAAACAAAACATGTGGTGCAAAAAAGGGAATCTCAAGGTTGTTAAATCTAGCAGAGGTGTTCTAAGAAAACCAACCAACAAATGTCCTGAATCGACATCCCTTTATTCAAAGCCCATGAAGAGACAAGTCTCATCTTTAGAAGCATATGCCAACGTTGGATTGTCTCATTGGATTCTACAATCCAATGAGACAAACGCAGCGGCAGACCTTCACAGTAACCTCTGAAACAGACAAACAGCTGCTTTGACAGCTAAAATGACTAGACCTGTCCACATGCGCATGCAAAGCGCAAACAGGGCATAAAGGATGTGGGACAGACATGGTCTCCTGAGGAGCAAACGCTTGAGCTTTATAACCTGTGCTCTAAACGGCGTAGACAATACTTTGAGCACATATCTACGCCTGGGTGTAAGCCCATACAAGCATTGTCAGTAGACAGAGCATGTAAATCACCCAATCCTTTCCCACACACCAGAGCAAATAAAAGTGCCGTCTAGAATGAGAGGACTCCATAGCATGCAGCGGTTCAAAAGGTGGCTCGAAAAGTACGCTAGCACCAAAGACAAATCCAGGCAGGCACCAGGTTAGTCGTCTCACTCCTCTCAGAAACCCTGCCACCAAACTGTGTTACAAGTACACAAAAAAGTATTACCTATTCTGTGCGACAATCAATGGGCGAGTGAAAAACTGAAATGGCAGCCACATACACCCTTTAGAGTGGATTGTGTGCCCCCATTATCCAAACAGTCCTGTAGAAACA
Organism: Phoxinus phoxinus; assembly: GCF_949152265.1. Taxonomy (NCBI): domain Eukaryota; kingdom Metazoa; phylum Chordata; class Actinopteri; order Cypriniformes; family Leuciscidae; genus Phoxinus; species Phoxinus phoxinus. Next base: position 18,213,435 of record NC_136890.1, read on the forward strand.
ACATAATAACAGACATAGCTGTTCGATGGGTCCTCATTTTCCCCCTTACACCAGGATACGAAGACTTTCCATTTTAAAAGCATAAAGGCGTCAACGGGGCTCTCGACCCTTTTTGGCACATTCAATGCCTACTCCTCGCACTGACCTGCCAGACATGCAGGTCCTATAGCACTGGTCTGGGGTGCAATATAGTGCCCATCGCTTGAGACAGCAGGTGTCCCATAACAGTATTAGCCATGGGGGAGCCACCAGATGTTCCCCTAGTTCTGGAAACCATGGCTGGTTAGGCCAGTTCGGCGCAACCAGCAGCACAGACTCATTTTCTAGAGGCTACATCCTCAATCTAGATGATTTAGAGCCTGTTTGGAAAAGTGGGCGTCGAATTGTTCACCTGGGTGAAGAATGCGATTTGCTAGCTGTTCTTTTCACTGGTGAGGGCTCCCCTAAAAAGGGATGCTTTATCAACTGGCAAGGGAACAGTTGGGTGAAACACAGCAAGGTGAACTCTTTTGCTCGCCGGCTCACTGTCTACGTTGTAAGATGGTCTCCTCCTCAGACGAATCCCATCAAGAACACGGCTAAAGCTCAGGGACTGGCTTACTTGGGTGGAGACCCTGGTTCCGGGTCCTTCCTCGAGCCGGATGAAGCTGCATGGGTGATCTGTCCTGGTGCTTAGATGAACGCTGCGCAGAGGAGGATCTCGAAGGCACTGGAGGAGCTGCAGCCCTTTTAGGCAGAAAATTACTCTTTGGCTTCAAGGAACTTCTCCGAAAAAGAACCCACAGCGTCACCAAAGACGTCATGGGGGCTTATGAGCGTGTCCAGTAACTGCACCTTCTCTGAGTTCCTCATCTCCATCAGTGTCAGTCATAAGTTAAGCTGAAGGACCACCAGGCTGCCCATACAGTACTCAATCGTGCTCAGCACAGTGCTCAGCGATGGAGATTACTTTTACCCACAAGTGGTCCTTGACGGGTGGCGGTTTGTTGTATCCCGTCGAATGAAGAGAGGAGATGCAATCCCGCTGTCTGGGCTCGGCCGAGTAGGGGAAGTGCCAGGGCCGTGAGATCTCATCCTGGACTTAGAAGCATGTCCATCCTGCTCTTTGCTGGCTGCTCCAGAGGTGACCAGTTGAGGCCCAGGTCCTTAATGGTCCCTGTGAGAATTTTCAACTGCTCCTCATCGATTGCCAAGGCTTTTCAGTCACCTCACTACAAGGAGGCCTACTGCACGTGGCTGCCTCGTACTTTCCTTCTGAGGCTCGATGGCAACGGAAGGCGGAGACGAGGAGGCAGCCTGTACACAGTACAGGATGGTAGAACTCCTTCCACGGAGGATTCTGACCATAATTTTCTCATAGAAAGAACAGTCAGGCCTATCCAGTACTGCCTCTGTATTAGCACAGCCCAAGCAGAAAATACACGCAATCATGCGCGTCGGGGAGCTCAATAGAACCACTGCACGCACAACACTCCTTGATAGACATTGTGTCTGCTGGATCTTCACTGCACGCACAACACTCCTTGGTGGACATTGTGTCTCTGCTGGATCTTCACTGCACGCACAACACTCCTTGGTGGACATTGTGTCTCTGCTGGATCGTAGAAGGGGAATGGCAAGGGAATGCTGAGTCCTCTAATGGCGCTTTTCCATTACCAGTACCAGCTCGACTCGCCTCGTCTCGGCTCGGCTCGCGTTTCGCTCCGTTTTTCATTGCAGATAGTACCTCCGCAATAGTACCTGGTCGTCATAGCGACGCGACACACACCCGCTACCCACACACACAGAACAATGGAGGAAATTGAGTGTATGCTGTTTTACATAATATTAGTAATGGGTATATCACGCAATCTCTGGCAAAACTATTTAAAAATACCGGGGTTATTCAGGATACTCAGTCTGGCGCGTGCAATGATGTTGCAGTGAATAGTGACGATTCTCTCTGACCAATCAGCAGTCTGCCGTGTGTCACGTCATATTTTAGTATCGCCTCAGCTCGCTTACTACCTCGCCGGAGGTGATACGAAAAAAAGTACCTGGAAGCAGGTACCGGTACAACTTTTACACAGTGGAAAACCAAACAAAGGCGAGTCGAGGCGAGGCGAAGTGAGCCGAGGCGAGCTGGTACTGTGTAGTTGAAAAGCGCCATTAGAGTGTCGTCAACAGCAAGAAGCAATCCAATGCTTGTTTTTTGAAGGAGAAAGATTCTGAGGCAATGTCAATGAGCGCTAAGCTATAGTGAATGGCTCCACTCCTCACTTGTATGATCAATCGCAATTGGCCAGTAATTTTTAGGCTTTGGTAATCAGGCTTTGGTATTCGAGGGAGGAGGGGGTGCCCTATAGCATTAGCATGCAATGTCGAGAGACCGACTCAAAAAGATAATGGGGAGATATCACTCTGAAATTTGAAAAACCCACTCTTAGCTGCAGGCAAAATCAAACTCTAATTCCATTCATCATTTTTTTTCTAACATACTTTATTGTTCATTCAACACCCAATTTAAGTTCATGCAAAATCAGACCACGCATGACTAACTATTTATTTAATTAGTTCCATTATGGAATGTGCTTATGTATGTCAAAGTTGGTGTTTGAATTGCCTTTTTAACTCTGCATGTGGGGATGCAGGTGCAGGAGAGCACAAAAATAAAACTAATGAGGCTTCACTTACTTTTCAAAGCCCCGCCATGAGCCTCAGATGTTGTTTTTCCCTCCCCTGGTAAGCCTCTTGGAAGGCTCATAGCTTTGTCACTGCATCAACCTACAATGTTTATGTAATCTTTGTTAAAGAAAGAAAAACATATTCACTAACTCATATGCCCAGATGAATGATGCATCTCCTCCACGTACATAGATGATATTATTTTACATGCAAATGTCATGGGTGTATGGGTTAACTCCAAGAAAGTCACAACTTGCATCCCATTACCTCACCTGATCAAAATTTGACCACAAGTTAATGTAAAATCAATGGGATGATGGGCTGGAAGTTTTTACCAATTAGATTAACATCAGTAAACATCAATTGTTTAATCTAAACACAAACGTAAATAACATTGACAAAGACTAACAAATACTGCAACAAATGTACTGCTAATTTAATTATATAGGCTTAACAACTCATTAGATAATTTATTAATGTTAACTAATAAGACCTTATTGTGAAGTCTGACTGACTTATGTCACATGGAAGGGTTTATTTTTATTTATAATTAGAAAAATTAAAGCAAAACGTTCTGAAGCAATGTATATGCTATTTATGTTCTTGCATCTCTTAATAATAATTATAACAAACAAATTTGCAATTCTTCAAGGTAGAAACATAAAATTGGGCTTTATTTGTGTTTTGTTAGAAAAAACATAATTTATTGTTACCAAATCTAGCACAAACATTGCTTGTCTCACAATAAATAGAAGTGAATATGTTAATACAGTCTTCCATTAGTAGAACATGGAGAAACGATCTCAGCAAGACTTTTACATAGACCTTTTGGTTCTTATCTGTGTATCTGCTATAATCTGGGACCGCATGCCTCTTTAAATTCAAACCAGATTTTGAGTGAAGTCTTGCTGGGAGCCTCAGCAGGAAAAACCCACTGGCCTCACTAGAACAATTATATTGGTTATTCCAAACCACAACCATTCTTTGTTTACTTCTCTTTTGAGTTTGATGGGGCTGTGGTGGATGATCTAACACTTAAATAGACTGCGATACAAGTTCAATACAGTAGTAATAGGCTATCTGAGGATCTGGGTTTGTGATTTCCCTAAGAATAAATCTGTGCAGTGTAATATGATGTAAAGGTGTGTCAGTGAGTGTATCATTATCAAAGGGTGGTGTATGCATCTCATTATTGCACATTCCCTCTGAAATACAACACAGAACCAACAAGAAACCACCCTTTTAAAATCCATAACTGCACACTCAAACCATGACCTCACTGAAAAGGTCAACTCCAAAGCACACTTGAATGTTTGAGGAGAGGACGTGCAACACAAAGTTATGTCAGATCAATCTCTATTATGGTTTTAGGAAGCTGCCTAAATATGATTATCCTTTCTGAGCAGTTTATGTGATTTAATGTGTGTCTGATAGTAAAAATCCCTATAGTCCTCAACATGTAACATCCTCTGATGTCAATAGAGCAGGCCCGGGTCTGGGGGTGCTTGAGGCTGCTAAGCACCATCAAACGAAAGCAAGTGCACCCTCAGTTGATACTGTAATGATATTGACGAAACAGATTTGGCAAACGCTCCAGCATGTATTTGTGTTTGCGGCGTCTGGAGAACATTGTTTCTTTTTACAACGTGTTTTTGCAATGGTGTGCAATGTAGCAAATCACAGACATATTTGTTGGTCTCTGGAACACAATGGCCAATCAGAGATGTTTCATTTAGGCCTGGGACCCACTACACGATTTTCAAATCTTACTTGATTTTAAAACTGGGGGAGTTTTAACATTGTAAAAATTCTATTCCAATTATTTGTAAAAGTAATGACTTGTAACTATTCTTAATTTTTTCACTATATAATTTGCTATTCTTGTTATGGTGGAGCCATTTACACATCCACACTTTATAGAGCAGCCTTAGAGAAGCACCCTCAGTGATTTGATTCTGGAGCCTGAGCTTGACAAATTTATAAACAAACAGACTAAATATTAATCATAACTTTCTGTCCAAGAAAAAGAAAGTCATAAAGAGTTGGAACGATCCACTAATTTTTAGAAGTGTTTTTGCGCCATCATGTGGCAACAATTTTTTTCAATTAAAAATTATGAAACTTTTAATACGTTTTCATTACTTTCTGAATGGCATTAAAGGTCCACATAAATCATGACACTTGAGAGGGTTTTTTATCAAATATACAAAGTAAATGTCTAAAACCAAAAAAAATCTTAACTTTACATATCCAAACTGCTTTCAGATGATGTCTAAAGTAGGCTAGGCCTAAATGTGTTCTATAGGACATTTAATCATTTGATGCTGGAAAGATACCTCTAAAAGAAAAAGAACACTAAGCATGAAAGAGCTGCATATGGATTTTGATCTGCTTTGCTGAAATTACAGTAATAGGAGAAAATGCATGCATTGGGGGTAAAAAGATAATTTAATTACTTGAGATTCTTGAGGAATGCATGCACAAAACAAGAAATCTTACCAGGTTTTGCTTGTGAAATTGAGTCTTAATCTTATTTTTCAGCATTCTATAATAATACTTTTGAAATATGCAAATACAAATTACAATTTGTAATATTTTTCAGTGATTAAGAATTAACTTATGAAGTGCCACACAAGTGAGGAAGAGTACAAATGGGGTGACTGTGTGATTGGACTTTGGCCTATTACAGCAATCTTGCTTGACACACACCCCCAAACTCAAAAAATCAAGTTAATCATTACTTTGTGGGGAAATTGCATGAATTAGAAATAGCTTCTCTTCACAATGTAAAAAAAATGCTGCCTTAAATTTAAGTAGCCTACAATCAACTTGACAGTTGAAGTTGAAAATTGCTTAACTTATTTTGATGAGATGAAAGTAAATCATATGCAGTCATGACCATTTTTTACAGATTCTTGACAGTGTTAGAGTATAGCTCCTTCTCGCTCTCATCCCTCCACCATATCTCAGGCAAATTCCTCATGACATGCAAGTTTTTCTCAGCTTCTGCCATTTGTCTTTGATCTTGACATCAATAACAGCATAGCAGCACGTAATTAGATAAACGAAGAAGACAGCCACAACATGGTAACCTAATTTTAGGTGTCGCAAGAACATTGTACTACTGACCCCTGGAGGGCGGAGCATAAACACAGAACATATGAGGATTAGACGCGGACGAATCGCTCTTGGACACTTCACAGCCAAAATGCCACTGGAGTTGTACCTCGATCTGCATTCCCAGCCATGCCGCTCAGTCTTCCTATTTGCCAAGATAAATAAAATTCCTTTTGAATTCAAATCCGTGGATTTATCTGCAGGTGATTTACATTTTTGCTTTAATTTAGCTGTTTTATGAATTTGTGGACTGCAATATTGATGCAAGCTGTATTTAGGTTGATGTACAGTGAATATTTTTTACTTATCAGCAATTAATTTAATTTAGATGCTTCCACATGAAGCACATTTTTTGGTTAATATCTTGCATGCAAAAGTATTTGGTTTCAGTGATATAGATTTGTATGTTCTGCATTATAGGCATCAATACAATATCTTGTTTTGTTTTTTTCTCTGTGCACAAAGGTGAACAATATGGAGCTGAATTTGGCAAGGTCAGCATTATAAGGAAAGTTCCTGTTCTCAAAGACGGCGATTTTATTCTCACAGAGAGGTATGTTGTTACCTTGATTTTTAACATGATACATGTTTAGATCTCCTAATACTAAGTAGCCTAAGTCTATATACTTTCTATATAGTACAGCTATACTGCAGTACTTGGCAGCGAATCATCACACTCCTGACCACTGGTATCCAGCCGATCTGCAGAAGCGTGCACGAGTCGACGAGTTTCTCTCCTGGCAGCACTCAAACATAAGAACTCATGGGTCAAAGGTCTTCTGGTTCAGGGTATAAGATTTGCTGTTTAAACATTAGATCACTTGTTGTGTCTGTGTGTACTGAGTAAATTGTGACTTTGTAACATCTCTTTTTGCTGATCTAGTCAAGTTTGCAACGGTCTCTATATGTAATATTTGACAAAATGCTTTTCTTAATCAGATGTTGGGCTGCAACTGACATTTTCCAACAATTCTAGGGGGTCATACCTGCGATCACAGGCGCCCCGGTGCCCAAAGAGAAGATGGATGCTGCCGTGGAGGACCTCAATGTGTCTCTGAAGACCTTTGAGGAGAAGTTTCTGCAGAGCAGACCCTTTATAATTGGAGAGAAAATATCTCTGGCTGATCTTGTAGCCATTGTGGAGATGATGCAGGTACATTCTGTACATTTGATTTCCTAATGCTTGACCTTATAACATGACATACTGACAATTCTGTTTGTGTGTTTTGAAGCCGGTCGGTACAGGTCTAGATGTGTTTCAAGACAGACCTGCTCTGAATGCCTGGAGAGACAGAGTGAAGAAGGAGATTGGTGTGGAAGTCTTCGATGAAGCCCATGAGGTTATAATGAATGTTGATACATTGCCTCAAACCTTTGAAAACAAAGGCTTACCTGAGTTTCTCAAACTAAAGATACAGAAAATGTTTAACTAAGTCTGTTCTGCATGGTCGAGTTTTATGTTTAAACTTTCAATTTTCATCAAGTTACTTTGCGGTAATATGGTGGACTAGATCAAAAATGGATTAGAAAATATGACTGTATTCAAAAACAAAATCAATAAATTCACTGTATTCAAAATAAAAACACTATATTAAAATGATACCTACATTTATTCGTTTATACAATACATTTATCACGCAAGACCAACTCGTATCTACTTAAATGGGGAAATACATAAATCTAAAAAACTTAGGCAAACTCACATTTCAAATCAGACATATACTGTCCCAAAAATGTTGTTTCTTATGCTCAAATAGAATTAAAAAGCGTAGATTTCAGGCTGGTTAAGCCAATGCGCATTTGCAATCCCAATCTTCTAACAGCAGTTGCAGTATTAATGAAATATGAGTCATATGAGTGAAACATGTTTGTATCTTTGGCCATGCTCTGTTGTTCACGAACAGTATTCATCCATTCAATCCATAGACATTTTATTGGGACATTTTTAACTACATTTAGATCAACAAGACAAAAATAACTTTTTCATTACTCTACAAGAACAATTTATTTGAATATTATATTAAATAAATACAAACTTGTTTCTAGTTATCACAACCCAGTTTCATGGGGAAATTACAATATTTAACAAGGTTGTACAAATGATATGAATTAAAGCACATTCACTCCAAGGATGATATAGCAGTAATGCTAAAGATATATGCCAAGTTTTTGTTTTCTATTTTTCTACCAATTGTTCTAAATTTAAAAGAATAGCAAAGTCCACACCACAACTAAAACGATAATGACACAGAGGAACAATATCGTTTGAATCACTTTAAAAAAAAAAAATCCAGCTGATAAAGGATAAAAACATTGACAGCCAATCAGAATTCATCTACCTTTAAAGAGGTTGAGCATTTAAAGTGGCAGATGACAAAACTGCAGTGCCTGCTTATAATAAACAGAATGTTGTTGTGCGTTGGTGTTGACGCAAATTTAGTTAAGAATATGCTTTTATCCAAAGCGACTAAATCAGAAAAAAACTACAGTGAGTGCTAGTTGTCTATGAATCAAGTCACCTGGTAAACAGTCCTTATCATATCAAACATCAACTGTCTCAACTGTCTGGCTTTTGCTAGATTGTTCCTGTGGCTTCCTACAACAGAACAGACTCCAGAGCTTGTCTTTTAGATGCCTGTTTGAAGCTGTCAGAAGTAAAGAAGTCATGCCACTGTAAAAACTAAAGGCACTGGCTAGAGTGTGGTAGGTGATAAATTCCCCGATTAACCTTATAATGATGAACAAAGACACAATAAATAGAGTGGACAGATAAACTCCCACCAGGGAGATGGTGATTTTGCACACCAGGAGGTACGAGTCAGATCCTTGCACCTGGGTCTTGTTCTTCTGGAGAGCCAGAGTGTGGGCGCACAGATGGACGACCATTCGGACAGAGGTCGGCAGCATGATCATCAGAGGGATCGGGCAGAGGAGACAGATGATAGCCGCTGCGTATGCATTTACGTCAATATCTATAGTGAAAGAGGGCTGCGGACAGGTCAAGTTAGCTATGTCTTTCACGTTGTAATTTTCATACATTTCACTTGAATATACAAGGTCAAGTGAGAACAGAGGAGTGAAAAACAAGAAGGAGAAAGAGCAGCTCAGCAGCACTGCAGCGTTGATCACAGAAGAGATTTTCCTCTTCAGTGTCTGGAAGCACTCAGAGGAAAAACTCACGACTTTGATGCAGTAGAAGAGACTCAGCCATGCAATGGCCCAGAAGCTGTTGAAGCTGCAAGTCATCATTAGATACATTTCAATCCGGATTGACAAAGGATATGGTGTGATGCACCACACTTGGGGATCCTGAAAAACACCCATCACCAATGAGAAGGTGGCGAGTACCAAGATAATGTTGCTGATGGAGATGACGTTTAGGATCAAACCCACAGTCTGAATGGTCCTGGTCTTCACTTGCTGTTGTATAGTGAAAATGAAGTTAAATAAGTTTCCAGAAACACCAACAAGCGCAAGTCCAACAAAAAAAAGAACGTGCCCGATTAAGGTCGCGATCATGATGTTCTCTTCAGAGAGCGAAACGCACAAACCAGAGTCCTGCACTGAAATGAGATCTGGAGAGATGCGCATTGTCTTGTAGAGAAACAGGGAATGAATATCATATGCAAATTTGCTTTGCGTGAGTGATTTAGAGCAGGCTTTGTTCAAAGCTGGAAACACAAATTAGGTAAAATGAGAGAAATGCACCATGTTCATTACAGTTCAGCTTACACAAAACAAAATGATAAAACAAGAGAATTTGAGAATTTATTATTCTGTCTTCATGCATGTCACTTCATGCAACTCATGCATGTCATTAACACACTGATATTTGTTTTCACATGTGAATGCAACAATCATTATTAAATGTTCATGTTATTACTGTTTGAAATTTGCCTATTCAAATCCTTGTTTGTTTGCTATTTAGATGTATGGCTACTTTAAATATATCTTATAAAATGTAGTCTGTAAAATTTTACTATTCAAATGTCATACATGTAGGGACTTGAGTTTTCCACTGTCAAAAACTCTTCATTGTCATTCTAGTAGGGACAATGGAATCATAGGGGATTATTGATTTTTCTATGCAGGGTGTTAAATAAGCTAAATTGGATTTGATATATACAATAGCAAGTTCAGTAACATTCATATAGGTCTGCAGTACCATTCATTTTTTAAAGGAGTTTTAAAAGAAATTATTCAGAAAAGGCGCATTAAATTGATGTGACAGTAAAAAGTGACCGTAAAGACATGTATAATGTTATAAACGATTTCTATCTTCTTTCCACAAAAAAATATTAAGCAGCACAAATGTTTTTAACATTGATGATATTTCTTATATTTCTTGAGCATCAAATTAGCATATTAGAATGATTTCTGAAGGATCATGTGACTTTGTCTTTAGAAAAGTCTTTAGAGATATAAATAAAATATATTAAAATAGAAAACAGTTATTTTACATTTTGCAATAGGCCTATTACTTATACATAATAATGGTATTTTTGTTTAGATAAATGCAGCCTGCATAAGAGACTTCTTTCAAAAACAATAATCTTACCAACAACTTTTGAACGGTAGTGTTGTTGAGAATATTATTTCATTATTCAATATTTTATTTTATTTTATTTTATTTTATTTATTTTTGGCAGAAATATCATATATTCATCAGGTTCTTTATTTTTTTGGGGCCACTGTGAATGGTAGTGTGAGATGAAAATGCAATAAAAATATATTAAAATATAAATTAAATTTTAATACATTTTGCATCTTACGTTTATTTATGTTAAAATGTAGTTTGTATATGAAAATGAAATTGAACGGAAATTAAATTAAATATAGAAATTAAATATAATTATATATATAAATAAATATATATATATATATTTTTTTTTTTTTTTTTTTTTTGGAGAATATATTTAAATTATCTTTAAAAACGGCGGCATACTTCCGAAATGAAAATGTAAATATAAATGACTTTTGTCTCTTGAAAAGTAAGGTGCTGGTCATATAATTAGAATATCATGAAAAAGTTTATTTAATTAAGTAATTCCATTCAAAAAGTGAAACTTGTATATTATATTCATTCATTACACACAGACTGATACAAATGTTTATTTCTTTTAATTTTGATTACTGATGAACTGATTAATTTGAAAACTAATGAAAATCCCAAATTCAGTATCTCAGAAAATTTGAATATTACTTAAGACCAATACAAAAAAAGGATTTTTAGAAATGCTGGCCAACTGAAAAGTATGAACATGAAAAGCATGAGCATGTACAGCACTCAATACTTAGTTGCGGCTCCTTTTGCCTGAATTACTGCCGCAATGGCGTGGCATGGAGTCGGTCAGTCTGTGGCACTGCTCAGGTGTTATGAGAGCCAGGTTGCTCTGATAGTGGCCTTCAGCTCTTCTGCAGTGTTGGGTCTGGCGTATCACATCTTCCTCTTCACAATACCCCATAGATTTTATGTAGGGTTAAGGTCAGGCGAGTTTGCTGGCCAATTAAGAACAGGGATACCATGGTCCTTAAACCAGGTACTGGTAGCTTTGGCACTGTGTGTGCAGGTGCCAAGTCCTGTTGGAAAATGAAATCTGTATCTCCATAAAGTTGGTCAGCAGCAGGAAGCATGAAGTGCTCTAAAACTTCCTGGTAGACGGCTGCGTTGACCTTGGACCTCAGAAAACACAGTGGACCAACACCAGCAGATGACATGGCACCCCAAACCATCACTGACTGTGGAAACTTTACACTGGACTTCAAGCAACGTGGATTCTGTGCCTCTCCTCTCTTCCTCCAGACTCTGGGACCTTGATTTCTATCACAAAAAATCTTACCATAGACACAACTATCCAGGGTTTTTGAATCCCGAAATCAAGTAAGTTTGAGTAAAAACGTATCCTCAGGGTTTTGCTACTATTATATATGAAACTTCGACTATTGTTTTAAGTTCAGCAATCCATTGTTGATTGTTTGTTTGTTTTTGTTCTATGTTCAGTTTAAAGAGTAGGCCTAACATATTTCTAATTTCTGTTAATGCAAGGGGTTTAAGAGACATGACAAAGAGAAAAAGTTTTTTCTTATTTTGTAAAGGGAAGAAGTCATATTTTTTTTTTTGCAGGAAACACATTCTAAGGTTGATGATGTTATATTTTGGTCTAAACCATAGACTGTAAAAAATAGGTCTAAACAATGGGGAGATGAAGCTTACTTTAGCCATGGCACTACAAGGTCAGCAGGAGTCGCCATTCTCCTAAATAACTTCAAAGGTCATATTGTATCCCATATGGCAGATGAGTTTGGTCACTGGCTGATTCTTATCATAAACATTGATGGTCTGAAATTCATCTTAGTCAACATTTATGGCTATAACATCAGCAGAGAAAACCGAAACCTACTTGAACAAATTGGCTTACAATTAGACAATCTCAAATTAACACACTCAACTGATAACATCATCATTGGAGGTGATCTAAACCTAGTTCATGATGATTTCTTTGATAAATATCCTTGCAGGTATTCTGCAAGTCATCCAAACGCCTTATTCACAAACTTTTGCGAAAAACATAATTTGGTTGATACTTGGAGGCACTTAAACCCAGAAATATCTAAATACTCCTGGTTTAGCTCAAGCCACAATTATAAATCCAGAATTGATCACTGGTTAATTGCAAATCATTTACTTTTTTATAATATTAGCTCTGATATTTCTGCTGCACCACTAACAGACCATAGTGTTATTTTACTACAGATCAGACCCAATGACAACAATGTCCATTCACACACATATTGGATGTTCAATTCCAGTCTGCTCAAAAATAATGACTATACTGCCAAAAAATCAAATTATTAATTCAAGAAAACGCCAATTCTGAGGAGCTAACAACAGCTACCAAAAGTGGGAATTCCTAAAATATAAAATACGCCAATTTACCATCTCATTCAGTAAAATTATTAAAAAAGATAGTGAAAAACAAGAAGTAGACTTTATTAATCAGTTAAATAAGTACTGCAATAGGCCAAACCCAACTGAAGACGATAGACAGAAGATATTAAACCTCCAACCTAAACTAGATGAAATTTACAGTCGTAAGGCCCAAGGGGCCTTCATTAGATCCAGAGCTAAGTGGATAGAGGAGGGGGAAAAAAATTCAGCTGTGGTCTGGAAAAAAGAAGACAGGACAAAAATAGCATCAGATCCCTGATGGTTAATAATAATGAAGTCACAGATGAAAAATTGATCTCTTCAGAAATCTGGAAATTCTATAGCCAGCTATATAGCTCTAAATTTTCTAAAGTGGACTGTCAATTTTTTTTTTCAGGATATAGCTAAACATATTCCCAAAGTAGAGGATGCCCTCAAACAAACATGTGATAATCAAATAACAATGATAGAACTTGACGCAGTAATTGGTCGTCTCTCTCTTAACAAAGCCCCTTGGTCTGACGGTCTCACAGGTGACTTTTACAGACATTTTTGGGTAGATTTAAGAGACCTGCTGCTACTAGTTTTTACCGAAATATTTGAAACATGTGTACTTCCACCAACAATGAGACATGGGGTTATTATCTCAATTCCAAAACTTGGGAAAGATCCCAGAATTATAGACAACAGAAGACCCATTACACTCAGAAATTCAGACTACAAACTCCTAACTTACATCTTCACTTCTCGTCTTCAAACAGGGATTTCGGATCTTATTGCAGATACACAATCAGGATTCTTAAAAGGAAGGTCAATCCATAATAACATAGGATTGGTAATGGACATCATTGAGTATAGAAGCCAAATTGAGGATGATGGTTTCCTTCTCTTTCTAGACTTCTATAAAGCATTTGACTCTGTGGAGCATCCATTTATTCTTTCGGTGCTCGAACACTTTGGCTTTGGAGTCAGGTTTAGAGAATTGGTTGGTGGATTATATCGAGATATTAGTAGCTGTGTCCTATTACCTAGTGGTACCACCCCAAGCTTCAAGATTAATGTGGGTATTCCTCAAGGTTGCCCCATCTCACCATACCTGTTCATCATAGCCACAGAAATGCTAGCAATTTATATTAAAAACTGTAATGATATTAAAAAACTTAATGTACTTGGCACAGACATAATAATCAGCCAACTAGCAGATGACACAACAATTTTCTGAAAAGATAGATACCAAGTTTCCTCAACTATTACCAAAATTGAAAAATTCTGCATCAGGCCTAACATTAAACTTAAAAACGTGTGAATTGCTGGCTGTACACGACACTTCACTCAAAGACATCTGTAATATCCCTATTAAATCAGAAATTAAATACCTGGGGATTTACCTTTCCAAGGACCAAAAACAAAACCAACTTCTGAATGTAGAAAATAAAATTAAAGAATGCAAGTCAAGACTAAATATATGGCTACAGAGGGACCTATCAATACTAGGTCGAATTTACCTAACTAAGATGGAATGTCTATCGAGATGTATTTACCCAGCCTATTCCAATGCCATTCCAAACAAATTGATTAAATCTATCAACCAAATCAACCTAAACTTCATTTGGAGAAACAGACCACATTATATGAAGAAAAGCAGTATGGTTAAAGACACAAAGGATGGAGGTCTAAAAGTTATTGATTTTGACTGCCTTAATGGAACCTTAAAAAATAAATTGGTTAAAATCTTGGATCAAACACAGTAACTCCTTTTGGTATTGTATTCCAAAGTCCTTATTCAAGAAAATGGGAGGTTTAGAATTTCTTCTTAGAGTGGACTTTAATGTGAACAAATTACCTATATCATTGTCAGAGTTTCACAGACAAATACTCTTGTATTGGAAAATGTTATATGTACACAACTTCTCACCTCACACATCTGTACTCTGGAACAACAGATTTATTCTGCACCGCAACAGATCTCTGTTCTTTGAAGATTGGTATGGGAGAAATATATGGTCCATAGCCGACTTAATGAATACCAACGGAATTTTTTTAAATTATGAACAATTTTGCATCAAACATAATTTCAAACCATTAAAATCAGACTTTACTAAATTACATAGAGCACTACCCCAAGAATTTGTCTTTCTGATAAGAAACATTTTGGCATATTACCCAATACAACCACAATTGGCCCCACTATCAATTCAAGGGATCTTTGTTCTGGATAAAAAATGTACTAACCACTTTATCAGAAATTGTTTTACTGAATACCTTTACCCTGAAAGACAAAATAAAAATAACATCCTAAATTTTTTTGATAAAGATTCAATTACTAAACTAAGAACAATGTATCGAACACTCCCTATACCTCCCAAAGTGAAAGAAACACACTTCAAAGTAATGAACAACATTTACCCCTCTAAAGAATTACTGAGATTTCGCTTTGGTATAGATGATAATACATGTACATTCTGTGAAAATGATGTCGAAACTACGGACCATGTGTTTTTCTCATGCAATGTGATACAGATATTTTGGCATGATATACACAAATGGGTTAAGCAACAGATGTCTTCATTCCCAACCTCTATTTCCAGAGATGACATAACGTTTGGATTGATATTGCAAAGCAAGGGTGACGAGATCTGTACTAATACAATTTTATGTCTAGCTAAATTTTTCATCCACAAATGTAGGATTGTGAAATCATCTCCCAAATTTATTGTTTTTTTAAATGAATTTAAACTGTATATAAAATCCTTAAAAACTCTGAAAGGTCCTAAAGCAAAAAAAAAAAATGAAACCCTCAAACACTTCCCAACTGAGGTAAATAGCTGAACAAAGACTGAATTATCCCTGTATGTTTTAATTTCTTACCATTGCTTTATCTATATGAATTTGTTTATTTGAATATTTATTTTCCTTTATGAATTATGCTTATGTTTGTTAAGACTACATATATATTGCCTGATTGTATTAAGAGCTGCTCCCTCTGGCTATATTTTCTCTGTATCCTATTCTGAAGAAACGAATTTTATGCAGCCATGTTTGTCTGTAAATCTTGATATTTTCATTAAAAAAAAAAAAAAAAAAAAATCAACGCAGCCGTCTACCAGGACATTTTCAGAGTAGGCTACTTCATGCTTCCTTCATTTTCCAGCAGGATTTGCACCTCCCCACACTGCCAAAATAACCAAAACCTGGTTCAATGACCATGGTATTACTGTGTAATTACAGTGTGATTTCATGTATTATTCTAATTTTCTGGGATTTTGATTTCGTGCGTTTCATAAACTGTAAGCCATAATCATCAAAATTATAATAAATAAAGGCTTGAAATATTTCACTTTGCATGTAATGAGTCTATATAATATATTAGTTTCACCTGTTAAGTTGAATTCTTGAAATAAATCAACTTTTTGATGATATTCTATATGACCAGCACCTGTATTTCTCCCTCCTCCTAAACTGTCTTTCAGAAGACCATGTGACCTTCTTCTGCGCCACGCGAGCTCAGCCCAGCTGCACTCCGCAGTCATTCTTCCCTAGTTCCCTTGTGTTTACCAAATCACCGCCATGCCTTGCATACTGCTAAACCTCTGTGAATATGACACACAAAAACTCGTCAAAATCAAGAGCGTCAGACTTGGGTCGCTGAAATGGACCTTAAACGTAGCGATCTTGATGTTCATTTGGTAAGTTTCTGAGCTGTTTGTCTCCGCTGTTGTTCATGCTTGTCGCCCCCGGATTATTTAATAACAAGAGCTCATTCATGTACATTCAGTGATAGCGTGTGTCATTTACACGTGTTATGCTGTGCTTATGTAACGTTACTGACGAAATTTGAATTATTCATTCGGAGTACCAAGTCATTTTTATGTCTTTACTTTCCAGTATCATGATGTTATGGAATAAGGAATATCAAGAGTATGATCTAGTAGTCAGTTCTGTCACCACAAAGGTTAAGGGAGTGGCAGAGATATCTATACCAGACATTGGCGAAGTCGTGTGGGATGTGGTGGACTACAGTGGACTATCGCAGGTAACACTACCACCATTTAGGCTTTTATTATTTTTCATTCGGTCCAACGACAAGCGGGTGAAGGTTTACTGCGTGTTACTGTCTTTTCATCGTGGCACTGGCAAAGTAATTTAATCAAAATTAAACTTTTATCTGACTCCATTTAGGTTAGAATGCCATAGAATATTAAATAAAATCGCAGTTGGTGTGCCCTATGCTATGCTCCACTCAAAACCGGGCGTTAGTAGGCTACTAATCTAAGTTAATTTACTAATTTCAGAGTAAGTCAGAATGAATACAAATGTAACAGTTTAATATTAGTCAGGTAAATGTATCATGCCAATGACATAATCAGTTCAAAGATAATCAATACAAAACCTCAAATGCTCTGACTGGAATAAAGAGAAAAGATGCAAACCTGACATTAGAAATGACATGATGCTGCTGAGTGTCTTGAGCACATGCAGCTGATTTTAACTACAAATCGCACCGAGCCTCTTGTTGCATTTCTTTAAGTAGACCCAGAGTGGTAGAGAAAACTATGGCTCTGCTCAGACTGAGACAGAAACTTCTTTCACATGGAAACATTTGCTAACAATGGGAATTTGCAGTCAGAGTTTACATCTTTTGAGGGCAGGATACCATTTGCCTGGAAGACACACCCTCTGTAAGAAATATATATCTCTAAACTCTTAAAAACTACCTTTTGTTTTACTTCTTTGGGGATGAGACCTCTGTACCAGTCGCACTGAGACATTCCAAATGATACCAAACATGTACAGTGTTGTATGATAATTGTTCACATTAAACCATATAGATGTTTGGGTGAATTTCAGGTGATCTCAGCATGAGAGAGAGACGAGATAGAGAAGGGAGAGAATTGTAAATTGGGAGGTGATCAACTCAAGTGTGATCGTGTCTCTCAAATGGGGGATGTTAATATAGCAAGAGAGTTCAGATGTTAATTACCGTTGTTTTCTCAGAGAGTTGCCCTCTCTTCCAGTTCTTCCAGTTTTTCCAGTCACCACACACAAAAAAAACGTTATTAAGCAGATTTAGGTTTGTATTCCAATAACTCTTGAAAACAAGTTAAAAAGTAATGGAATGTCGTTCTTGTTTTGTTTTGTTTTTGCAGGGAAAAAACTCATTTTTTGTCGCAACAAATGTCATAGTCACAAAGAACCAAAAACAAGGTAATTGCCCAGAGGTAAGTGCAGTTAATTTTTATTTCAGTTGCAGTACGAAGTAGATCTCAAGTCTTAAAGATTTATTTCCATTTTGGCCCATTATATTTAGTGATGATTCAATCTCCATTGTCCTTATAAGCCAAATATAATCCATTCAGCAGATGTTCATATGTTCTACTTCAGGTCCCCCCACATGGAAAGCTGTGTCGATTAGACAAAGACTGCGAGAAAGGGTTGTCTGACCAACATAACCATGGTAATGTTATATGAAGATGCAATTTGTGTTGCGGAAACATTTCAATGCCAGAGCAATCAATCATTTCTTTGAATATTTGAATAATACTACCCAAGCTGTATTTTTTATTTTTCAGTAAAAGCCTAAACCATTCTCTGAAGTCTTTCCATGATCTGATGTCTGTTCTTGTGTTTGCCTCTAAGGTGTTCAAACAGGTGCTTGTGTGAAGTTGGACATACTGAGGAAAACATGTGAAGTTAGAACTTGGTGCCCCATTGAGAACAAGAAGAATCCCAGGTGCTGTAATGTGCAATGCTACTTTACATTAAACATACTGTGACAGCAAAGCTATTTGGAAATAGAGAAATGCTGCTAAAGGAGTAAACTGTTGACACTGCAGTTAGAGACCTTTAAGGAACCTGTTTGAGGAACATACACTTTTATTTGTCACTTTTACATAAACTGAGATTCTGTATGCGGATGTTTTCTAATGTCAGGCTTTCATTTTTGTTTCCCCAGACCTGCTGTTTTAGCATCTGCAGAAAATTTCACTGTGCTGATCAAGAATAACATCAGATTTCCAGCCTTTAATTACATAAGGTAGTACATAAGTTGTACAGTAGCAAATGCTGTGACATTTCCTGAACAAATTTGGTGCATTAACATTCTTTAAGCATATATGAACAGTTAGCAGTATTTGAAGTAAATACTAGCCAGAAGGAAGCCCAGGGTCATTATTCAAAAACTGATAATATAGGCATCCATTTATCTATTTGTCTTAGAAGAAACATCCTCCCTGAAATGAAAGACACTGACCTTAAAGGTTGCACCTATAACCACTCCAAAAATCCATACTGCCCCATTTTCCGTTTGGGAGACATTGTGAGTGAGGCCAAGGAGAACTTTACAGAGATGGCAGTGGAGGTAAATGCCTTTCGTTCCAAGCACAAAATATACACTAATGTTTAAAAAAAAATTAAAATGAAAGTAAGCCTAGTCTCTAAAGCTAAAAAAGACTGCATTTATCTGATCAAAACAGTAATATTGTGAAATATTTGTATAAGTTAAAATAACTCTTTGCTATTCAAATATTGTAAAATGTAATTTATTCCTATGATGGCAAAGCTGTCTTTACTCCAGTCTTCAGTGTCACATGCAGTGTTCATTTAGTATCATTGCTATTATAGTTTTTGTTAATTAGATATTTATTTTTTATATTTTCTGTTTTGACTTCAATTTTAGTTTAGTTTTATTTATTATTGTTAAAAAGATCTATATGGATTTTTTTTGTTAGTTTTAGTTATTTTAGTTAATGTTAGTTAGTGATAACAACCCTGGTCACATGGACTTTCATAAATAGTTCTAATATGCTGATTTTGTGCTGAAGAAACATTTCTTATTATTATTAATGCTGAAAACAGTTCCTGCTTAATGGTTTTGTGGAAGGAAGCTAATACAATTTTTCAGATTTTCTGATGAATAAAAAGTTCAAAAGAACAGCATTTGTTTGAAATACAAATCTTTTGTAACATTATATAAGTCTTTACTGCCAACTTTGATCAATTTAATGCATCCTTAATGATTAAAAGTATTAATTTATTTAAAAAAATGAAAAATCTTACCGACCCCAAACTTATGAATGATAGTGTATTTGTGTAATTTAGTTATAAAGCATGCCGTATAGCCTTGTCCATGTATCTGCTTCACAGGGTGGTGTAATTGGGATCCAGATCAACTGGGACTGTGACCTGAACCGCTTTTTTCACAACTGTCTGCCCAAATACTCATTCCGTCGCTTGGACGAAAAAGAAAGCAACCGAACCGTGTACCCTGGGCTCAACTTCAGGTATGAACAACTGAAATCATACTGAAAAGTGTGTGAACTCTTAAACAGTCCTTTCTTAAAGATATTGTTATTTGTAGGTTTGCGAGATACTCTACAGTGAATGGTGTGGAGCAGAGAACGCTCTTTAAAATGTATGGCATTAGGTTTGATGTGATGGTGTTTGGGAAGGTGAGATTATCCTATGTTATCATAACTTTGCATGTTCACTTTGGATTTTAGGACATACAAATAGTGCTCTCTATATTCTTCACAGGCTGGAAAATTCAGCATCATTCAGCTAATCATCTACATTGGATCCACGCTCTCGTATTATGCTCTCGTGAGTAACCCTCAAGCCCTCAGATGGTGATTTTAAAATAATGAAATATTTACCATTGAGTTTTCTTTAGACAACAATATTCCTGGACTGGCTTATTGGTACCGGCTGTTATTCCAAAGAGGCAAAGCAGACCTACATTGAGAGGAAGTTTGAGGCCATTCAGGACCGAGAAGAGGTGAACACATTAAAAACACTGACTCAGTTTGTTGTATGGCAGATTGTTCACACTGTTAATGCTTTACACAAGCTGTAACTGGGATTCTGTATGTATGAATCTAACTTGTTGTAATGTGTCTGTTGCAGTGCTTCCTTTGTGTGTCATTTGTGGATGAGGACAAGTTGAGGGTGGTGAAAAAATCCAGAAAGAAAAGACTACAGGAGACGAAACCCCTTTCCTTACACCAGCGCAAGGTAAGATGCCCAAATTATATTATCACACTTGCCAGTAAATGAATGCTTGTTTTTATATCTAAATAAAGCATAATTTTAGTTTTAAAGACTAGTTCATCCAAAAAAGAAAGTGTCTGTCATCATTTACTACAAGCCTGTATTACTTACTTTTCCCCACAAAACACAATGAATTCAATACATGGCAGTACATACATTCTGACTCACTTTAACACTAACAAAGCACCCAGAAGTGTCAGCAAGCACTCCATTATTTCCCAAGTGCTGTTCTCTATAGTTGTTTTGGTGAAAAATAACTTATTTAAGCAATAATATTGTAAAATTGTAAATGGCAAAATCCTGTGCACCATCAATTAATCTTTTACACTCGTTTGCCATCATTATTTTATGGCTAAAATTCTGAAAATGGTGTTATAAAATACAGTGAAAATGATCAGCAAGCTGCATGAACCATTTCGCTGACATCCTTTAGTGCTTTCTTAAGCGTCAGTGTACTGTATGTACTGAAATTGTTTTGAATTCATTCATGTATCTAGGTTTTTTGTTTAGAACAATCTTAGGGTAAGTAAATGATGACTTTCGTTTTCAAAAAAAAAATTTTTTTGGTCGGACTATATTAATTTATTATATCTCAAATTAAATTATCAGTCAGATACTATTCGTTTTTATTAATATTTTTAATTATTTCTTATTTAAATTATTTCCAATTTCATTAAAAAAAATTGTAATGTCTATTTAGTTTGAGTTTTTTTTATTACAAGTGAAAATGAGAAATGTTGACCAACTAGCTGAAATAAATTATTATCTTTAATATTTTATTTCAGTTAACGTTTATTTTTTCAAGTTTTTTATTATTTTGGTTTTAGGGGCTGTTTACACAATACCATTTTCAACTAAAAACGGAAAACATTTTATGTGTTTTGGCCGTTTATTTACACAACAAAGGTGTTTTGGGGGCCTGAACATGCGTAATTTTGATTCCTGAATTTTTTTTAAAACGATGCCGTTATCACTGTGTAAATTACAAAAACGAGAATTTGTGAAAAGAGACGTCATGCTCATGCATATTATGTGTTCAGTCTATAGGGGTGTGGTGTTTCTTTACAAAGTTACATCGCCAACTACTGGCCTGGATGCATAATACAGCATTTTTAATCATTTTTCGCAGATCCATGTGAACAGGGATTGTTTTAACAACATTGTCATCTATAAGCAAAAAACGCAAAGAATTTTTTTTCCCGTTTTTAGTACATCGTTATCGTGTAAACGTACCCTTAGTTACTTATAATAGCCCTGGTCTGTTCTCTATCAGAATGATTTGGCGAGCATGAAGACTCTGATGAGTGTTCTGCAGTGTGACCAAAGCAGAAGTGAGCCAGTAAAGAAAGGCCAGGGTGCTGGACTTGTGGTAGACGAAAACCTTCCCAGAAGGCACAGCAGCGGACAGAGCACAGATACACCATTACTGGAGATGTCACAGTCTGGGTGTCCGGCCTGGTGTCAGTGTGGCTGCTGCCGGCTTTCAGACATCCTACAGGAGCAGCTGTGCTGTCGATCAGGAAAAGGGCGCTGCATAACCTCCTCCCCGCTCTTTTCAACACTGGTTGTCAGTCGCTCTGTCCTGGAGACCGCTTTGTTCTATGTGGATCCCCTTGCAGAGCTGCAAGAGGAGGCTCTGCGCCATGGGGCCTATGTTCAATTCATCAGATGGCGGTTTGGTGACAGCACACCCAGAGATGCTATTCCAGTAATACCCAGTTGCTGCATATGGAGGATAAGAGCAGAATACCCAAACCCTGATGGGAAATACAGTGGCCTTAGACTTTATCAGGCCGTACCATCTCAGCCAAAATTCAACAGATAACAGACTTTATTCATTTTATGATTAGATATTCAATTCAATTCAAGACAATGATTATGATTATGCATAAAAGGGAATGAAACTAACTACTACAATCAATAATACAGAATATGATTGGTCATTTTTACAATTTTAACCTGCAAAGCAAACAAACTATTTATTATATTAACCACAAAAACATGATCATGTCATTAAGTATTTACTAACACCGATGCCTTTGAAGTAAAAAAAAAAAAAAAGGTCAAGCATGTACAGCCGAACTGGTTTACTAATGATTTACACTACATGTATTAATCAAATGTGATAAATAAAATGTAGTATACATTACTGTTCAAAAGTTTGGTCAGTAAGATCAAAGATTACTTTGGTCAGTAAGATTTCTTTATTTTATTTTTTTAATAAATTAATACTTTTATTTAGGAAGGATGCATTTAATTGATCAAAATGATGTGCTGCATAATATAGGCCTATCGCAAAAATATTAAGCGGCACAACTGTTTTCAACATTGATAATAATAAATAAATTTTTCTTGAGTATAATAGTATAAGTATTAAATAATATTCAAATCAGTATATTCGATTGATTTTTTTTTTTAAGGATCATGTGACACCAAAGACTGATTAATGATGCTGAAAACTCAGCTGCCACTACAGGATTTAAATTGTAATAATATTTTAGAATAATGTAGTTTTTCTGTATTTTTGATCAAAGAAATGCAGCCTTATTGAGTTTAAGAGACTTTCAAAAATATATACAAAAAAAACTTACCAACCCCTAACTTTTGAATGGTAGCCTAAGTAAGAGACGACCCAACGCCGGCGATATGTTATGCCCTAAATTTATACATGATTAACTAACTGTATTTTTGTATGTACATTTCTGAAATGCATTTTCTGTAAAGCCGCTTTGAAACAATATGTATTGTGAAAAGCGCTATACAAATAAATTTGAATTGAATTGAATTAACCTAGTGTGTGAAAAAAAAAAATACAAGAGCATAATTGAAGCTGATGGTTTTAAGTGCAGTGAAAGTGTCCAGTCCATTCCATCATGGAGTTCCATATGAGGTGCTCTCCATGGAGCTCTATAACAGTAAAAATATTTTTAGTATCTAGTAAAAAATTTTTTATTATATATATATAATTTTGTAAAACAATAAATAAATCATTTAGAACAATTGAAGGGACTTTTACTCACCAGTGGCACACCGTCACCTTTTTTGTCCGGGTGAATAAATTTATGTTTGGCATAGTCACGGTCCTTCATACAAGTAAGCATGAACCAGTCACAAACAGCAGTCACCTGGGAGAAATTCAGGAACAATATAAAAATACTTGATTTAAAGCCATTTTACTCAAATAGGTGAAAAAAACAAAAAAAAACTAGTGCTTACCAAGCTAAGAAAGGCAAGAGTGGCCCCAAGATTCACAATAGTGGGCACAATATGGAATTTACCAGCCTAAAGAGACAAAAGACAGAGTAAGCTAATCTGAAGGTTGACTAAGATGCTGGTTATTATATCATGCTTTAGAGACCAGCAGACAAACCTTCCCAAACACCATCACATCAAAGCGGATTCCAAAGCCCTTTATCAATGTCCGTGTTTCAATGCTTTCATTGTTTTTATAATATTTAGCATATCTGTGGGAAAGTACAAAATTGGTATCCAATAGAAATAAAGATAGCTTTAGATACAAAATGTTACAATAAAAAAAAAAAAAATTCAATGTACCGGAAATTGTTGCCAGGGGCAACGTTATTTTCAGGATTTTTGTTGTCCAGTCTGCTGAAAGAATATTTTGGAATGCAGAAGTGTTCTGAGAAGTCCAAGTTACAACTCCAGTCAATGAAAATCCCTATAATACCACCCTTTAACATTAAAACACACTGTCAATTACAAGTAAAAAAAAAAGTAAAATACTAAAAATAAATACAATATTGGTTTTTGAATGAAGTCTCTTATGCTACGCGCTACTGTCCAAGCTGGAACCACAGTGCCTGTTGCCACCAACTCTTACTGCAGGTCTTTTTGCAGTCACTCAAGGGTTTTTCTGAACCTGTGCCTTCTCATAAATCTGGTGGCAACTATTGATAGCTTCCTTTTTCTGCCCCGTCCACGTATAGTTTACCCACTGTTCCTTTATCTTTAAACGTGTTGTGGCCTATGCTTCCAACAGTGTCTCTAGGAACATTTATTGCCTTCGCTATCTTTTTGTATCCTGTTCCTTGTTTGTATCCTGTTCCTTGTTTGTGAAGGCCGGAAGATATACAGTCAGGGCCATAAATATTGGGACATCGACACAATTCTAATCTTTTTGGCTCTATACACCACCACAATGGATTTGAAATGAAATGAAGATGTGCACAATATGTGCTTTAACTGCAGACCCTCAGCTTTAATTTGAGGGTATTTACATACAAATCAGGTGAACGGTGTAGGAATTACAACAGTTTGTATATGTGCCTCCCACTTTTTAAGGGACCAAAAGTAATGGGACAGATTAACAATCATAAATTAAACTTTCACTTTTTAATACTTGGTTGCAAATCCTTTGCAGTCAATTACAGCCTGAAGTCTGGAACGCATAGACATCACCAGACGCTGGGTTTCATCCCTGGTGATGCTCTGCCAGGCCTCTACTGCAACGGTCTTCAGTTCCTGCTTGTTCTTGGGGCATTTTCCCTTCAGTTTTGTCTTCAGCAAGTGAAATGCATGCTCAATCGGATTCAGGTCAGGTGATTGACTTGGCCATTGCATAACATTCCACTTCTTTCCCTTAAAAATCTCTTTGGTTGCTTTCGCATATGCTTCGGGTCATTGTCCATCTGCACTGTGAAGCGCCGTCCAATGAGTTCTGAAGCATTTGGCTGAATATGAGCAGATAATATTGCCCGAAACACTTCAGAATTCATCCTGCTACTTTTGTCAGCAGTCACATCATCAATAAATACAAGAGAACCAGTTCCATTGGAAGCCATACATGCCCACGCCATGACACTACCAACACCATGCACCATGAGATGGTATGCTTTGGATCATGAGCAGTTCCTTTCCTTCTCCATACTCTTCTCTTCCCATCACTCTGGTACAAGTTGATCTTTGTCTCATCTGTCCATAGGATGTTGTTCCAGAACTGTGAAGGCTTTTTTAGATGTTGTTTGGCAAACTCTAATATGGCCTTCCTGTTTTTGAGGCTCACCAATGGTTTACATCTTGTGGTGAACCCTCTGTATTCACTCTGGTGAAGTCTTCTCTTGATTGTTGACTTTGACACACATACACCTACCTCCTGGAGAGTGTTCTTGATCTGGCCAACTGTTGTGAAGGGTGTTTTCTTCACCAGGGAAAGAATACTTCGGTCATCCAACACAGTTGTTTTCCGTGGTCTTCCGGGTCTTTTGGTGTTGCTGAGCTCACCGGTGCGTTCTTTCTTTTTGTTGTTTTTTCAGCCTAATGATGGCTTGCTTCACTGATAGTGCCAGCTCTTTGGATCTCATAGTGAGAGTTGACAGCAACAAATTCCCAATGCAAATAACACACTTGAAATGAACTCTGGAACTTTTATCTGCTCCTTGTAAATGGGATAATGAGGGAATAACACACACATGGCCATGGAACAGCTGAGCAGCCAATTGTCCCATTACTTTTGGTCCTTTAAAAAGTGGGAGGCACATATACAAACTGTTGTAATTCCTACACCGTTCACCTGATTTGGATGTAAATACCCTCAAATTAAAGCTGAAAGTCTGCAGTTAAAGCACATCTTGTTCGTTTCCTTTCAAATCCATTGTGGTGGTGTAAAGAGCCAAAAAGATTAGAATTGTGTTGATGTCCCAATATTTATGGACCTGACTGTATTCTCTTAACTATTTGGACCATTCTTTTGACTTCTAACATGCAGTCAAACGTGACACTCAACAAACCTAGCCAGTTCAGGTATTTCATGTGTTCTAGCTCAA
This sequence comes from Phoxinus phoxinus, assembly GCF_949152265.1. Taxonomy (NCBI): domain Eukaryota; kingdom Metazoa; phylum Chordata; class Actinopteri; order Cypriniformes; family Leuciscidae; genus Phoxinus; species Phoxinus phoxinus. The sequence goes on from NC_136890.1 coordinate 18,239,973, forward strand.
GCACACCTGGTGCAACTAATGAAGCCTGTGATTAGTTTGCATCAGGTGTGCTCGAGACAACACCTGTATTGCAGATGTGTGCTGTTGTCTATTCAGGGGGTTGAATACTTTTTAGACTGCGGAAGCCATTAAAAGTTGCAGTGTTCAGTTGAATTTGGGGAAACCACTTGAAACATTTGTGTTGAGCTATTTCAATTACTTTAGTTTACAGACTGAATGCCAATAAACCTGATTTGCAATAGGGGTTGAATACTTTTGATTACAACTGTATAGCATTATTGAAGATACAGACCTTAAGAGCAATGACGCTGAAGTCTTCTCCGGCCTCGGTTACAATGTCCCCCAGACGGAAAATAGGACAGTGTGGGTCTGTTTTACGATTAAACGTGCAGTTTTTTAAGTATGTGGAGTTGATGTGATGCAGAATGTTTCGCCTAGAAATAACACAAAACATGACATTGAAAGGATCAAATTCACAAAGCTCAAATTTGAATTTAAAATAATGTTTCTCTCTCAACCAGTCATCATTGAATACCTTAGATTTAAATGATTACCTTAATGTTACCATGTTGTTTCTGTTCATCTATGAGTAAAGTGCATGACCTACAAATGAATGAACTTACTTCCTGAAACTGAACTTTGGATATTGTATGTTGTTTTTGATGAGCACTGTGAAGTCCTCCGCTGCACTTAGAAGAGCAGGTCTGTACGATCATAAACTATTTTAATATTCCCAGTTTCAATTGTGCAAATGGCATCAAACTTGTTCACTTTTACTAAACAAACTCACTTTGGAATGATGGTATCATTTTCAAGTGGACACCATGACATCACCTCACAGGTTTTGATTGTATCCGAGTATTGTACACATCGGCCAGTCTGAACACCTGCGAGGGGGATCACAGAGATTGCTTTGTGTCTTACATCTCTAATATTGTGCAGCATTATGCAGAACATGAAAACTCACCATTGCCACGGATTTCATTGAATCCCTCTTTGCAATCACTGTCTGATTTACAATTAGTGAATTCACTTGGAATCTGTAAAAAGGAATCATTCATAATGCAAAGTGCAACGGTCATGTGTGAGTGGACATATGCAAATGTTTTATCGTACCTCAGGACAGCTGCTCTGGGTCTGGCCAGGAGTGACAATCATATTTGTTAACACGAAGAAAGAGTTTTCACCCTACCACCATCAAAAAAAAAAAGAAGAATGCTTGAATGTGGGATTAATTTCTTTTGGACAAACAAATTAACTGTATTTTTACAGAGAAACCACTGTATTTCGTCTGCAATGGGTTCTGTCAAACATATTAGATACCTGGGGTGGGATGACATATTCAGATACGTCCCAAACATGAACTCCCTCAACGGATGAATTGGTCAAAATGTTTCCTTTCACCTTGGTGCTTACTGAGCTGATCACTGAGTCTTGGTCCTGGTAAGCACGCTGATACCAGCAGACATATCTTTAAAAAGTGTACAGATATGGAGTTACCCTGAACAGCCAAGACTGCATTGAATTTCACGGAGAACATGACACGCTTAAATGTGTAAGTAATAAACAGTACTGTGCAAAAGCCTTAGGCACGTTATTATTTTAACCCCCAAGAAAATGGTTTTGATTTATAAATTTTTCTGTAGTGTGTCAGTAGGAAAGTTTACATTTTTACATTTATCAGTTTACATTTCCAAACATTCCTTTTGCCATTAATTGTAATAATCGTAAGGATTAATTGTAAGGAGTCTGACAACAGCCGGTGCTCCACACGAAGATCTGATCTCACTATGATCGTGTCTGTCTGTGATCACATGAAGAAACTGAGACAGACTAAATCCAGAATAACTGCAGCAATGTCTCGAAGGCAGATGAAGAAACTTTCCAGCAAAGCTAACTGAAAAACTATGTGCAAGTCCACCTAGGACAAAAACTGTTTTAAACTTAAAGGGTGGTCACACACACCAAATATTGATTTGATTTAGGTAATCTCACTGGATTATTACAATTATTGGCAAAATGCATGTTTGGAAATGTATACTTTAACACTACAGCTAAAGATAACTGGCTTAAAAAAAATGTTTGGGTGAAAATACTACCGTGCCTAAGACTTTTGCACAGTACTGTACAACAATAGGCTTGTCAAGCTCTAATTCAGGGGCGTCCAAACCTGCTCCTGGAGGTAAGAGTGTTAGAGCTGGTTGGAGCTAAACTCTGCATGATGCTGGCCCTCCTGGAGCAGGAATGGACACCCCGTTAAAATTAAATCAAATTACATTCTTATTCACAGTGACTTAAAAATGAAATGAATACAAGTAGATTTGTTTGTTTCAATATTTCTTTTGAAGTGCAATAAGGCTATGAATTATCTAAAAATATACTCACACGACTACATAGGCGATGATCAACAACTCTATCAGTCTGAAGAGGAATCCTAATCTTTTGCTACGAATAACCAGCATTACAGGTGTTTGATATTCAAAAAGACAGAGGTGGCAAGCACAACAGCTGCACTTGGAGCCCATTGCTGAAGAAATGTCCACTATGAAACAACAGTACTTGATGTAAGGTCAGAACACTGCGTCTTCCTGTAGCCTGATATGTACTACACTTCTCAAAAGAATTGACACATGCTTTGAATGTACGGTCATTTCTTATTATCATACAAGCGTGTTAAGATAAGCACTGCTAGCCATCTGCATGTATTTGGTTAAACGGTACCATTTGCAAGCCAATGTCTATAACCATGCAATACCTATGAAAATCAAGTGGTTGAATCCTCTCTGCAATGACCAACAGCTCCTGAACACCTTATATGCTATAATTATAACAGAAAATGCACTGAGATGTGTCTTCACTGTAGTACATCTTAGTACTTGACAGCTCATTTAGTATGACCGATAAATAGAGTATACAAAATTATAAACTTAACAAAAAATTCTGCCCCCTCCAAAAAAACCACACACGATCAACTGAAAAATAGAAAAATCGCCCATTTATTTCTCCAAGGATAAAAGGAACCTTATAAAATAGATCAAACCAAAATACTGGTAAAATTATGAATAAAAAAAATTCAGTAAAGTTTACAGTAAAAAAAAGGCATCAATATAAAACTAGCGTCTCTTCTGGAATACGTTCCCTCTTCCTGGTCCACCACGTCCACGTCCTCTGGCAGCCACTGTAAAAACATTAATGCAAACATAGCTTGATATCATCTTTACAACAAAAAACTTGAATGTCACATAAATTCTCTGTAAAATACATGTTTCTGATATATGTATGGACTGGGTTCAAGAGGCTGTAAATACCTTGGGCTTTGAGAATAGCTGCTTTTCCTCGACCTGCACCAGCTGCCTGATTTTTGTTCTTCATACTCTTTAACATGGGAGCATTTTTCAGCATGTCGGGGAGGATGAGGAACCTGATCTTACTGCCACGAATATACGCCTGCTCCAGCTGAGATATACGGCCATCCCTGTATGTGACTGTGATGTTTGCCATCTGGAGGAAATTGAAGATGGAAAGTAAAGAATAAGGCAAACTTTCAGACAGAGGAGTGTTTTAACTTGGTGCAAACCATTATGATTTCAAAGAATAATATCCAATGCAAAGACGACTGATAAAACAACTAAAAAGCACATATGCCAAATCTTAGTACCTGGCAGTTCATGTTGTCCTCAGCCTCGATGAGTTTGCCCCTGTAAACCTCCCCGGTGTTGGTTTCACAGGTGACTATGTGTCCCTCTGCTTCATGAAGAACTTTGATGGGCACTCCAATCGACATCTTACTAACAAGTTGTCTATAAACTGTGTGTGAGAGAAAGAAAATAAGACCCTTCAGAACATTTGGCAGATGAGAAATAACTTCGACAGAAGGTCAATCTTTGTATTACGAGGTGAAAGCTTGTGGAAGTTGAATATCTAAATGAATGGGTCAGACACAAGATTATTGAGGTTGTTCGTAAATAAGCAAGAAAAAAAAAACACACACAACTAACGTTAGAGTTAATTATTTGAACATAAATCTACAAATAATTTCCGACAGACACGTTACAATGTACCTATTTTTCAGAAAAATGTATAAAATCTCACCCAAACGTGCACAGAACGTCCACAAACAGTTTTTCTTCGGCGTTCTTTAGAATTTCCGGGGATTTTATTGTAACTTACTCGAGACACGCACTGCCACCTACTGGACTGATTTAAAACATAATTTAATTCCACAAGTGCCATTTACAACCAAACTTTAATTTACTTTGTTTTGGGGGATACCAAAGATTGACATACATGCATTCACTCAGCTTTTGTTTAATTTAAAATGCTTATAAATTCCTTAAAATAGAATATATTCATGTAATTTAAATACATTTAGTTGAGACATTCTGTAAATATATTGGTTCATCTTTTTATTTATGTGTATTTTTATTAGATGTATTAATTCTGTTTTTAGGCTTCTCTCTGCTGGTGAATTTGAAGGGAGTTCCAGTTCAAAATGTAGAGGATTTCCATCTTTTATCCACGTAACAGCCTCGAAATAGGATTTTCTGCATGTTTTAAAATATAAAATACGTCACCAACTACAGTGCCCCCAGGGAATACCGGCCATTTCCACCATTGTATTAATATAAGCCATTTATAGGCATAGAAAATAATTTTGATTTTTTTTTGGAGGTGGCGTCTTACTGTAATTTCTCGTCTTTCCAGCAGAGGGCGCAGTTCTGCCTCTCCTCATTGCACCGACGCACACTTGTATTTGGTTTGACAGGAAGTGAAACATTCATCCCTGGGAATGACCACCACAAGGCGTGGACTAAACAAGTCGAGTTTGTAGCCGTTTCATCGCTTTTCACCAACAGCCTCATCAGCATCAGCAAGATGGACAGATTTTAGCGTGTCTGATGTAGAGGACGGGAGGGCAACGGCTGTCCGGCTAACCCCGCTAGCAGACAGTCTTCATGAATCAAGCCCTGATATTCATCACTGCAACACAACAACAGAGAGAGACACACGCAGACTGCATCATGAACGGTGAGTTCGTGTTAAATGAGATTCGAATGAAACATCTTAGATGGCTTGTAACTGTTCAACTTAACTAGCGTTATAATCAATCATGATCCTTCTCTGACATACAATACTGGACCTAACACACAACCCGGATATATTTATTTAAAATGAAGAAATTAACAGTTCATGTATTATCTTGAGGCTGCTTGTGGTTAACTTTAAGTTGTTATTCACTCTCATGTACCTGTTTTACGTGAATAAAATGAGTGGCTTGATATAATTCAGTTCACAACCAAAACTAAATTGTCCACGATACAATAACTTATGATAATGTGAATATATCAAAAGCTGCTCATTGTGGCACAATGACATTACCAGCTTCCTTTCTGACCTTGTTCTGCCAGATGATGTGATGCTAAACGTACCGGTCATCCGGCAGCTGTTCCACTGGGATTGTGGCCTGGCCTGTTCCAGAATGGTCCTGGAGTAAGTATGAATCTTAAGTGATGTATTATCCTGCAACAATTACCCATATGATAAATATTAAAACTTTTTTTTTTTTTTTTTGCGTGTGCAGGTATTTACATCCAGTAAGTGAGGAGGAATTTCAGAGAGCGTGTTTGGACTTGGAGTTCACAGAGAGCGTGTGGACTATAGACCTGGCTTATCTCATGTGTAAGCTGGGGGTCAGACACTGCTTCTGCACACAGACTCTCGGTGTGGACAAGGGCTTCAGGAACCAGGTATATGAGCTGCTGTCAGTGTCATGATCACTGAGGACAGATAGAGTACAAGCTTTGTGTCATGTATATTTCCAAGTAAAAGACCATTGGTTTTTATGGGTGTGGAGTTGTAATTTTAATTAAAGGATCAGTCCTGACTCAGATGTTATAACGTCACCTTGGCATCTGAATCATTTTTCCCGTTTCCTTTGTTCTCCTGCTTCAGTCTTTCTACAAAAAGCATTTTGAAACGGAGGAGGACAGGGTGAATGAACTCTTTATGAAGGCTGAGAGCAAAGGGGTCCTGGTGAAGAAATGGTGAGGTTTTTCCACATTTGTCACATTTTTTCTGTTCTGTGGAGCATTCTGACACTTTGAGCTTGATATACTGGTTTACCACCATCATGGAAACCCTAGAAATGTCAGGGGACATTTTTTTTCTAGACTTTGTGGAAGTTAACATAAATGTGGAAAATATTTTAATGCTCCGCTTTAAAATATTTAATTCAGGCTATCCAATCTTTATAATGAATATAAAAAAGTGTTTATGCTGTAATCAAACATGACTGGAAAAGTCATGACAATTCATTGGTCAAAAATTAGCCCGTGAGTTATTGGCCCGTTTTGAAGACCTTTTTCATTTATTGCTATTTATTGTATATTTAATTATGCCCGTTTCCTTTTATCTTTACTAAAGTGATTTACATTGCATTGAAGGCATTTTTTTTTCGCTGTTCATGCATTCCCTGGGAATCGAACCCGTTCTCCGTTTGACATGCTCTACAGATGGAGCCACAGGAATGCTTAAAATCAATCGAAAACAATTGATTTAGTTTTTTTTTAATCCATCTAGACAAACTAGTATAAAATTTCAGACATTTATCCTTGTATTTGTGTGTATATTTACCGTTCCATCATATCTGAAATTTACCAGATTTTATGAAAATATATCTCAGCTGAAACTCCTGTGAATAAATCTGATGACATCTGTCTCTTGTAGCTCTGTTACAGTTCAGGAGATCCAGAGCCACCTGGAACAGGGTCACGTGGCCATCGTGCTGGTCAACGCAGTGCTGTTGGTGTGTGAGCTGTGCTCCACGCCTGTCAAATACTGCTGTTTCCTCCCTGTGGGTCAGAAGTGCTTCTGCAGGAAGCCCGATTACCAGGGCCACTTCGTGGTGGTGTGTGGATTTAACCGCAATACCGGCAGCGTCTTCTACAACAATCCCGCCTACTCAGACCGTATGTATTGAGAAGTTTGGATAAGTCTAAACACCAGTTTTGCTAAAATTAAATTAGATAACGAAATATCAAACCAAGTGGCATTATTATTTTATATACATTTATATACCAATGAGCCAAAACATTTTGACCACCTGCCTAATATGCTATCTGTCCTAAAAGTGTCCTGTGGTATCTGGCACCAAGATGTTTTCAGCAGATCCTTCAAGTCCTGTAGGTTGCGAGGCGGAGCCACCGTAGATCGAACTTGTTGGTCCAGTACGTCCCACAGATGTTCAATTGAATTGAGATCTGGGGAATTTGAAGGCCTGAGCAACACCTTGAACTCTTCATCATGTTCCTCAAACCATTCCTTAACAATGTGTGTGGCATTACCCACTTTCCACCAGGGAACACCACTGTTATGAAGGGGTGTAACTGGTCTGCAATAATGTTTAGGTACAGTAGGTGGCACGTCGCAATGAATGGCCAGACACAGGGTTTCCCAGCAGAACATTGCTCAGAGCATCACACCCCGTCCACCGGCTCATTGTCCCACAGTGCATCCTGGTGCCATCACTTCCCCAGTAAACGGCAAACATGTATACTGCCGTCGACGTGAGGTAAAGGAAAGGGGGACTGCTTGCAGAGTCCTGCATGGGCCCTGTTAGGTAAACCCGCACCTGCCCCATATAACCAAATAGGAGCCATATTTACTGTCATATAATATTTGGGATATTTCAGCAGATTCACTCTGCATGCAAATGCGGTTGTCTCTCCTGAAACTCTTATTCAACTTATTCAAATTGCGAATAGATTATATATTGAAAGCGAGCAAAGAGCGCTCCCTTAATGACTGAAGCTGTCAATCACTGTATGCAAACGCTGTGCTCAATGCTGCAAATCACGTTGTAATTAGAAACCTTTGACGTGTTTTAGACTGTACAACGTGAACGCAAATAAGCACGGGACCGGTTGAAAGCAGCTGGCTACCGAATTGAGTCGAAATAGAAATAGTCTTTGCTATTGGGGCCCGTGCCTATTAATTCCTGACCCGCACCGCAGATGACCACGTAAATATTATTCCACCCGTCACATCAAATATTAGCGTCGCATGTGTAGGACTCTTGTCTCATTGGACCAGGCAACCTTCTTCCTCTGCTCCAAGGTCCAGTTCCGACGCATTGTAGATGCTTTCGATGGTGGACATGGGTCATCATAGGCACTCTGATTGGTCTGCAGCTACACAACCCTTTGACAAATGCACTGTTTGTTGTAATACATTCCTTCCATAACCACCATTAACATTTTGTGTGACTTGTGCCACAGTAGACCTTCTGTTGGCTCGGACCAGACGGGATAGCCTCCGTTGCCCCTGTGCATCGATGAGCCTTGGGCGCCCAACACCCGGTCACCTGGTTGTGGCTTGTCAAAGTCGCTCAGATCCTCCTGCATTTCTCCCGCATCCAATACGTTGATTATGAAAACTGATTGTTTACCAACCAGGCAGTAATATGTGGCCTTGTCAGGAGATGATCAATGATATTCGCTTCACCTGTGACTGGTCATAATATTTTGGCTCATATATGTGTATATATATATAAAATGCAGATTGTCAAATGCAGATGTCTTTTTGATATGTTTGATACTTCATTATCTAATGCAATTAATACATTTTTAGGTATCAAATAGTTTTAAACCACTTACATCTTAGAAACATCCACCTCATTTATTATGGTTATTTTTTATAACTGAGAATCTTATACACATTGCAGGAACATTAAAACTGTGTGTCTCATATATGTCTATCACTTTGATTGACAGGTGTGTGCTGCACTAGCTTTAGCAATTTTGAGGAGGCCAGAAGGAGCTACGGAACGGACGAGGACATTCTGTTAATCTACAAAGATGATTGAGTCTTGACCGCTTTTGAACGAACACGCATTTAACACACTTTTAGCATCAACCGTGGTTGGCTGGGTAGCATTTTTGCCAACAGGTAGCACGTACCAGTTCTGCTGGCCAATAGCGGGTAGTAGTATGTGTCACCTCTGGCTATGGTCCTCATAAGTGCTGTAGTGTCGCACAAAACATTACTATGGTGCTACATCGGCCACTGAATGAAATATTCACACAGAAAGGAAAGGGAGATGCTATGTATATGTAACTCATCATTATTGTGATGTGGACTTCTATTTTTATCTAGCACATTTGATTTATATAGTCTCTGCCACTGTAAGAGGTAGAGGAGGAGTGTACATAATGGTTTTCATTCATGTAAAGATGGAGATTTTGTGATTGGTCAAAATAATCTAGCAAAATCATGTTTTTTTTTTGTTTTGTTTTTCATTCTTCCCTCTTGGAAGCCACTTAATTGAGCATACAGTGAAAGATTTTAATTATTGTGAAAGAGGGAAGCTGTTTTTAAAAACTCAGGTAAGATATGAGGAATCCAGTATGCTAAATTATGTCCCACTGTCGGGAAAGAAATGTTTCAGGGGTGCAATACATGTGGATTCATTTACTCCAGGGGTTTTCCTCAAGAACAATAATCACCTGGACGTCTGTCATAAACTCATGTAGAGTAGCAAGAGAGAGTTTGGCAGCTTTGTGGGCGACAAGCTGTGAACCATACAGTACATTTCAAACACTCAGCACTAGTACAGTATTAGACCCATTTCTGTGTTAAAGACAATATTTTGTTGAATTCTCATTATTATAATGTGTTGGTGTTATCAGAGAGAGAACAGGAACACTACGTTTGGAGTTTTACGTCAGTTGTTTTGTGGAATAGAATCGTGCACCGTTTGAAATGGTCTGAACACAGTGTTGTGAATGCTTTGCTGTTTGCTTGTAAACACTACGCCTGCTCAGTGGTTCAGATGGTTCAGTCGTGACAAAATGGAAGATGAATGAAATGCTTGCACTATGGTGTTCCACCAGCCATAATTCTGTTATTTAATCTTTGATCATTCATGTTAAAATGTTTTTTTTTTTAAAGACTGCATCAGGTGTCTCATTACATCAGCTTGTGCTTATTTTTAAAAGAACATAAGGAATGTTGATATGGCAAACTTTATTTTTATGAAATATATAGTTGCATTTAGGAAATGAATAAAAGTTGGATTTGTATTTTAATCAAATGCATCATTTCCATTATTGAACTGATAAATTATATAAATTATGTTGTGAAATTCAAGTAGAGAGACAAGCACACGTCCCTAATACATAATGTGGTTCTCCTGCATCTGCAGAGTTTGGTTTTCAGAAGAAAGCACAGTTCTTCTCAGAGGCTTTTGGCACTCACTCCTTAACAATGTTGGGTTTGAAGTCATGCTGGACGGCTTTTTTCAGCTCCTCTGCGTACATTTCATACCTCCCAGTCATCTGTGGAGAGATTCATCTGTGTGAATGGCACACAGACACTACTATAGACTGTCTATAGAATATGACTTTTATCAAAGGGAATGAACCTCGCTGATGGTGATCATGATGACGTATCTTCCTGAAAGAAATGTACTGTATTGATTTGTATCCCACCTTGAAGTTCCATTTGTCTGCAACTTGGCGATTTAGGTTCAAGTCCAGCTCTGTCACCAGGAGGCCATCGCGGGTTCTGGATAATTCTGGGGATCTGCTGCCATCGGGAGCAGCTACATAGCTGGAGCCATAAAAGTGGCCTAAGTCATGGTGCGCTACGGAGAAGGCAAATCAGAAATCATACAATAAATGCACATCGCCATTCAAAAGTTTGGATTCAGTAATACAATTTTTTGTGATTTTAACATGCTCACCAAGGCTATGTTTATTTGATCAAATATACTTAAAAACATGAATATTGTTAAATATTCTTTACAATTTGAAATAATAGTTTTTTATCTTAATCTATGTTAAAATGTAGTCTATTACAATTTAATGGAAAAGCTGAATTCTCACTCGGTCTTGAGTGTCACATGATCCTTCAGAAATCATTCTAATATGCTGATTTGCTGCTGAAGAAACATTAATTCGTATTATCAATGTTGAAAACAGCTGTGCTTACTATTTTTGTAGAAAGGGATACATTTTTTTAGTATTCTTTGATAAATAGAAAGTTCAAAAGAACAGCATTTATTTGAATTAGGAATGTTTTTGCAATATTATAAATGGCTTTGTTGTCACTTTAGTTTAATGTGTCCTTGCTGAATAAAAGTATTAATTTCTTAACCTATATTATTGACTAGAAGTGTAAGTTATCAACATTTCATCCCAAATTACCCATCATGGCTTAGTTTTTGGTTTGTTTTAACATTTTGTCAGTCAATTTTTATGTTTATTAAGTCAGCTACACATCAGTTTAAACTATTTACTGAAGTCCCAAATTTTGCTAACAGGGTTGCAAAACATGCAAATAAAATAAAACAACAATACAATATCTAGTTTCATCTCCTGAGGCTAAAGTTCAACATTTTCTGAAGGTAGGCATCTCGTTTCATGTTGGGAAAGAAAAAAAAAGTTAATTATTAAGTAGTTTTAGACTGTATTTTGTACTCTATTCATGGAAAACTGCCCTCGTATATGTTTGTGTGACCCTGGTCATGTTACATGGAGGCTGTACATGCATGTAAAACAGCAGCGGGGGGTTTGTGTTCAGGTGAAAGGCTCATGCATCAGTAATGAGGGGCTGAAAGTGAGAACAGAGCCCGACAGACCAGAGCTTTACGAACACGACACCTTTGAACAAGGTCCCTTGTCCTCAGCCCGTCACCGACACGGATGCTAGATTGACAGACAGATACGCAGATCCTTTATGCGCTGACACACAGCAACACTAAGCTATGGGAAAGAGCCAGCTGTACTCACATGTGTATACTGACAGGAAGTATCTTTAGGTTTTTGACCCAAATTGAATTACTAGGCTGAGAGTGCCATCTATGAGTGACTTATGAGAAATGCACTTGATCTCACTAAATGTCTTCATTATACAGGAACAGTGCTATGTATACACTATTGTTAAAAAAGTTTGGGGTCGGTCATTTTTTAAAATAAGTCTCTTATGCTCACCACGGCTGCATTTATTTGATAAAAAAATACAGTAAAAACTAATGTGAAAAATTATTACAATTTAAAATAACTTAATAAAATGTAATATATTCCTGTGATGGCAAAGCTGGATTTTCAGCATCATTACTACAGTCTTCAGTGTCACATGATCCTTCAGAAATCATACTAATATGCTGATTTGCTGCTCAAGAAACATTTCTTATTATTATCAATGTAGAAAAAAGTTTTGTTTCCTTTGTGCAAGTCACAAGCAATGTTTTAAGCAAAAAATACATAAAATAAAAAAACTAAAATGGATACCTTTCTTTCCATCTCCAGATGTGAACTCATTCTTGAAATACTCCTGGAAAAGAGAGATCTACGTCAGGTCACTTGATTTCTGTGGAGAAATCATCAGTAGAGGGCAGCAGAAAACACATATCTGAACATCCAACGCTTTATGAGAGGCACTGCATAACAGCCTGTCCAAATAACTCCCATTTAAAACCAATTTAAAGATAATTGGTTTACTGTATCTAACTGAGAATAAAAGTCATCCCTTAAGACATTATAACCACTAACAGAGACCAGACTCTACAGAGCCACAGAAAAAAAAGAGGCACCGCTCAACTTGTTTTTTCATCTGTGTAACGTTATTTGCAGTTTGGCTTATAATCCTGTTTAAATTATTAGCATGTGCTTATCTAATCTTATTAAAATACATATAGTTTACTTCAGATGTGGTTGTGATATTATCACAGTATGCGCATAGTTAGGACATTTCCTGGCAATCTCTGTGTATTTTAGACTCAAGAGCTTCTATTGGGTCATTTATGTCATTTTTAAGATTGTTTAAACCATTTTTGGCACAGTTATAGGACAACAGGTGGCACATACCGTTCCCACCCGGTTGATGGCACAGGTGAAGCAGTGGTTTGCGATGGCTGCATTTCTGGCCTCAATCGACCACATCGGTTCACTGTAACACAAAACCTGCATCAGCATGAGGGAATACGGGCTCTAGGTGTTTCCCATGAAAAGATAGCGGTACAACACGATACCTGAGCAATCCAACTGTGGCCGAGGGGTTAAAGATGATCTCAGCCCCATGTATGCTGTACATTAACCAGTTGAGAGGGTGGTGTCGGCCATAACAGATGTTAACAGCGATTTTTCCAAACTGTGTCTGGAATACAGAGTGGCCGGTGTTGCCTTCCATGTAATATGTCGACTAGAAGAAGAATGAAAAAGAGTCAGCTTAAAAGAAGATTTATGGAAATGCAACATCAGTATCGTGCAGAAAAGCAACACTTCATACATTAGTATCAGTAGGCCAAGAATGCAAAGCCATTCTGATCTAGGTTTAGACTAGAATTTCTACAACATATTTTTTTTGTTACCGCCAGGACATTCTTTCAAATATTTGAACTAGTCAGTATTGATCAGAATACATCAGATCTGGTCTATTTAGTGCAAGGGAGAATTACCAATATTTTTCTACTAAACGTTAATCTCTGTGCGACTGCAACTGGTAGGCGAATGCAGTAATTTATTGTATGCGAATGTCAGAAATAGTGGAAAGGCAGCTATAGATTACCACAAAATAAAATAAAAATTCCATTGACGGCATGCATTTGGACGAGTAAAATACAGCAACTATGTAAAGATAGCATGAAAGATCTTATGTTTTAACAGTATTGAAAGTACATGTGATATCTGTGCACCCGCTTATGAAAAGGCCACAGCTCACCAAAATATACTGTACGTTATATTTTGAATTGTGGCCACCTTTTTTTAATGCAAGCATAAATTCATGCAGGTGATGCAGCATGACAATTCATGCAGGCTTAAGCTGGACTTAACTGGAGTTCACTGTGAACATGTATATATAATCAATAAGTTATGACAACAAATGTTTTTACATTGCTTTAACTAACATTGCTCAAAATAACTTAAAAAAAATAGTATAATATAAAAGTTGAAAATTGCTTAAGTCAGTTTAATGTATTTTACGTTGAAATGACAAACATCCAAGTTGATTGTACTTAAAAAATTAAGGCAGCAATTTGAAACATATCTGATGCTAATCAGCAATTCTACTTTAATTTCCCGAAAACAACAGAATAGAGCCGTCTCTGCCATCTGGTTCCTGCACTTGTGTTCCAGGAAAAGAAAGTGGGCACATTTCCTGTATTGAGCATTATCACAGTGTGGAATGGATCAAAAGAACAACTGATAAACCGCACAGCAAGGGAGAAATCAACCACTTAAAGTGCCACGGATCATGTAGTGCAGATACACACGCACACACACACTCGTTTAACCTGGAGGTGAAAAATGACACCCAACATTCTGGAACAAATCTCTGAAAAGAAGAATTTCTAAAGTGGCTGTACTGGACAACTTTTCAGTTATCCAATATGATTTAGACACACAGTACCCAATCAGCAGCACAACATACTGATAACTATATGTAGCCTAAAGGTCCAAAAAATCTGAGGTTTCTTTAACCACTTCAAACTGGAAATAAAAAGAAAGCATGGGATTTCAAAAACATAAACAAAACGAATAAGAGATTCTGTACTATTTCTCTTACTATTCAAATAAGTAATTTTGTGACACCTTTGTACAGATGTCCTTTCTATTGAATCTCAAGATGCTCTTTGGGTCATTCTCGAGAATGTTAGAGAACATGGTCTTCAGGTTTTACACAAACTTCATATTCAACAAGAAATCATGCAGCTCGAGTGACGCTGTCTTCTTTTAATATAATATATTTTAATACAATAACAATTTGTAATGTTTTTTTAATAAATAACAAAAATGCATTTTCACTAATGATCTCAGACTTTTGGACCGCACTGTATTAAAATGTTAATTTATAGCTTACTTAACTCAGGTTAGCTTAATGTAAATAGGTGATGACACTCTATTGATGTAAATATAGTGTCACTGTAGCTGTGTTGTGTCACATTGACAGTTGTTTGGCTGTTATGCAGAGGGTGACACCGACCTCGTTGAAGTCTCCCACACGGGGAATGTGATTCTTCCGTGATTTGCCCAGAACATCGCCATTATTGGACACCACGACTGCCGTGTTCCACAAAGTTCCACCGTGGATCTCATCTCTCTCCAAAATGGGAGACACCACCACCAAGTTGTATTTTTTGGCCAGCTAGAAAAAAAATAAAAAAATAAAGCACAAATAGTTTCAGCATTAGCAGGAATGGCTGCTGAAAGCGGAAAATAGCAGGGTGGTCGCACTACATGACATTTTTCCACATTAATCACTTCGTCTTGTCATACAAATGCCAAATTCATCTCTGTAATCAAATTTATGTATTTTTATTCTACATGTTAGTCACAACACATGACTGATTTGGGTGATAATAGTTTTTCAAATACTAATAAGCAGTGAGGCAGTCTTTTTAAACATTAATAAAATTTTCAAATTTGTAATATTTCATATTTTACTATAGACAATTAATATTAGCGTTTTGGGTATAAGAAAAGCGCAATATAAATAAAATGTATTATTATTATTATTACATTACTTAATAGAGTTAATATACTTTAATATGGTTTTCTTTCCAAGAATTTCATTATTTTAATGAGGCTTTTTTTCTTCATTATGATACGTGACCCTGGATCACAAAACCAGTCACAACAAGTCGCACGGGAGAATTTGTGGCAATAATAATAATAATAATAATAATTCATTACATTTATATAGCGCTTTTCTGGACACCCAAAGTGCTTTACATAGAAGGGGGGAATCTCCTCAACCACCACCAATGTGCAGCATCCACCTGGATGATGCGACGGCAGCCATATTGCGCCAGAATGCCCACCACACACCAGCTTACTGGTGGAGAGGAGACAGTGATGAAGCCAATTAGTATATATAGGAGGATGATTAGGAGGCCATGATGGACATAGGCCACTGGGCAAATTAGGCCAGGATGCCGGGGTTACACCCCTACTCTTTCGAAAGACATCCTGGGATTTTTAATGACCACAGAGAGTCAGGACCTCAGTTTAACGTCTCATCGGAAGGACGGCGCTCTTTTGTCAGTATAGTGTCCCCGTCACTACACTGAGGTGTTAGGACCCGCACAGACCACAGGGTGAGCGCCCCCTGCTGGCCTCACTAACACCTTCCAGCAGCAACCTGGTTTTCTCAGGAGGTCTCCCATCCAAGTACTAACCAGGCTCAGCCCCGCTTAGCTTCAGTGGGCAACCAGTCTTGGGCTACAGGGTGATATGGCTGCTTTAATAGCCAACAATACATTGTATGGGTCAAAATGATAGATTTTTCTTTTATGCCAAAAAACCATATTGATTTTTGGCATAAAACTGATATTTAGTACGGTAAATTTCCTACCGTAAATATATAAAACATTGATTTTTGTGAGTAAATGCAAGCAAGATCAAGAACATAAATGGACAACTTTAAAGGTGTTTTTTTCAATGTTTCTATTTTTTTTGCACCCTCAGATTGTCCTTTCAGCTTTCAGATTATTTATAAATCTCAATGTAAAACAAAAAAAATTTGCCCCATGTGACTGGTATCACCCTGAATTTTTTATGCTGACAAAAAAACACAATGAATTTTAATACGGAAATTAAAAACGTACTCATAGAGTAGAACAATTTTATTTTTAGTATTGTTTATTTCATATTAATTAAATTAATTTAATTTTCATTCAGAAAACATTTTCATTGTAGAAGAGGTATATTCAAGTCATTTTTATAAACAAACTGTATTTTTGATTAAGTTAATAAACATGGACAAAAATATTCTTCGTTTTTGCCATAATCTATAGTGATCTTGAAAAAAAATGCAATTGAACAATATTAACAGGAAAGTGTACAAAAAAAAAAAAAAAAAAAACTAAAACACAAATACTTATACTAACACAGCACTGATTGGTGCTAGAAATGTCATCTTAGGACATATTTGCAAAAGGATAGATGCGCTTCCTCTGCACACAGTCAAAGGCCACGTAATTCCTCCGAGCTCAGTGTCAGAAGATTCCACAGTTACGTGCTGCAGTGCTCATCTCGCCGTGGTCAGAACGTCCCCGTCCCCTCTGTGGGCTTAACCCCCTGCTACTTCCATTAACAAATCACCAGCCTCAAAGCAGCTGCACAGCACCGCACCAGTTAAAACAAACATGCGCTATATCAAAACTAACTCCCTTCGCAATAGACACAAGGGAATAAAACAATTCGGTCCATGCTAATAGAAATACAGCCTCGTCTTGAGTTTGAGGAGAGAACTAATAATTCATTTGGGGACTGAGGTTAAATATTTGAGTGAATACCTAAAGATCAAGATGATGCTTCATAGCAAAGGATGAGTGTAACGTTTACATGAAGACATCCATTTATTCAATTCTTACCTGAATACAAAAGCGTGTGGTGAGCCCGTCCTCGGCCGATTCGGCAAACTCTGTCCAGGGCTCCCTCTCTCGTGTGCAAAACGCAAAAGGCATCGCTAAGGGTGGAGGACATGAGAGGAGACCGGAGAGAAAATTATACTTATTTCATTACAACTGATTTTTATTTATGAGAGTTTTAATCTGTCGAAATTGATTCTCCTTGGTGTCCAATAAAATGTTGTTTTTCTTGCTAAGAGGGAGGATGAGAAGTACAGCGGAAAGGTTTATGGTCTTGTTTTTCATTAGCAGTTGTTGTTTTGTTTAGAGCATGACGAAATGATTATTGTTTACATGCCATTTTTTAATGACTACTAACAAAGCAAACATGCTTCGTAGATTTGCATGGAAACACAGGAAATCAGAGGCGAGAGGTCAAAGGTTTACATGGGGTGGTGGTTAAGGGGGTTCAAACCTGGGCAACAGGGCCTATTGGGACCCAAAGGGACTGAATGACCTTTGGGATGCCTAGAGAGTTTATAATTGGAGCATGGGACTCCTTTTCATCAGGAAGCATCCCTACAGCACGCCACGGCCAACACAAACAGACAGACTGTGAGCGCAGCTTAAACTTCGTCACTGCGGCCCTGCTGATGTAAACCAGATTCTGCTGATGTCTTCACGGGCATCTTACATCATGAAGGTCAAGAAGCCTTCCCATCCTATACTCTCTGTTCATAAATAAGCACATTTATTTCCTTGACGACAACAGGAAATGGTTTATAGATACCCCTAGAGTTAAAACAAGTCATATTTCTGACTGAATATGGGTAGTTAGTAATGTGTTGAACAGTGTCTTGCAGAGTGACATGCTACATTTCACCTAAAATTATTTGTAAAATCGTTTTAAATCCATTTATAATTATCACACATGTAGATTTGACATGAATAATGTTTTAAAAACATTTAGTCAACTATGCATGTGTCTCGGCATGTTTTTGAAATTACTGTAGAGCTGATTTTTTAAAAGAAGCGTATAAAAAATATGCCATAAATTTCATGACACCCGAGAACTGTATATATTCCAGCTGTCTTCGAAACAGTCGTGGATTCAGCAGAAAGGGAGCCAGTTGTGTGTGTGTGTGTGTGTGTGTGTGTGTGTGTGTGTGTGTGTGTGTGTGTGTGTGTGTGTGTGTGTGTTTACTCACTCCAGGCTTCCTGGAAGCATACGATATTGACCCCACACATGGCCGCCACCTCTACCATCTCCCCCACACGCTTATGCAGGGCTGTGATCTGTGAAAGCAAAATGAGAATACAATTCAAATTCAAATTAATAATGATAAATAGATTAAACTTGTTTTAGCACCTGGCCGTAGTGTGTACTTCTTTCTCTCACCTGTTCAAGCACAGGAGCATCAGTGGGTAGGACTATCTTGTTCTGAATCAGTCCCACGCGGACAGTTCTGGGTGGTCTGAGCTGTTCTGGAGAAGCCTCAAACACATAACCCTTCAGATCAAAATCTTGCTCCGCTGCAGCTTCTATTGCACCCTCGGGAAGGATGAGCTTCCTGAAATGCATTTATTGCAAAGCTGATTAACTGCTACATATTATGAAAATGTAAACAAATAGGGAAGATCGAGATTATTGTAGCCCAATGGTCAATAAATGCACCATAAACTGTCCTCTCTCCTTCAAAAGATGTTTTTCTTTTCAGTAGGAATGAAATTGTTATGTAGGCCTAATGAATTGTTACATTTTGTAGCGTAGCCTAAGCTTTTTATTTTTAATAATGCGAAAATAAAAACAATGAAAACGTTAAAAGTAGTTTCTCTTACATCTATTAGAGCGATATATAGTCAAATAAAACCACAGCATGTTAGTTTAATATCAAATTATCACATTAATATCAAAATACCGCAGAGACCCCTTTTTTGTGAGCAAAGTCCACTATGAATCATTTACTCAGTTTCAACCTTTGCTGAATATATCCAGTTACGAACCAATGACAAAAACAAAAAATGGCATTAACTTCTAGCATATTTGGACACATGCTGTGATGTTATCTAAAGTGTTTCAGATAGGCTAGTTAGTAGCCATCAATTCAAATTAAAGTCAGTCGTCATCGCACGCGTCCCTCCATTCATGACTGAATTCTGGGGCTTGTAGTCTGCGTTTAGTGAAAGTGCGTGTGTGACTCACTTCAGCTCTTTTCCGAACAGCAGTTTTCTGACGTTCCTGAGTTCTGCCTCAGGTACATGTGCCTCCAGAATCTTCTCTAGCGATTCAAAGTCATTTCCAGACATCTTGAGCTGTCGTCCTCGTGCTCAGTCTGCACAGAGTGAATTCACCTCGATTTGTATTACTGTTTAACTATCTATGCAATCTTATGCAATCTTCCAAATCTTATGCAATCGGTTCACGAGTCACGACAGAGGGTCCAAGTGATCCCATATGGTTTGTTGTTCACTCTTCATATTTTACCATGTCAAGACAGAACAGTTTTCAGTCCAAATCGTATGACCTAGGCTACGCGTTATTACGTTAGTTTCAAGCAATTTCTGCAGCTGTGCACATGCTTTAGGGGGAGAGGGGTAAGATGAGCCAGTGGGTAAGTTGACCCACACCCACCCTTTATCTTGGCAGCCAACCGTACATGTTTATTGTCATATGTGACCATATATTTTGGAACCACCCGTCTTTTCTACCAGACTGTGAAAAGGAGATACACATGGGAAGAGTGGAAGAAACCACTTTAAAAACTGTTTTGGGCTTTTCAAAGTATAATTTTAGCATAACGTAACAGTTGCATCAAAGCAAATTTGTCCAGGTCTAAAAAATATTTATGATCCATATTGGTGATTTAGCAATGTATAAAAGCATGCAAATTATTTATCTAAATATTAACCTGAATTGGTAAACTAGCTAGTTTTGTCCAAAATGGCAGCTACGGGGCAAAGTGAGCCAAATGATGCGGGGTATAAATATCCTAGCAAACAGTTGGTTATGTCTGAAGTGAACGTAAACAGTCGAGAAAGACAACGTATCAGCAGTGTACTCGATCTGTGCATTGTTTTAAAGTGACAGCAGCCTAAAATTCCCGCTGTCTGTTTTTAATTAAACAACAAAAGACAAGGAAATCACTCACTGCATTTGACTGACTGAATAGCCTTTGTAACTGTAATACAAATTCAGTGAATATTATATGCATTGTTGTTTTGATTACTTTATTATATTTTTGTACCTGAAAACTACTGATAGATGCCTGAAAAAAAAGCACTGTTTATTTTATTTATATTTGCTCTATTTAATTTGTTTTATAATTTTTTCCCTGAATATAGCAAATATCGAAACCTTATAAACCATGACCCTAAAACCGTGATAAAACCAAACCGTGAATTTTAAATCGTTACACCCCTAGCAGATACCCACACTTGGACTTTAATTCAGTCTTCAGTGTGTCACGTGATCCTGCAGAAATCATTCAAAATGCTGATTTATTGCTGAAACATTTGTATTGTTTATTATCAATGTTGAAAACATTTCTTTATACTTTTGTTGAAGCTATGATAAATTGTTTTCAGGATTCTTTGATGAATAGAAAGTTGCAAAAGAATTGCATTTATTTGAAATCGAAAGCTTTTCTAACGTTATAAATGTCTCTAATGTCACGTTTTTATCAATTTAATGCATCCTTTTTTTTTTATAAAAGTTATAATTTCTTTAAAAACGGTTTTGAATATACTCAAACAATATTTATTCTTCATATGATATAAATGATATAACAGAAGAGAAACACAATGAACTATATTAATACATTTTTGACAACAGCGTTAAACACATGGAAATAGCCGGAGTGTTTTCAGCTCCGAGGTGTTGTGATGGCTTTCTTAAAGTTGATAGCAGCTTTGTTGCGGTTTTGACTGACTCCTCCCCTTTTA
Source organism: Phoxinus phoxinus (assembly GCF_949152265.1). Lineage (NCBI taxonomy): Eukaryota > Metazoa > Chordata > Actinopteri > Cypriniformes > Leuciscidae > Phoxinus > Phoxinus phoxinus. Next base: position 18,261,265 of record NC_136890.1, read on the forward strand.
GATGCTCCACCCTTTCTATCCTTCTCCTTTGAAGGATTTGATAGTTTTCTCAGAATCTCTAAATTTAGCAGAAGGAAAGTTTACATTAAACAACAACTACAACACAAAGACATTTAGTCTAATATCCCTAACACAAATGTACCATGTAAATAGTGATCACCAAAAGAATTAGTAAACATGCCAGTGAATTGGATTTGTCACAAAATCAGCTTAAATAACAAAAAGAAGGAAAAAGGAAACAATCACTGTTTTTCTTGATACTGATTTCTCCTGTTGAACTAAATTAAACGAATAGAAATATAGAAGCATTGCCTGCTAGCTCGGGGTAACTTGTGCCAAAGTCATACACTGCAGAATACTTGGGACCTTCACTGCCTTCACCTCCTGCACAAGAGAACATAGAGTGTGTTTATCGATTTTCCTCTCAGTTGTTGTGGTATCTGTTGTTGAAGTGGATGAGTGGAAACTCACGTGACACACGTAATGGAACATAGCTCTCTCTCTCCTTCAGCAAACTGCAGACGAGGTCTGTGCTCTGTGCTCTCTCTGTCAAGTTCACCAGCTCTCCCGTCCTGTCCATCAAGTCCACAGTCTCTACAGAGAACACTTCTTTTTTACACTAATAAGTCGGTTTAACTTCAAATTTACAGTCTGT